>NW_017728964.1:6692668-6700217 GCF_001723915.1 Gavialis gangeticus
ATGCTGACTGCTCCCCCCACAATCATATTACTACTGCCCCCGCCCCCAACATGTATCCTCTGTTTTAAAATTGGAAATATGATAACCCTACAAAAGACCAGCACCATCTTTCAGCAAAGCTGAATCATGTCAGTGATATTAGCTGGCCTCTGATGTAAAGAAGCGTACCAGCAATGGTTAGCCACTTAGCTCCCCAAAGTGAAAAAGTGAAAGAAGTTCTATATTTAATGGCTACCTTAGTCTTAGACTACCAGAAACCCTCACAATAATGCGATTGCTGTGAGAATAGGAGAGAAAATCCACAATAAAAAGTAAACCCAAGCAATACCAGTGAAACTCAGAGTAGCTTTCTTTTCATTAGCTTTCTGTCTGCTCCTCATTGTTCCTCAGCTGGATAATCAATCTTTTTTTAACAAGGTGCAAATGTATTTTCACACCTCGAACCTAAAAACTAGGTTAGGTCTGCTAGCTAATTACACATTATTAATGGGTTCCACAACTGTGGCTCTGCAGGTTACAGAGAATAGATGCACATCCATATATAGATGTATATATGGGCATGCACATAGAAGCCTTCTTATATAGAGATCAGATTCTGCAATGTGTTGAGCACCTTTAACTCTCATAGGAGCCCTGAAGAACTGAGCTCAAAAGGCAGACCTTCTACCACTGATAATCTACTTTCTTCATAAAAGGGAATGCAATTTTCATATTGCAATGCACTGAAGCAGTCAATTCCAAGTCAGAATTCTCCACGATTCTCTTGGAGTGGGTTTCACTGCGTAGGCTCTTATTGACCTAATAACACTTCTTTCAATATTGAGAAAACACCTTGGCTTTGCCCAAACTGACTGTGAAGTAAATGCAGCAAATTTAGAGCTGATGCTGTAAAGTTACTTTAAACAAAACCTACCTATAAACATAGGAATCATCATATAGCATCAGATCCAAGGTTGATCTAATGTAATAACCTGTCTCCAATAGTGGCCAAAATTATATTTTAAATTAAATTATCATCTTTTCACCAACAGAGGGCTTTCTAAGAGGTCTGAAAGAATTTTCAAAACATAAGAAAACACCATCTTTCCTCAGGAGACACAACTGAGGGAATTAAGACAAGATGCCAAATACTAATGTGTGTGATTAAGAAACTTTCAGCCTAATTCTAGTTGAGAGCTACATCATAACAGAGTATACACAGTAGCAATTCAGCTTCATTTCCACAGTCACAAATGTGTACCACAAATGAGGAATAACAAGATGGATTTTGCATGGATTCTGAGTACTCTGGTTTAGAAGACTAGTATTTGAAGTCATTAACAAAGTCTTAAAAATATTACAGTAGTGTAAGAGGGATGTAGTACTCAAGACAGTCCAGAAATTATGTGAGAAGCAAGGACTTCTTACAGCGATATCTTTTTATGGACCAACTATGTAGTTGGAATAAAGGTAGACAAGCTTTTGAATGCAAGGCATTCTCTCCGAGACCTGATAAAGAATGCCTTGCATTCGAAAGCTTGTCTAACTTTATCCCAGCTACGTAGTTGGTTCAACAGAAGACATCACCCTAAGAAATTCTACAACCTACACCACCGTAAGAAATCCTTGGCTCTCTTAAAAATGTTATGCATTGAAAAAGTAAAGTAGTTGCACTTTACAACTTCATGAGCTCTCATGTGAAAATGCAAGAATTTATAAACACTATGTTTACATATTTATCTATTACAGACTGAAAAAATGATTTAAATAATACTAAAATGACTATTTTTTCCTAATAGACCCAGTCAAACTTTTTAAGTTTCTCTGGACTATAACAAAATAGTTTTGAGGCTTTAAGATCCTAGCTGGCAGGGAGAACAAGCTCCAATTGTCTCAAAGTTTAGCTGTTGAACAGATCAGTGTTTTACGTGCAATGTAAAAATAGTTCACAGTTACTAAAAAGAAATCTCTGAACTCCATTCATGAGGGGAAAAAAAGAATATTTACAGTTCAAAAGCCCAAATTAAGCAATCTACCAATACATCGGCATTCTAGGATAGTTTCTGGCATTTGGAGAGCTAGCGAAGGCATAACTGGACTCTGCCAGTAGAAACACCTGAAGTTAAGCCCAATGTTTCTGTTCCAAAAGTACGTAGGTTGTTCCACTGTAGTCCAGATACTAAAGTAGAGCTCTTCTTCCTGCTTTTGATTTCCAGGTTTCCTAAGCATGTATCACCTGGGAGTGATGCTTCCCCAGATCCTGCATCTGCTACTAATGACTTATAAAAGGTAGAATGACAAGACCTTTGCTTATTTCTGTTGCCCTAATGTGGTGTGGTGCTGTAAGGGCATGCTTGCCAACATAAAGAAGCCTTTAATAGCTAAGAAGAATATAAGCCAGGCTTTGTAAGTACTGTGCTTCAATGTATATCGCATCAGTAATCACCAAGCCCTATGCTTAAGAGAAACCTATAGTTCTGTTCTCTAGGTTGCTTATTTTTAGCTGCCCCAAATGCAGCAATGCAAATCCTTCCCCCTTTACTCCTCCCCAAGGAAAAAAAAAAAAAAAAAAGTAAGGGATGTATATTTTATACTCACCAGGATCAAGACTGCCAGTAGCTGCAGTCCAGCCCATGATGGGAGGAATGGCACCAACAACAGCCCCCACCCATGTGTTGGCAATGCTCATTCTTTTCATTGGTGTATAACAACATGTGTAGAGGAAAATGTTGAAAGCTCCTAGCGCCCCAGTGAGAGAATTTACTCCCAGTGTCAACAGGGCGATTCCTGGAATTGCACAGGAGGCAGCAAAGGACACGGCAAGGAGTGGACTGTAAAAACCAAAAAACATGGTTAACAGAAAAGCTGACCGCCAAAGAAACTATGCAATCAAAGGCTACATCTGCTCCCCTCATATTGTGAATAGAGCGACAGCTAAACTTAAGGTTGCAAAACTTTTTTCAGTAAAAACAAAACAGTTTCTAGAAGCCTGTAACATTTTTAAGGTGAAATTTCTACACTCTACCTTTCAGCTAAAGCAAGCCTTTCTGGAGAAGCTGGCTACGATGGCTTTAGAGTTATAAGTGATGGAAATAATTACACTATTTCTTATTCTTGTGACCAGTGCTGAAAATTCAGAAATACCTGAACTGTGTAAATGTATACTGTTCTAAGGCTATTAGAATAGGACTCATTTAAGCAGGAATAAACATTTTTGTTGATGTACCTCAAATGGCTAGAGTTTCCAACCTCAAAGCTGGCTTACATATGGTGCTTAACATGTTTGAGGGAATTTGAGCAATGAAACCAAAATAAGATTTGCTATTATCCGAGAGCAACAGCAAGTGATCTACAACTTCCTACGTTTTGCTAGAAGCAGAAGGCTGCAACTGGATTTTTATAAGTCCTATTTTCTAGAAGTCAGATTCAGAGGAGGAAATTGCAAGCTCCTGCCAGTCCCAAATGGAAATTTCTGCAAAAATGATCAGTGGTGAAATGGTTAATGCTGACATCTAAGCTGCCATAATAAACACCCAATATGATTAACAAAGGCTCTTTAACCCATATTTAGACAAATTGTTTTGGTTAGTTCTCAAAACCACATTGCCTGTGTCCCAGTACTGGTACACAAAAAAGGGGCCTATATTTCTGCTGGCCTGCTTCAGTTATATACCATTTTAACTCCTTTTGACCACAGTGGAGACGCACTTCATTTACACTTGTGAAAGAGTTTGAACCAGTTGCTTCACTTTGCTTTTCTAATGGAAAGGAGCAAACAGAAACTGGGGGGACGACTATGGAAAGGAGGTGAGTAATGTGAAGTGAGTTTTGGTTTGGTAAACTCTTTACTTCATACTTTAACCAGCAAGACAGGAATAGGAAATTATGTGTTTGTAACATAGCTAAATTAATTCTGGTAACAAGCTAATCTCAACATATCTTGACTCTTAAAACTATGCAACCCTCACCTTCCATTAGCAGGTTTTCATTCAGTATTTTTCATTCTATACTTAATAGTATACTCTTCTCCTACTGCCAAATCTTACTGTACATCATACAGAAATATGCACTGCAACCAATGTTCCACACTCTGCTCCGAGAAGTCCCACCAGCAAAGATGAATTTTAATAAGCCGTTGTTATTAAAAAGCCTTAACTGTTCTGTTTTGATTGTTATAACCCTAGTCAGACAAGTCACATCAGACAGAGCCTTTTACAGATTTCTAAAATAATCAGAACCTTTAATATAAGCAAGTCTCAAGTTAAAATGTTGGAACTAAGTAAAAATCTGTCTTCAATTTAAAATAAATTAACTGAGCCAACAAACTGAAGAAATGAACACAGATAATACTGCCAGCTCCTAAAATCCAGCAATACATTTTATGTTATAAAGTGTAGAGGGAATATACTTATTTCCTTCAGTGCTCACAGTAACCCGTCCCAATGTTTTTGATAATTATGAATACAGACGGGATACTGCGTTGTCATTCACTGACAAGATGAAGATTTGCACATTTTGCTAGCAAGCTACACTGTTAAAGCACTGAATGGGATTGTGCCCATTAGTTTTACTGGGAACTAGATTCTTTTAATCAGCAAACACCATTTGCATAGTAAATTGCCCCAGCACTCTGTCTATACATTACACTTTCTTAGCATTTCCCCTGCACATTTAAGAAACCCTGAATTTGGTATAAGCAAATCCAACTTACTGAGTTCCCAAATACAGTAGAATTAGACTGTAAGTTCCTGAATGATACAGTGGTTATATATAGAAATGAACTGGTAGGAAGACAAAGGATCAGCTTCCACCCTCACACCTCGAGGAACTGCTCATTCACTTCTCTTGGTTTCCATGGGCATAAATGAAAACAGAATTTGGCTCAGAGCAATGAACACTGCTCCTCCTAATTAAGAGAGTGGAATCTTATACAGCTCCTCGATTCAAATGAATGCTACATCGTTATAAATTGCCACAGGAAATGAAAAGTCCAGAAGATACATGTGTGTGTATAGTGGTGGGTGAGGTAAAGTGGCTGATGAATAAGCCTGGCATGACAGGATAGATAGTAAGCCTGCTCTTCTAGCACTGTTTGCATGGAGCAGCTCAGCAACAACAATGCTTAGTTTTTGAATCAAAGATAAACTATATCCAGCATAACACCCCTATGCCATTTTTCATGTTTTTTAAAGTGGCAGATGCAAGAACACCCTGAAGATAAAAACAGCGTCACAATTAGACTCAGTGGTGGTTGAATCTCTCCTAGTTACAGCATGAGACTGGAATTCAGGGCTCTTGGATACCATATTGTCTGGACTCAGGTAAACTGTGTGGCTCAAAGGGTTATCCCTGGCTAATTAATTATTGGCAAAATGAAGTATAAAACCGAGTACGTTCATCTAGCTTAGTGGTCCTCAATCTTTTTAGACCCAAGGCATTCCTCCATAACTTTTCTGTTTAGTGGCATCCTTGAAAGGATCTCATGGCACCCCAGTTAAAAACCACTGATCTAGTTTATGAAGGATTTCTTGGGGAGGTGATATCTTTTATCAGACGAAATGCACGTTAGACAAGCTTTTCAATACAAAACATTCTTCATCGGGTTAGTAGTTCATGAAATTAATTTAGAAACTAGCTAAATACTACAAATGGAGACAAAGGACTGATTAACATGCTTACTGGTATGAAACATTGGACTTAACAAATAAAGAGGCTTGCATACGCAGGGGGGTAAGAACTTGGGTTGTGAATTAATTCCCCAACTCCTGAACTTCATGGAGCCTTGCACCCACACCAGCTGATGCTCTAAAAAGTCTTCTGAGCTTCACCCAGCCTACCTACCTGATGCTTGGGATGATGTCTGACTGGAATGAACAGGGTATAAATTCCTACAGAATGGCTTCTCTTTTTTGCTGAATTGTTAGATTAACAACATGAAAAATGAAACTCAAGAACCTGTATTTTTAAAAAACGAATATTGGGAAAAGACACTTCCATATGCTAAATTAATTATTAAAAATGAGGCCTATGTTTAAAATTATTAAAATTATATTTAAAAGTATTAAAAATAAATCAGTCAGAACTTTTGCAGTAGAGGCAAAATCTTTTATCAGACCAACTAGATAGTTGCAAAACATTTTTTTTTATTTGCAAGCTATCTAATAAAAGATAAATTGCCTGTACCACAAGAGTTCTGCTTTTGCCTGTAAATCGACACAGCTACAACGTACATCCCTTAAAAATCAATCTACATTTAAACACTATTTTATTGAAGGTGGGTTTCATAAGTAAAAAATTGTTCTGAGTGGCCATTTCACTGACAGCTATACTTTGCTCTATAGGCGATGTGTAGATAATACTTTAAACTTACCAGTTTAGGCAAAAAAAAATGTATTTAATTCCCTCGGCACTAACATGACACCATAGCATAAACAGAACATTCCTTACAGATAATCCTTGACATCATGTAAACTAAACAACTCATCCATCTTTCCATATATTTATAACATACTGGTATCTGAGCACCTTACCAATTTATAGAACAAAAAGAGTCGAATCTTTATTTTTAAATTCAGGATAAATCAGGGTTGTTTAGATCTATAATTGTAACAACTTTAAATCTACTTGGCTATGCACAAGCAGTTCTGAACAGCAGAACTCCGCACCCTGCTTGACCCTAAGGCTTCCCTCAATCATAAGCGCTATAGCACCTACTCACTTTCCCAAGGAGACAGCAGACGGCACTGCAAAGAGAATCACTGTTTAGTACAATCTGCAAAATTAGAAGTGGCATGCATTGCATAGCCTTCTTAGCACTCCAGATCCAGCCTTGCTTCCTACGAACAAACATGATACCTACATGAGGACGGAGGAAACTGGTTATACTAAGAATATATATTGTGACCAGAAGACGGCAAAGTAACTTTTAAAATTAGTGAACAAGAGAACAGAACAGAAGAAACAAAATAACTTATAAAAGCCAACAGAGTATTAAAATAAAATTAGTCATCAGTGACTTGGACGAGGGGGTAAAAAGCACCCTGTTCAAATTTGCTGATGACACTAAGATGTGGGGGGATGTGGGCACGCTAGAAGGGAAGAATAGGCTACAATCAGACCTAGACAGGTTACAAGGGTGGGCGGATGAGCATAGGATGGGATTCAACACTGACAAGTGCAAAGTGATGCACCTGGGGAGGAAGAACCGGCACCATACCTATAGGCTGGGGCACTCCCTTCTTGTCAGTACAGAGGCAGAAAAGGATCTTGGAGTCATCATTGACTCCAAGATGAACATGGGCTGGCAGTGTGGGGATGCAGTCAGGAAGGCCAACCATATCTTGTCATGCATCCACAGATGCATCTCCAGCAGTTCCAGGGAGGTGATCCTCCCCCTCTATGCGGCACTGGTCAGGCCGCAGCTGGAGTACTGCGTCCAGTTCTGGGCGCCGCACTTCAAGAGGGATGTGGACAGCATGGAGAGGGTCCAGAGGAGGGCCACTCGTATGATCAGGGGACAGCAGGGTAGGTCCTATGAGGAAAGGTTGCGGGACCTGAACCTGTTCAGCCT
>NW_017728964.1:6705217-6708232 GCF_001723915.1 Gavialis gangeticus
CGTTTGACCCCAGTAATCTTTCCTGCCACGGCAGGGGGTCGGACTAGATGATCTACTGAGGTCCCTTCCGACCCCAGAAACTATAAGCTATAGACAGAGCAATGCCTGCACACCTCTCTCCCCTCTCCAGCAATATCTCACCTTAGTCTTCCCTGCTAAATGCCTGTCGAAATAGGAAGGGCTTACAATGCTTCCAGAAGATGTCCAGCCTCAGGCTCTGGTGGACCTCAAGGGGAAGGGAGCCCCAGAGCTGAGAGGCAACTGCTGAGAATGACTTCCCATGTTTTCACCATGAGAATTTGGTACACTGATGGCACTTGCAGGAGGCTGCTCTTGGCTGACTTACGTTAGAGGGGGTCTCATGAGGATTATCTGATACTACTGTGACAGACAAGGTTCTTTGGGTGAATCTGATATCTTTTATTAGACCAACTTAAATAGTTGGAAAACAATTATCAAGCAAGCTTAATAATTGTTTTCCAACTATATAAGTTGGTCTAATAAAAGATATCAGATTCACCCAAAGAACCTTGTCTGCCTATGTCCTTAGACCAACATGGCTACAACCTACACCCCTGATACTACTCTAACATCCTCAGGTGGGACACATTACATCAGCAGTGATCATTATTATTCACAGGTACTTGAAATGTATTGCTTATAGCCATCCAGCAAGTATTGCATTTTCTACTTCTCAACAATTGCCTAATAAACTGTATGGATTATATTGATATCTCCACAGCTGGTATCTTCTTCAGCCCATTAAATGCTTGTTTAATGTACTTTTCTAAAAGGAGCAATCAGCACTTTGTTCAAATCTGACACAACCTTAATTTAAAATGAGAGCAGTATTCTTCAGGCAACTGATAATAACCCATGTAATGTCAAAACTTCTGCCTCAAGTCTTAAAAAAAGTCACAACATAAATAGCTTGATTATAAAGAAAAGGGCTCAATTTTTGTTAGTGCTATGGACAATTTTCAAGTAAAGGCCTAATATTTAAAGCATAAACCCTGAAGGTAACAAGAATCTGAAGAACACCCCAACCGGCTCTCCCTCTAAATTCATTCTGGGTCATTAACATGGAACAGGCACTGCATCAATGAAGCATCTGATATAGTATCAGACTACGGTTATCAAAGTGCCATTGTGGGCACTAGTATTTGAAAAGGGTGTGCATATGTGTCAGTGAGAGAAAGCGAAACTTTAAATGAAAGGCAGTGAAGCCATACTTTGAAAAATGACTGTGTAAAAATGACAGATTTGGATTCCAACTGCACATCCACTTGGTGTATAAGAGCCAAATGACGATTTTTCTAACCGCTTTCAAACTCAGCCTGAGATCTGATAATTCAGCTATGTTCTTTCTGCCCCTCACACTACCCACACTTATAAAGATACCGCAAGCTGGAGTTGGGTGACTTTTGCTGATGATGCATGAGACAGAACAGAATTCAGCTCACTCTCTCATTGATATGTCAGTTCTGCAAGGCTAACAAATAAAAGCAAGTTCTTATCTGGGATGTGGGCAGATATGAGTCAAAGACAGACAGCTTAGTCCTCAGGGCAGATCTTTGGGCTTCCCATGATCCTTGGGAGTTGCTGGGGACAAAATTGAGCCCTAGCTCAAATCAGAGCAATCTAAGGAATATTTCAACTAATGTTTGTTTAATGGTGATAGGTGGGCAGAGTTCAAACACACTGGGAAAAGAGGTGGGCAAACTAAACACCATTCAGGAATTCACTTTTGCTTGGGAAATTATCCAGATGCTCATTTAGGACAGCTTTATATTTGGAAAGGTGGCCAAGGATCCATTTTGGAAAGTGTGTCTGTTGACTAAGAAGCTACTCTTTTTTAGGGGACAATGGGAGGCCTTTCTAGTTATAATCACACTACAGAAAAAATGCCAAGTAACTGTTCTAAGTAAACTACAAATCTAAAATATTGAGCACCTTCTATGTGCTATGCAAACTGGATAAAAAATCAGAAGCCAGCTAGGCTGCCCCCTGTTCCTTCTCCTCTGCTGTAAATGCATAACACACCCAAAATGCACCAGTACTGACTCTAAGCATGCTGTGGTGTATGCATAAAGTGGAGAGAATAATCAAGCATTCACAAGCCAAAGAAACCTTGCTGACATTTATTACCAGCAGAGCTCCTCTGAGGCAGCTCTCCTTCAAGTGCACTCCAACAACAGGGCCCAAGAGAAGAGGGGCTTACTCTTCTATTCATCCAGCTCAGAGCTGCCACTGACGCAGTGGGATTCCAGACACTGTCAATCATCCTGGGGAGAATCACTCAAGGATAGCGCGCTGGTGAGAGTGGGAGAACAGGGAGCAGGCAGGAGGGAATCCCATGCGAGTGAAATTCAGGCTCCTAATGCCATATGCAATTGGTAGGCATTCACTTGGAACCCTACATATCATGTGTGGTAGATGGTGACTAGAAAATGATGCAGCCCCCTCCCCCATAACTCACAAGTGGTTGCAAAGTCTTTGAATCTTGGGAGCTTATTTAGATGAACTGATTATATTTTTATAGCTGTATTTTTTTTAATTTTAAGTCAGGACTCCTGGGTTCTAGTCCTTGTTCTGCTACTAGCAGCATGTCCTGAACAAAGTTTAACTTTTCCTTCACGCAATTAATCCATTTATGTGCTTCATAACAGCACCAGCAGCTTAATTAATGAAAATAAAAATTCCTCATGCCCAGATCTCATCAACATACACTTTCTACACAATAATTTTAGGCAAAACACTTTGTGAAGAGGACATGTACAAGGTTATCACCTTGACTCAAGTTAAAATTATTACAATTTAAAAATCAAGAAATGACCAAACTTTCAAAAGATTAAGGAAAAATGTGTTTGGAAAAAAAAAAAAAATCAAGAAATTAGACTGTTAGATTTTTAAAAGAATCTTAAAAACTTAGAATTAAGGTTCAAATCTCAATCCTTCTCCCTGCTCCCCACCATCTCACATACATATTTTATACATGGATACCCTGTATGGATT
>NW_017728964.1:6713232-6714891 GCF_001723915.1 Gavialis gangeticus
TTAAAAGAATCTTAAAAACTTAGAATTAAGGTTCAAATCTCAATCCTTCTCCCTGCTCCCCACCATCTCACATACATATTTTATACATGGATACCCTGTATGGATTCTGAATAAATGCATTCATGTGATTAGCTGTTATATGTAGCGCATGCTTAGACACTATGTAAATATGTAAAGGAGCTTATTTTGTGACCCTGTGTAAATGGGCAACTGTGCATGCAAAGTATATTTGCGTAAGAGTAAGCTTGAATTTAAGTGCCCATTTGTGCCTGCTTGCATATTTTGCAGATGAAATGTAAGTGCTTATATTTGAAAATGCAAATACAAAACCAACCCTAAAAAGTAATAAAACAAGTTCCTCTTCCTCCCTTGCTTGCCAAAGCCAGAACAAAAAAGCCCTCTGCACACACATTAACCCATTTCTAAAAGGGACATAAAACTGTGCCCCTTTTTTATCCCTTTATGAGGTATACAGAACACCTTAAAGGATGTTTTTAAGTTGATTTTCTAAATCAGACATGTTGTTATTTGGATTGTAGTAGCTCACAGATGTCTCAGAGAAGACTGGGACCCCATTGTGTCCAATACCTTACAAATTTAAAGACAGACAACTCTTGTTTGGAAGCGCTTCCATCTAAACTAGGGGTGGGCAAAATATGGCCTGTGGGTCAGACCTGGCCTGCGGCAGGTCCCTTGGTCCCGCCTGCCCCATTCACCATCCATCCATGGCGCGTCCTGCCACCTCCCTGGGCATTCAGTAGGGCTGAGGTGATGCCACGGCTGGACTGCCTTTCTAGGCAGTCCAGGTGGTGGTGGCTCCCTCTGGCTGCCAACACCTCCCAGCCCCACGGTACCAGTGGGGACCTGCACTGCACAGCCCCAACCCTGCCTGCCCTAAGCCTGCTCTGCTTGCCCACTCAGGCTCAGCAGTGGCAGCGTGGGATAGAAGCTGCTACTCAGTGTGGGGTAAAAGTGTCCCCTTCCCCTCGCTAATGCCAGCAGTTCCTGGTGTAGCCTCCTGGAGCCCATGCTGGGCTACCCTGTGTCTATGCTGTGTCACCGCCTCAGGGCTGCCTGACAGGGCAGTGGTGGCAGTGCAAAGCAGTGCACGTGGGTCCCTGCCGGTACCACAGGGCTGGGGCTGGCCGTGGTGGCAGCTGCAAGGAGGTGCTGCCACCTGGGATACCTAGGAAGGCAGTCCAGCTGCAGAGCTGCCCCAGCCCCGCTGCATGCCCAGGGGGTGGCAGGATGTGCCACAGGCGGGCAGTGAAGAGTGGGCTGTGCTTGTGTTCCAGCTGATCCTCTCTGATAAAGGTTGAGTCTGGAGCGGGAGTGGGGCACGCTGGGGCTGCGCGCTGCTGGCGGTGGCATTGGGGTGGCACAGGGTGCATGGGCTCCAGTCTGTTGCACAGAAGGGGCTGAACGGCTCAAGGGAGTGTGTACGGGGGACTCCCATGCACACCCCACCATACCTGCAAACCCCACAACCACACCTTCCCCACACACAATCACACACCCTACAAACACTGCACCCATCCACACCCGCAAGCCTCTGGGGGGAGCTCACTGCTACACTCACGCACCCCACCACACATATGCACCCCCCCAGCCATCCGCCCCCTCCACACAACCCACGTCCCCCCACAAATCCCATACCCA
>NW_017728964.1:6714906-6734384 GCF_001723915.1 Gavialis gangeticus
GTCATCCCTATCCAAACCAGGCTATACAAATCTATAAGCCAACTCTTTGTAAAACCACTGACAACCCTGACACAAACCCCATACCCCTCACCCCTCTACACCTTCCCACAGTATACAAGAATAAGACTTCATTTTGAGCTATTATGCAATCACCTCTATGTACGCAACAAAACACACACATCAGGACAATTTTTTTTTTTTAAATACAATTAAAATATGCTATTGTCAATGTTTGATTTTTAGTATATATATATTTTTTCCTGTTCCAAGATGGCAAACTGCTCTCTCAAAAGGAGTACTTCTGGGGGCAAGGGGAGAGACTTTAGGTGGCAAAGGTCAGAGGTTATGGGGGCGGGACTTATGATCCCAAGATGGTAACCAGGGGCTGGGGCACTTGTCAAGGGGGAGGGCTACCCTTGCAGCCCTCAACAGCTTGCCAGATCTTGTAAAGTGGCCCTCCACCTGAAATAATTGCCCGCCCTGATCTAAACAGACAAGACGGACAAGCTAAGAAGAGAGAAGCAGAGAGGTTACGTGACTTGCTTATGGTCACACAGCAATTCAGTGCCGGAACACTTCCAGTCTCTACTCCAGCGCCCTATTCACGATACCACACTAGAACTCAACAACACAGTTAAGCTCTAAATGCCGTGTATTTCCCGAGAGATTTTATGGAGAAATGGAGAATTGAGATGGTGTTTTCAGTGATGTCACAAAGTGCTTTTGTTTTTACCTCCCATTGATATATTTTTGGTAACACCCATTTAACTCAAATTCCTAGAAAAAGATGACTGTTAAAGATTCAACATATCTGCACCTTCAACTACGGGCACAGAATGTTCATGCACTTATTCAAAAACCTGATAACTCCTCCAGCAAAACCAGGGAACAAGAAGTTTTACCTCCCCAATGCTTCATAATGTGAAAAAAAAAAAGTACAGTTCCAAAGACCTGTTCTTCATCTTTTATTTATTTTTTTGAGGTAAAAAATATATCAAGCCACTTTTTTTACATTGAACAGAAGCTATAAGGTACACATTCATTTTCATCTGCATATCACTTTGTTGACGTCAACTACCCTCCCCATTTGAAAGGTGCAAACCACAGCTTTTAATAATCAAATCATAAAATTACATGCTTTTTGCAAGATCAAAAATATGCCTGTTTCACCTGACGAGATTTCTGCTTTGTTCATTTGAGGTACAGTTTCCATCATAAATGTCACATTTATTTCCCTCAGAGCTGTAATTTGTTTGCTGCTGCCGAAAGAAACAATGCTAAATTATCATTGACTTCATAATGCTGTATGGTGACAGGTAAATGATACTGAGACAATAAAGGTGAGATTGATGGTTCAGATTAATCTTAATATTGCTACTCTAGATGAGAATTTCATCTGCATATGACACTGTCAAAACAATTTATTGTAATAAGAGGGCCAGTCTTACACATGAGGTGCAATACATTCTGCTACCAGTCATTTCATCATGTATTAAAATAGCAGAGATACACAGAAGTGCCAAGCATGAAGGCTATTTGAATGTTTCAGTTCTTCAGATTTTGTGAATTAGCACCATAACCCATTTTCTTCTTTTATTTTGTATTTATGAGAAAACACTATCCCCAAGAGAGAATAATTGGCTATTGCGAGCCTCCTAAAGGCGAGTATGTTTTCTGGAACCAAGTATCAACTTGAACGTAAGAACCAACCTCAAGTATTTAAAGTATTAAATAAATGAAGATACACCATCCAAGCCCTTTCCTCTGATTCTCATCACATGCAAAGCTGCCTTAAGTGACAGAGTAGAATAACACAAAGGCTGCTTCATCACAAAACTGCCTAATCCAGGCTAGAAAATCAGATCCCCTATACTGGTATATACAGGCTTTCCTGGTCTCTAGGGTAGCTCCTGACTTCCTGCTGCTATGGCACACCAAAGTACTCAATGGCTGTCCACAACCAGCCCCAACTTTGGGGTAAAAACTGTGACTGCCATGCCTAGCCGTATGCTATTCCGAAATAACAAAGGCATGCTCTCTGGCTGGAGAACTGCAAATTAGCCAGGGAAGAATTTGAGAGGTGAAGCACCCTGAAGCTCCTGAGCTTTCTCTAGCAGACTCCTAAGTCTCCTATAGAGATCACTTTAAGAAGTGAAGAAATGGCATGGGTTCCCAAAAGCTGCACCAAACAATCCCCTACATACCTACACTGATTGGAGATGGAGAAGAAGATAGACCGATGATCTTAGGAATAAGACAATCACAACAGAAATGAGATATGTAGAAGCCTCTCTGCTCCTACACCTTAGGTCAGGGGTATTCAAATCCCAGCCACTCCGTACTGTGTAATCTGGCCCATGGGGCTCCCCAAGGATCTTGTGAGGTGCTCTGGGGGCTGTGGTTCTGTAGACCTGATCAGGTGCCTAGAGTGGCACAGGGCCTGATCCTAGCATCCAGGGGCCAGGCCGGGTCCCTGGAGCCCGATTCCAGCCAGCTGGGGGCAGCATGGAGGCCTGCACTGCTTCCACCTGGCCAGGATCAGGCTCTAGCTTCCTACACTGCAACCCTTCCCTCCACCCCTAGCCAGGATTGGGCCCTGGCAGGGTGGATGTGGCCCAAGACCCGGGGCCTGATCCTGGCATGAAGGAGTGACATGGGGCCTGACCCAGCGCCATGCATCTGGCCTGTGGTGCCCCAAAAAAGTGAGTACCTCTGCCTTAGAAAATGGGCAACGTAAAGTCAGCATATCTGGCTAACGAAGACTTTTGTTGCATTTCCGTGGAAAGCACGTTTGGCTGCAAGATCTTCCTTTTAAGTAGCACTGGGTCACCATGAAAGGATTTTTGAGGGAAGGCTAAGAAAGCACTTGTATAACTTCTAACCTCAAAGTAACAAACACAGCATTCAAAACCAGTTACTAATCATGACAGACAACTGAATTATGGCAATCCACCAACAGTAAAATTAAATTCTAACTTTTTTGCACAAATCTTTTTGGACTGTGGTATTTATATCTTTAGTAATAAAAACCATATTCACTACACTCTCAACTGCAAAAGGAGTACAGTAATAACAACAATAATAATGGAAACAAACCGGAATAATATGGACCAGCAGCTTTATCATTTTTTTAAAGCTGTAACTTTTAGATATGCAAAATCAAAATCCTATAGGTCTGGCAGCGAGATAATGTCTGATATAAAACAATCCAAACTCAAACCCAAATTTAAAGTGCTTATACAATTATGCATTATAAGCTCCTCTTAGTAACATTTACACACTGTACTATAAAACACTTAAGCACCATGCAATGACAAATATTTTTTACATTCAATTACAATTTTAATCAGTGATTTGTTTAGTTTCTAAAGACAGATATTTCTTCCTAATTAAAAGGAAAAAATAGCTTTTAGTGTTGGCAGATGGGATTTATTGCTACAAGAACACATTATTTGATTGCTGGTGCTTGTGTACATCTTATGTAGTATCAATCACAGGCTTTACTAAACACGGGGAAGTTGCTCTGTCTCTCTTAATGTCACCTTTCATGGTTCCAGTGCAATCCTATATTATGAAAGATTTGAAAAGCTACTGATTGAGGTCTGATCTTGCAAAGAAGCAGAATTTCATTAAGCTAAACAGTATCTATCAATAAGCTAGAATAGCACTATTTTAAGAAATATTTGTGTAGAGTTTGGGAAAAATCCTAATAGATATTCATTTCTTCTCTCATTCAGTTGTGCAAAAAGGTTCATCACTCATGATGAGGACTGGAGGACGATTTATTTTAAAGCCAAAATGCAAAACCAAATTACGGTTTTAATTGAGAACACAACCCTTCCCCCTACTTCCCATCAACTCAGGACATCAGCATATGCATTATTTTTTCATTCCTGCCTTAAATTTGAGGAAAAAAACCTTTTAAAGAGGGGTAAAAGACAGCAGAAACTGATCAATGCCTTTGACCAATTATTTAACTTCCTCCACAAAAGTAAAGAAGCAGTGTCATGGCTCCATCAATATATATCATCTCCTTGATCTCTAAGTCCTAATAATTGGACTCCATAAATTCCGGCATAGAATCTCACTGAAAATATGGCTGCAAAATTTTTAGATCCAGTTTGCACTGCAAGACCCAGCTACAGCATTAACATCTTCTGACCCAGCTACAACACAGTTGCAGTCTGTAACTTGACATGTGGTCCAAGTTAGCTGAACTTCTGCTCTATATCACAGTGACAAGATGGTTGGCTTTCATTGAAGCACTAACTGGTTTTGAGAATGTAACAATTTTTTAAGGTTCCCAAGGAGTAAAAATATAATGCTACAATGAAGAGCTGAAAAATTAACTAAAATAAATTATATGCAACAAGGAGGAATGATCCACACAAAGGGCATAAAAGTACTATGAAACTTTTAAAAGGCCCAAATGACTTAGTGGTCTGGTGTTTAAAGACATTTATACACAGAAATCAGACGACCATTAGAATATTGTGTCTTCTGATAGAGTTTACAGACCCAACTGTCTTACAAATAGCACTTTGAAGTGCAAGGATTTATAAATAGGTCTTTTTTGAGCCACTAATACCTTTTCTGTGTGTTTAGGCTGGAACAAAAGCTTATTGGCACCAACCTGTAACTGGTTTTGACTGACATCTGGCCCAACTGGCAGGGAAGGGGGATTTTATATTGAGTGACACCTTTATGTTACAAAACATTTAAAATGCTGAGTGTGGCATTATATAGTCCTGCAGTGGATAAACATACAAATTTGGCTGAAACCTGATACAGAGTTGTTTTCTTGATGTTTGGCTTTAAGTTTCCAACTGAGCCCTTGCTTTGCTATCTAATATATTTGTTCAGAAGTGTACTTATTGTAAATAAATACAGGCTAGGATAAATATCCTGTGTCTGTGTCAATTCATTTCTCTCCCAATGAGGAAATAACCCATGCATGGAATCCAAGCCTTCCTGTCATGGCAGTATATAGCTGTTGTTTAAAAATGTAATTGACACTGTATTTTAACCAAATTGGCGGCAGTTAGCTTCCCCAGATCCTAAAGAATCTGAGCTGCAGATGTTCTGTCTCCTTTGCCAGAGTGAGCAACTTTAAAACGATCATAAACAAACAAGCCTAGTCTAAAAAAGCTATTTCAATCTAAAAGGGACACATCGCTCTTTTTAACGCTTACATAACTCAAAATTGGCTCTATCGATTCTGCTGAAAGTTTCCACAAACATGTTCAGCTTGGGCTAAGACAAAGCATAAGGGATTTCAACTCAAAAGCAAATTCCGAGAATACAATAACTGGAATGTTTCTAGAGCTTTATATTATGGCACAGAACCTGCTCATATCTGTACCAGTGTAGCTACATACAACTGATGGCAGGATTAGGTTTTGTGTTGTTTTGAAAATAATGAGATTCTGCAAAGATACAAGTGTTTGCCTGTGAAGGTCAGAGAGAAGAGTCAGGACCACAGAGAACATAAATCTGGGATGAGGTTATTATCACACAAATTTAAGGAGACTTGCAGTTACTTGCACTTGACAAAGAAATTCACATCCTTATGCTGCTGGTCCTTTGTTATTAAACAGAAACTGCAATTGGCCTTGGCACTTTATATGATATAAAACATTAACAATCAAAAAGGGCCCATACTTATAAAGTGTTTATGTTCTTATTACATTTGCTATATACACCAGAAAGCTAATCATAACAATTCTTAGCAACCCTGCAGAGGGTTAGTGTGTTCCTAGTTATATGTCTTTGTTAGGTAAGAATGATAGGGTGAGTAATATTCACAGCTCCCCTGCAGTCAAGAAAATGTAAATATTTTTTCTGAAGTGCTTACAAGCCAAACCTACAGTAAATTTGAAAAATGGCCTCCATAATATTTAAACTACATCCTGGTCCATAGCCTAACATAATGGCAACTAAATAATACATTTATTTAGTCTAAAACTTTCAATCTTCTATTCATTTAAAAACCAGAAGATAAACAACAGAATGGGTAATATATCTTCACAGAAAAGTAAAATGGATTTGGAGTGATTACTGGATAGGAACCGGTATTTTGGAAGTAATAGAGAAAAGTCTCATTAGGCTGATGATGGTGGAGAATTTTTCAGTGCTAAAATATTTATCATCTTTTTCTAACACAAAGTGGTGGAGAAAAGTTGAACAGTCATTAGAAGACTTAACATGAATAGAATCACAAACTGTAAGTACCTTCAAGGGAACAAAATAAAATAAAGGAAGGGAATTAATCACTGTATCAAATGCGGTAGGACAAAGAGCAAGTGCCTGAAACTGAAGGAAAACCTTGACTCTAGAACGGGGCGGGCAATTATTTTGATCAGAGGGCCACTTAGTGAGTTTTGGCAAGCCATCGAGGGCCGCATGACAGGCAGTCCAGGGCAGATGAATATTAATTTTCTAAATTTTTTAGGGGCCATGCAGGCTGAATAGAATGGCCTGGAGGACCACATCTGGCCCCCGGGCCGCATTTTTTCCACCCCAGCTCTAGAACATTATTAGCCGTAAGAGCAATTGAACTGTTGAATCTGATCATACTGCAACAGAAGCAAATTATCTCCTCTCACACTAAGTACCACCTCTAATTTCATGCATGCATTATTCTTCACTTCCTGTCTTAAAGTATTGTTCTTTAATCATAGAAAATGGTGCTAGAAGAGACCTCAAGAGGTCATCTAGTCCAGGGGTTTGCAGCCTTTGCAACCAGGTCTCCTGATGCAGGCTGTAAATCTTTGTTCCCCCCACACTTCCCCTCCCCTCTACCCCTCAAGCATCCAAGCTGCCTGTGCTTACCCTCATTGCAGCTACCCTCATTACAACGGGCCTGCATAAGTGTAGACACAAGCGAGCAGCAGGGAAGCCTGCAGATGAGGACACTGGAAGGGACAGGAGGCCTCGAGTAACTGCATTCTGCCCAATCCCCTGTGCTGTTCTGAGCTGGGTTGGACCTTTGTGTGCCGAACCCTGATCTAGTCCAATCCCATGTTCAAGGTAGGATCATCCTTCTTTAAATTATCCAAGAAAAATGTTTAGGCATTTGTAGTGTTGCAGTGATGAGGTCAGTTGGTCAGACCTGAAGAATGCACTGCGTTTGAAAGCTAATCTAATCCTAATCTCAACCACGCAGTCAGTTTTATAAAAGACATCACCCACAAAAATCCTTTCCTGCACTTACAAACTTCCAGCAACAGATTCCACAACCTCTCTGGGTCATCTGCATAGTACTTAACAACCCTAATAAAAAGTTATTCCCAACATTCAGCCTGAATTTTCCTTATTGCAATTTTAGCCCATTGCTTCTTGTCTGCAAACAACAACTAGTTGACCATCATGCTTTTTATAACTTTTAGTTTTCAAAGACAGTTATCAAATTCCATCCTCAGCTTTCTCTTCTCCAGACTAAATAACACCAGCTCTTCTATCCCTTTCTCACGCATCATGTGTTCTAGACCTCAAATCATTTTTGCTGCTCTCCTCTAGTTTCTTCGCAATTTGTATACATCTTTCTTGAAATACAGTACCCACAAACTCCAGGTAAGACCTCACCAGTACTGAACAGAGTAGAAGAATCACATCCTGTGACTTGAATACAATACTGTTTTTTGCCACATTATTAAATCTGACTCATTCAGCTTGTGGTCCTTTTCTGTAATACTGCAGCCTAGCCAGTCACTCGCCGTTTTGCATTTGTGCATGATAGGTCTGTTCTAAGTGTAGCACTTTGCAGCTGTACAAAGCAGAAGTAAAAGTTATTACTAAGGGGTGAGTGTCAAGGCACTATTGCCACATATAATCAAGAGCAAGCTAGATTAAAATAATTGTATGGGAGATCTGTAGGCAAGGAGTTGTCTAGAAAAAGGCAGATGATGAGACTGATGAACCAAGTTAAATTTATTGTTGTGCTTTCTATATTATAAAATTATCATGTATGAATATGACTGTGAAGAATTAGATGACATGAAGAGCCTGGGGACCTAGATAAAAATTCAGTAATGAGAAGCAGTAACAAAAATCTTAGCAATGTCCTCAGGGAAAGGACAGAACAGTCGGTCAGATACCTGAAATGTTTATACATTAATGTGAAAAGCACAGGAAACAAACAGGAAGAATTTGAGGTCCTAGTGCAATCACAGAATTATGGTGTAATTGGGATTACGGAGACGTGGTGGGATAATTCACATGACTGGAGTATGGTCACAGATGGCTATAGTTAGTTCAGGAAGGAGAGATGGAAAAAACACCCCTCCCTAATCAAAGCATCCTGCCAGGGCCTGGCCATGCCCCCCTCAGCTCAGCACCGTAGAAGGGAAGGGAGGGCTGCTCTAATGCCCCCGGCTTCTAGCCTGAGCCACTGCAGGGATGTGCCTACATTTCTTCCGTTCCGACGGGATGTCTGTACAATTACAAACTAATTCAGACTAGCCAGGTTAGACTAACCTGCAAAGATTGAATCAATTCAGACTCAGGCTTTTTGAATGTCTGTCCCTATCCTGAGAGGTATGTCTGAAGGGAAAAGGAATCCAGGAGAGCTGGCAGTACTTCAAGGAAGCTAATTTTAAAGGTGCAGAAACAAACTATCCTGATTCGACAGAAGAATGGGAAGTGCAACAGGAGAACAGCCTGGCTAGATGGCAATCTCTTTAATGACCTGAAATTCAAAAAAGGAATTCGATAAATAGGTGGAGCTTGTTTATAGTACTAGGAAAAGTGTATGTGCAACACATGGGCATGTGGGGAGAAAATTAGGAAGGCCAAGGCACAATTTGAAATGCATTTGGCAAGGGACATATACGACAATAAAAACGAATTCTACAAGTATGTATGCCAGAAGTAAGAGGAAGATCAAAGAAACCATGGATTCCTTATGAACTGTGGAAGGCAATCTAGTTATGGATGATGCAAAGGAGGCTGAAGTATTTAACACCTTTTTTACTTCAGGTCTCCAGAAATAGGGGCAGCTACCAAATGACAAATGCAGTTGAAAGTAAAGACAGAAAGGAGACAAACAGCCTAGAGTAATGACAGAACAGGTTACGGATTACTTTAAGCAGCTAGATGCATTCAAGTCAGCAGGGCCAGATAGGCTGAACCCTAGGGTACCAAATTAATTGGTTAATTTCAGAGCTGTCAGCTATGCTCTTTGAGGATTCGTGGAGGTCAGGTGAGGTCCTGGATGATTTGAAAAAGGCAAATATAGTACCCATCTTTAAGACAAGGAGGATCTGGGGAATTATAGACCAGTCAGCCTAAAAAGATACCTGGAAAGACCATAGAGCAGGTTCCTCAAGGAATCTACTGTGAAGCACTTAGACAAGAACAAGGTCATTAGGAACAGCCATCATAGATTCACTGAGAGCATGTCATGCCTGAGCAATCTGACCTCCTATGATAAGGTGACAGGTTCTATGGATGGGGGAGAACAGTGGATGTCATGTATCTTGATTTTAGGAAGGTTTTTGACGCCATCTCCTATGACATTTGCATTGACAAGCTATGGAAATACAGACTAGATCAGTGGTGCTCGACCTTTCTGTCCAGTGGGCAGATGGACAGTGCCTGGTTTCTTCACAGGCTGGATCTGCTGGTGGACCCATTCTGTCACCTTGGACAGGCATGGCAGGGCCCATCCAGCTGCGTGGAGCAGGATGGGGGGGCAGCCCAGTCCTCATCTTGCTGTGTGGGGGAAGGAGGCTCGACCCAGCCTCAACCTGGCTGGCCGGGATGAAAAGGGCTGAGGCCCAGCCCTGTTGGGGAAGGGGGACCTGGCCTGACCTCATGGGAGGAAGGTGTGGTCCATCCCTAACCTGGCTGGGTAGAGATAAAGGGGCATGGTCGAGACCCATGGGGCAGGGTAGGTGTGCAAAAAAGTGTCATGGGCCAAACCTGAACCAACTGCACAAGGGAAGGAGGCATGGCCCAGCCCAGTCTGATCATGCAGGGGGAGGGTCATATTTCTGCTCCAACATAGCCCTTAGGGCTTGGGATTTTGGCAGTCATGATGGGTGGCAGTATTAACTGTCACTGCTCCCCCACTGCCAAATTTCCCCATGCTTGAGGAGCCCCACAGGCCAGACTTGGCCCATGGGCTGGAGGTTGAACACTCCTAAAGTAGTGGCTTGGTTGGATCATCTTGCTGAACAGGGAGTCATCAGTGGCTCAATGACTAGCTGGGCCGAGATTCATTCAGGAGTTCTAGGCAAAAGATATTAATCAGGATGAAAATGTCTTTGTAGTTTTAGCCTACAGCTTATGCTTTCTGCATTGATTAGTTCAGTTCAGTGATTCTTGGTGAGGAGCACCCTGGAGTGCCAATGCCATACAGTCCTTCTAAGAATATACTGCAATATCAGCACTGTTAGGAGCTAACCATGATTCACATGATAAGATGCACACAAACATTTTAAATGGGGATCTATAATGTCCAGAACATTCTGACCTGCTACAGTCTGAGTTCTTTGCAATGGAAGAATCACTCTATTATTTTTCTGTAGTCAAAAATTAAGAAAGGTCAGAGCTTGCATTTTCCAAGAGGTGCCTTGAGGCTAAGAAGGTTGAGGACCACTGATCTAACACATGCAAACACACACTTTGCAGTGTTATTGGTTTTCTCTTTATTTTAACTGGATCTTGGTGCATCAATTTCTAACTTAGGGACACTGTTATTGGCTGTCCAGGAAAGAAAGAAAGAAAGAGAGAGACTTTTCTGCTCAAAATAAGAGGAATGTAGGAGCTACACAGTAAGCTCAGACACCCAGCAAAGGTAAAAGGAGTCCAAACCTACTCATTTTGGGCTGAGGACATTAGCTACAATCAATATAGGGATGGGAAGAATCAAATAATTTGGGACGTGCCAGGCTTCTTTCCAGTGCTGCACAGGAAAAACTGTATCTTCAGTTTTTTCATTACTAATATCAACAGGTTGGAACCAACAGTTCCTCTTATACACGTCAAAATTAAACATAACAGGCTTTTGAGAACACAAAGCCAAACACTCTTGGATTTAAAAAAAAAAGCATGATCTTGTGTGAAGCACTTACAAACACCCCCTGAAATATAACTGCTAGGATAAATGGAAGACCCCAAGACACTCCATACTGAGCAGGGCATTAAGGCAATGTTCCAAAAACTTTTGGTTTCTTCAGCACTGAGAGACAGGGTGTTTATACTTATGGATCAGCCTTTTATATTATTTTGTGTGTTTTGACCTGTGAGACAGGAGTTCACAACGTAGGTATGACAGAGGAATAAAATAATAAAATGAGAATCCAACAGCAGTTTGTGATTGCGATCTGCTATAGTCACACAGCTAGAGCAGTGGCTTGTACTCCTTTATGGAATGATTTATAATGCAGAAATCCATGTGATTCAATGTTCTTATCAAGTAGTTTCAAATAAAATGCGAGAGAGGGCTCTTTGCATATCTTACCCTCAAGAATGCAGCTTCTTTAGTCATAAAGACTGAGCAGCAAAGACTATTCTAGCACAAGCTAATTAAAGTGTAAGAAGAAACTCTTGGTATCTGGACTTGCCAAGTTGATAACATGTAAGCTATGACCCGTATAAAGACTTGATAAACTCTGTCCTTTATAGAAAAAGTGCACTTTTAACTCGACTTACTGTAAACAGAATTCAAGGTATAACAGTTTATAATCGCAGGCGCTCTGTAACAGACTTGTTGAGTACTGACATTTCTCAGAACACTTGACACAAATTGAATAATGATGCTGTTGTAGTTAGATAAGGTTCATCACTATTAAAAGGGAATAAAACGTTGGTGCTTTGATTGCATTAAGCCAAAATTTACAAACACAAATCTGAAATGTTTGACAGATTTAGGAAAGGAAATCATGAAGAAAATACCAAGGTTACTGCACAGATAAGATGTGGTGATAGATTTTCTGATTTTTCTTAACGGGTTACAAGGCAGGGATTCAGAAAAACCATTTCACTCTCTGAAGAAAAATAAATTGTTTGTTCCAAATTAGTTTTAAACAACAAACTGCAAAAATTAGTGTCCAAAAGGTCTGTTCATATTAGGCACAAAATCAGAAGAATTAATATACAATGGCTTGGCTCCTTCAAGTTAACTGGGCTCTACCCCCTAGTGTGGAGCTGACGTGGGAGAATAAGACAACTCCATTAGGAGTCCATATCACTTCTCTGCAGTATTTCTCACAAGCAGATGGAGCGGCTATTTAGCCAAATGCACCGTGACTCCTGGTTTATACATGAGCATCTGGGATGTTTCCTAACGTGATGTGATGTACAATGTACTCAAATTTATCAACTGTCCCACATGCAATTAAAGATTCTGATAAATAATACTGTGGTAAAGGCCCCACAGCTGAACTGAAAAGCAGCAAGGCGTGAGGGGTCAAGTGTTTCCGCAGGATTTATATTTAACAAACAGAGAGCTGCCTACAAAGGAATGTCTCTATTGAGTTGCTGCAGAATTATTTTCAGACAGCAGGAGTCAGTTGAAGGCACAAGCTGAATAGCTAGTAACTTCTGCAGTCTTCGTTTTAACTGAATTGAATTTGAATGTAATATTGGAGTTAATAAAAGGGTTTTTTATTGCCCTGAGTAACAAAATATCTATGTAGAGATAGATATATAATTTCCTGGCTAATATATATTTTGATCTAAGGATAATGCGCAATATCAACATTTTTCTGTGAATGCCACGAAAATAATTTTAATACCTTAGAACCATTTAATCAACATCTTATGCAGACAGTGAATAGATAATTGAAATATAAGTACTGTCATCCATATCCCCTTTGGGAAATGACACAGTAAGCATTATATCATTCCATTAGTCCACTCTTTGATGTGGGTTTTATTCTCATTAAACTGTGTTTTAGCCCCAAGGTTTTTTTTTTCCCTCCCCCTTCATTCTCTATGACGCAGCTATAGCAAGAAAGAGAAAAAAATTCCCTGCTGCTTAAAATGCAAGGGCTACATTTTTACAAGTAATTGGACATGCCAAAAATATAAAGCTGCTTTTTTTATTTCTTGTTTACCAAATTCAGATGATGCCAACTTCCTCGTCTTCTGAAAAAACAGAGGGAAGAAAAAAGCCCAGCAGGGAGAAAATACACTTACTTGTTTTCAAATAATTATAATAAAGGTTGCATACAGGCAGGATAAAAGTTGCTCGAAAAGGTTGCTGTGGTGGTGCCTACTTTGAATTGTGCCCTGCTTAAACAAGACAAAATGCCTCCCACTGAAAAAAGCAACATTTTTTATCATTTGAAAAGATCTCAGAACTGTCCCTTTAAAATGAAGTATTTTCTAAACAAAATATTGGAATGTTTCCCTAAGGGATATGAGCATCTGACCTTTTAAAAATGATTATTTCTAAAGTAGTACAGATTTATGGCATTTTTGTTTTATTTTGTTTTAACTTAAATATAGTGAAACCTGCCTAGAATGACCACCCAAGGGACTGGAAAAATCAGCTACTTAAGGAAAGGTTGATCTTTAACAAAAATTGTAGAGGAAGCCTTAGGGAGATGTTAAAATGCTGGCAACAAGGGAAGGGATCACTAAAATCTCAGCCCAAGTTTTAGTGTAAACCAAGAACATGATTCCCTTCTCATACATACCTATGTAGTTCTGTTATGTTCAACAGAATTGCTCCTTATTTACACTGTTATTGAGAGGAGAATCAATCTCTTTACATTTAATTATCAACAGTGATTACAGACTCGACACGTTTATAATCCATAAGACATTTCTTGAGTATGGTCTTGTTTTGCTACACAGGTAGCTGCCTTGCCACAAAATGACTGAATCAGTAAAATTCCTGACACTGGAGAATCAGGATTTACATACTGCTGAGCTATACCAATCCTGGATCTCAACACATTCTTAAATAAATATGGAAAATGCAAGGCATCAGAGTGTTCTAGTCCCTAGGCTATATATTTGCAAGTGTGGCAGCACCTCAGAAATGGAAAAGGTTGTTCTCAGATGATGTAAGCCAATCAATTTAGATGGATAGACTGGTAGTACAGAGGGCCTATTCTGTTGGATTCTCTAGAGTTTTGGACTTTATGGGGTAAATTGGTCAAAGCTGACACTCTAGTAATGAATGTCAGAAAGTGAAAACGCTTTGCGTTTTCATTAATTGTATATAATTGTTAATAATGGCTCTAAGAACCTGAGAGAAGTATGCAGAAAATAGCTGTTACTGCATATCCCAAGGGAGGAGATAGTATGCATTTCAGGCAAAATATTTATCAATCTACCATATTTACTCAAACATAAGAGGAGGTTCTCCCCACCCCAAACGATCAGCTCTTCATCATATATTCTCATACAGGGAAACCTCATTAAATACACTGTCTATTGTTAAACTGCTGCCAAAAGTGGCATATGCTCAGTAATGGAAACCAAATATGAAGTTGATTAAATACAATGAGGCCCAATGAACTATATGGTAGATCATAAGTCTTTTGGCTTTTGACTAATATCATGCATAGTTGTACTACAGTATAAGTAAGTACAAAAGTGCTGCTCAGAAGTGTGTTTATGGAGTACCTGTGCCAAAACCCGCAGTAGTTTCAAAAAAAGGAAAATGCATCAATTCTGGATGAACCAAATCTATGGGTATCCACATAATATTACTAATTTCAAAGTCAGTGTTTTTAAATTTGTCCCTCACATTCACGTGCTCAAGGAGAACAGGGTCTTGAAAGTAAGGGGACAGGGGAGGAACTGCAGGGGGAAGAAGGACAAACGGCCACTGCTCCCCCATAGATTTATTTTCCCTGCTGCAGCAGTGGGAGAGAACAAATTCAAGGCAATCCTCCAATAATTAGATTCTCTACCTGGAAAATGATAATACATTTTCATTATATAGAATCTAATTATGGGGGGTATGTCTTATATTCAAGTAAATATGGTAAATTCACATTTAATTATTTTCTTTGAATATCTGAGGCATTATCACTGTCTTCTGCCAAATTAAGCCCCAAGAATTTAACTTTATTAAATATAAAAAGTGACATACGGCTAGGAGTGCCAATGTTTTACAGAGCTGTTTCCAATTTGTCAACTTGCATTAAAGTCAATTATTAATTTTCCAATAGATCAACAGATTCCAGTTGGGCCAAGACAATTCTAAGACTTCAGCCATACCACTTACAACCATCTTAACCTTAACCTTCCACAGAACAGCCTGCTCCAATTTCTAGTGTTGCGAGGCAGGCGTACACTATGTCATTCAAAGTGGAGATGATGTCAGCGAAGCCTGACAGTGGAATCTACTACTTTATGCAAAAGCAGAAGCACAATTCAATTTGGTTTAGTACAGCTCTAATGGTGGCAGTTACAAAAACCCACAAGTATTAGCACAAACATGTATACAAATGATCCTAGACCACTGAAATAATAAATCAGAAAAGTTCTGATAATATTCAGAGATGAAAATATAACTTCTGGTTCTCTTAAATAAAAGTATTCCTTTGCTGCTATTACCTTCTCATAAGTGCTTAGCACAGCAAGTCTAACTATACTGTAGTTCATAAAAACAGGTGCTATTTAACAGGAACATATACAGCTCTACAGTAGCAGGAAAGTCAAGACAGTCATCTTCAACATATAATGGATCAGGCCACTTATCTTACTAGAAGAGGGAAGAAACTAAGTCAGCTACTGATGCTAGTATAAGAGATTTATTTAAACTAATCTGCAAGAAAATTAAATCCATCATCTTAAAAGGGATGGGATAAATCATACTTAACAGGAAACTAAAAAAGAAAGGCTGCTGCCTTTCAATACAATCTAAGGTTTCTTGCATGTGGAAAATTACAAAAAACAAGTCATAGCAGGAAAAATAATATTAAGTGTTTTTATAATAGAGAACATAAATATGTTGAATGAGTTAACACAGCAACTAAGTATGAGGAATATTTTAAGTTGTTTGTGTTTCCAAACAGGACTCGAGGGGTCAGAGTAGGGAGGAGGACATGTGGCTAGGCTGGAATGATGGATGGTGCTTAGTGGCATGCTGTGTTCAGTTCTACTCTTGTTATTTTTGCAACAGGATGTCTCTGATTACTCTCTTTAAAGAATAGAAGGACGGCAACGTCTCATTGCTCAAAGGATTTTTTTTTTTTAAAAAGAAAGTCTTACAAATCAAGTGAAATGTTGTAAGCAACAAGCAGTCAATGTATTGACTGCCAAGTCCTGGTAATCACTTTGGGTGAAATCTAGCAATGACTTCTTGCAGATATTCTTTGGAGCTCCACCAGTGCAGATTTTATATGCAAGAGACTGGGGACCGGGTTGGGGATTTGCAAAGGAGTGTGTGTATACACACCCTTCAGTTCTCATGGCAGAGACTTCAGTTCTGCAGAGACTTTCCGTGTAGTTGTATGCATGATGTGGCTGGTTTTAGGGCCAGGCCAGAGAACCTCACAGCAGGGGCACGTGGAATCGTCGGACAGCTATTTCAGCCATTGGGTTCATGTAGCTTCAGCAGACAGGCTCTTGGCAGCTGCTCCATAGAGTATGGAAGATACTCCTTTTTCTTTCCTTGCCATCCCAGAAATCATATTTACACAGCCCACTTATTCAAACAAGACTTGTTCTACAGAACTGTATGGCCTAGGATTTGTAACTTTCAGGATACCACCACCCAAGTCAAACACAACTACAATGTGATCAGTGTAAATACGACTTTCTAATTTAAAGTAAAGAAACCCATACGGCTAGTCAAGCACCAGACGAATTATAGAACTTGCACTGCATGTAAACTCCAACTTTGTCAAGAGGCTAAGCCCTGTTACATGCTGAGAGTTATATCAGTGAAAACAATAGAAATCACAAGTGTTCCACAGTTAGTAAGAGGTGCTTATATATGGGTCTTAAGAAATTTTAGAAACAAAGAGGACACATATACATAAAAAAAGAGTATAAGCAAGCATTCCCAAACAGTTTTCTGATAAAAGCTCAGGGAGAAAGATTACTTTCACTATGGATATAGGAAGGAGAAAATGTTAGAAACAAGTTAATTAAAATCCCCAACAGCTGCTTTTAACCTGCTATGGCCTTTGAATGAGGGTCACAGCTTAAAAACACAAAGAAAGGAGTTATTGAGGGAATCACTCATAATATACAATAAAACCTACTGCGTACCAATAGTATCATGAGGTAGCTCACTTAAACTAAATATGAAGAGAACTTTTTTTCACTTTTAAAGAAAAAGGACTATAAAAATAAGTTGAAGGTTTCAGTGCAATTCCTTAGTGCAGTGATTCTCAGTCAGGGTACCACAGCATCCTTGGGTGCTGTGAGCTCCTTTTAAGGGTACCATGTGGTGCCACTCAATATTAGCACCATCACGTACACAAACACCTACACATGATTCACAAGATAAATCCAGAGATTTCAAATAGGAACACCTAACGTAAAAAACAACATTCTGTCCTGTTGTGGTCTTTCTGAATTCTTCCACATCCAGAGCTTTCAGTCTAGAACCTGTTCCATGCACTACAATGACTTGTACAAAATGCGGAGAAGTTTAACATTTTCTATAAAATGGAAGTGAGCAAGGGCTTTAAAATGATGCATAGTTTGTACGCATGTACCATTGTGGGGGTGTAGCTAGAATAACTGGAATAGAGTAGAATTAAAAAGAATACTAGACACTTCAATATAAAAGAAACCAGAGAAAGTGTGTTTAAATAATTTTTGGCCCGTGTCTGACACATTTAAAACACATGGGCAAGATCTCTGTGTGCACACCCAAAACTTTTGGATCCATTCCCAGAACTAAGATACCAATCTTTTAAATACAGTTTATCCATCTCTGTCTAGTCTGTTTTGACTAGTCTTTAGCATAATCATTTAAGTGTGTTATTTAACCAGAATGGAAAGAAAGAGGTTCAAAGAACACCAGGGAATATGTGGCAAAATATAACAAGGCTTGATCACTTGCACTGGCTTATTCTCCTCTGCTATACTCCAGAAGAAATAGCCTTAGTCCAGGTCTGCATGCTCAAAAGGCTACAGGGAATTAGGTCAACATCATTTAAGGTAAGTGACACTACTTTAAAGAACTTTAAATTAGCTGTTGACAGTCAGGTAGGTAAATTGATGAGCGATTATATGAGGTCCTCAACATCACCACTTTGTGGTGGAAGCAAATATGGGAGGGGGAAAAGAAGTTTAAAGGGTAATAAATATGCTTTTGCCAGTCTGTAATGCCCTCAAATTTCAGGGAAGTTTGCTGAAGGAGGCTGGAAACTTGTAAACCAACATGCTTTCCCTAAATCAATAACACTTAGGAACCTATTTTAAATATGCTAACTTGGGTCAGGACGTATTACAGGAAATGCTAATATAAAGGGATAAAAAATTACTTTTCATGTATGTGGCTGGGATGAAGAAAACAGGCTCTCTCAATTTTTAAAGGGCTAAATACAAATCCAGTGTACGAGTTAAGAGCCCCAGAAATCAGTGGTATAATGGTATACAGAGGGTGTCAGAATTTAGCTTATTGTGCGGTCACCAGATGTCCTCATTAGAATATTCCCTAAAATGTGCTCTTAAATAAAATTAACTGAACTTCAGAATGAGTAATTAGCACCATCTTACAGAACAAATCGGAACAAGTTTATTGAAACACTCTGAACTATTTACAATGAGAGTGAATTTGCCTCCAGGGTTCACTTTACTATTTTGTCTCAATTTTCTTGTAATTTCATCCATCACTTTTTTTTCAGTCTTCCAAAGGTGATGGATAAAACACAGAAATAAATAGGACCAACTGTTCACAGAACCCTAAGGGAAAGCATAATTTTGTTATAAATAATCCTTGGCACAAATCATGGAAATGCTATACGAAAATTGTTTGTTGAATCGTTTATGAATCAGGGTTTCAGTGCAAGTTTGCAAATAAGGTGTGGTCTTTTTAAAAAATTGGAACCCAATCCTTGAGAAGCTAAACAGACACACAAACAAAAATCAGGGTCGCTTTGAGTTTCTTTTCAAACAGAAGCCTCCGGGGATACTAACTTTTTATTTGTATTTACACGTGGGGTGGAGGGAAACCAGAAGATGACACATGCTTTAAAATTCTTTTCTTAAGACATCACCATTTGGGTTTTATTCTCGTTTTGAGATTTACTATATTAAAACAGGAAAAGATCAGGTGGCACTCTATAAAATAACCAAACGATAGTAAGAGCTTCTACCTGGCTAACTTTCAGCACCTCCCCCTATAAAACATTTGACAAAACAGCAATGGCATTGGGCTCCAAACATTTTTTCTTCAAGAAAATAAAATGAACATAGACATTCGGGCTGGAAGGGACCCCGGAGGATCATTGAGCCAAGCCCCTGTTTTTTGTTTGTTTTTTTAATTTTATTTTTTCAGGACTATCCACAGAAAAATGTGGCAAACTAGCAGAGTGGCAAAATCCAGTTGG
>NW_017728964.1:6739384-6742822 GCF_001723915.1 Gavialis gangeticus
CCAAGCCCCTGTTTTTTGTTTGTTTTTTTAATTTTATTTTTTCAGGACTATCCACAGAAAAATGTGGCAAACTAGCAGAGTGGCAAAATCCAGTTGGATTTAATATATTACTTATATTATTCAGGTAATGGTAACATTGTTTCCTGCTAGTTTTATTTCTGTCCTGTCTTCTCTGGCTTAATCATTAGAAATAAAGGTGCACCGATACATTGGTCCCATATCGGCTCGGCACTGATATGAGGAACATTGAGAGTATCAGCAATTGGCTTTTTTTGTCTGATGTGGCCCATAAATGCCCCATGCATGTGCACAGCTGCAGCATGCATGGGGCCAGGAGTGCAGCCTGGCCATGTGGAGAGCATCTGGTTCCAGCTGGAAAGTCTGTTTTGGGGGAAAGGGTGAGAAAAGGGACATGGGGGGTGCAGATCAAGGCCCCGTGGGGTGAGGGAGGGAGCCACAGTGGGGCTGGGGCAGGCGCTGTCCAGCATATAATGGACACACATAATGCAACGTACAAATGAGACTGTAAAAAGCTTTTAGTAAAAGGGTGTGGCGGGGGAGAAGGGGGGGTGAGAGAACTCAAAAAAAATTTAAGAAGAAAAATATTTAAATATCTAAAATATAGACAGGTCTAATATATTATGATCTGTTTTGAAATTTGAAAAAATGAAGATTTTTCTACAACTTAAACGGAAAAAATCAACATGCTTTAACTGCCACTTTATGCGCACACACAAAACTTTAGAAAAGGGAATTTTGTTCTTTTTAAGGATACAAACCAATAATGCACAAGTCTCATACCAAAATGTTTTACAGGAAGCCAACCTTGGTCAGTAACTCTATTCAACCTCTGAATGCCAGATTTTTTTTTATTACATTGCCGTTTTCTTGGTGTTTGCTGCCTCCTCTCATAACGTGCATAACATGCTGTTTAGTATAGCCGTGTCTCACTACAACATCAGTATTTCTAAGGATAATGTACTTTGAACACAGGCTCACAAAAGAACTGAACTTTGTTCAACAAAACAGCTAGGGGAAATGATTAAAATATTTTTGAGACATCTCTCAATTCTGTTGTAGGTTTCACCATGACATCCTGCTTAAGCTGTTTCCCCTCCAGTGTACAGGACTAAGGTAAAATTCAATAAAGATTTAATTTAACACAGAACAAAACATAGGCGCCTATGTCAAAGGATGACATTCTGTTTGATTTACCAAATACAGTCTTGTCTGAATATGGGCTGAAATCCTGACTTCCTGATGAGTACCTTCCATCCAGACATGAGAGGTTTGATGATCATTATAACATCATTGCAATGTTTTTTTAGCCCTTGGGTTGTTGATACATACTGCCAACCTTAACTCCACCTTACTGTGTGTTGTTTTTCATTTGGGGTGGGGGAGAGAAGGGGGAGGGATTGAAAACATATTTCCAGATTTGTAATATGTATGTGACGAATAACTACGAAATCTGACACTTAGGGATCATAAAACAAGGGTTAAGCGAAGGGCAATGATAAACCACCCAGATATAAGAGTAAACATTTCTCAGCCTTAGCTTTTTAAAGAGATAATTGCTTATAAATTAAAAAGAGTAGATTTTCAGAAAGTGGTCAGCATCCAGCAAGTTCAACCAAAAAAATAAAGAAAAAAAAGGGAATGCCCTTTAAATTTCCATGTACTTACTGCGTTGTAGTTGACATTAAAGAAGGGCAAACTAGGATCCAGGGGTAGCACCTGACAGGAACTTCAGCCTCATCCCCTCTTACCAACATCAGGGATAGAGGGTAAGCTCTTCATTCTGCCATTTCATCCTGCACCTAAGCCAACAGCACCCCCATGCATGATTTTCCCTCCCCATTTTCAATCATCCATGCTGATTTCCAGCTAATAAATTTAGTCTTCTACTTAGCAACCAGCTAGTTATATTGCCATGTTTCACACTGTGCCACTCCAGCAGGTTTAGATGCCTTTCCCATTCTTTTTAACAAGTGATTTTGGTGGAAGCATAATTTTAATTTAGCATATAAGGGGGCAACAACTAGTATCAGCTTCATATCTGCAAATAAAATTCAGTTGTCCCTGTTACTTTGGCTCAACTGGAACAATGCAGAATGACTTTGGATTCCCATATCTAGAAAGGTCCTTGTGCAATAACCACTATCTGTTATTTGAGTATAATTCATTACCCTGACAAATTCTCCATGCGACTATTATAAACATTCAGAGTTATCAAAGCACAAAAAAAGTGGATTCACTCTCTTGACCTTTGGTCTACAAGTTGACAGATTTCCTTATCTTAACAACAACAGAGCAAGGGACAAGGCTAGAGATGCACAGAAAAGGAACATTCTCACGACAAGGAGCAGGTGTGTGCAGCCTTACCTGATCTGTCCTCGCACCAGAGGTCTGTTCTTTGTCCTGTTCATATTTGAATCAAATGGAACCTCAAAGAACTGAATGAAAGAAAAAGAGGAATTAAAAGGGTGCCAGAGACCATGCCCATCACAGAATTAACTGTCTCTGTTTGCAGGTGCTTTAAGTTTTCATTTTTGAAGGTACAGAGCCACAATTAAAATGGAAACTTATATTTGCTTTGATAGTCTACATTAATACTTTTGGCATTCCCTTAAAAACAAAACTACCTGGAGGACAAAAATATTTTGAATGCATTACATGTTTGAAGAAAAGCTTCACTTCAAATTCGACTCTCAATAAGTATAGCATGCACACACATACACATGTACATGGAAAAGCAATAATTCCTAGTTGTGTATTGTGTAAACAGCCCTTGCAAAAAGTATGCTTCCTTTTTTTAAAAGAAAGATTAATGCTATAACTATTTTCAAGATCATTCAACTTCTGAGAACTCATAACCCACCCAAAACTCAATCAATTCTTCTAAATCCTGCTGCAACTACATTTAGCATATAGTGCTAACAACAGTAAAAGAAGAAGCCACATGGAATTATTTAATGTGACAACTCAATTTTAACCACTGCCTATGTGAAAATTAACACTGCCATCAAACTATGACCTTCCCTTTTTTTTTTTTAATCTGACAAATACCAATCCTTTATTGCTAAAGCCAAGCCCAGTTTTCCATATCAAAGACTTTATAAAGCTATTTAGATTTTAGCATGCAAAAAAAATTACAAACCAATCAGCATCACAAAATCATGAAAAAGTAGGGCTGGAAGGGACCTCTCTAGAAGTCATCTAATCCAACCCTCAGCCCAAGTTAGGATCATCCCCATCCAAACCATCCCATACAAATCCTTGCCTAACCTATTGTTAAAACTACACAAATCAACCCTATTGCACACACAAGGCACAGTATCCTAACCTAGCACTGGTAAAGCAGGGGACAATGGAGGTCAGTGCTTTGCTGCTCCATGGGTTGTTAAAATATGCTTGAGAGATCCAAGGAAGAGGGTC
>NW_017728964.1:6742833-6765666 GCF_001723915.1 Gavialis gangeticus
CTTTTATTGGACCAACTGCATGGTTGGGATAGACTTAGAAAGCTTTCAGGTATCAAAGTACCCTCCCTCTGGTCTCTGGGACAGAAGCAGACACAGAAGAGCTAAGTAGCAGATGGAACAACAACTTGTGCAAAACTCCATATGTAACTAAAAGCAGGATATAAGTTCAGGTAGCCAACAGACAAGAGAGATGCAATAAAAGCCTAATAGTGAAAGAACAAGTCATTCAGAAGCATTGATGATGCATTAAGTGTTGACAGTGGGGGGCACAACTCTGAAACACATCTCATCCCCTCCCCAACCAGTTCCACACCCACTTCTGAAGGGTTTGTCTCTGAGTGCAAGGAGGGACCCATCCCCTGTTGTAACTGTCCCCAGCACAGCTGAGAAGGGAAGCCCTGAGGCTGCTCTTGTCCCACTCTGGCTGCAGCTTCTGTGACTGACAGCACAGAGTACTGGGCTTGACTAGGGACAGCAGCAGCGGGCAGGTCCCCCCTTCCAGCCACATCTGTTCCCTGCCCAGTCCCCCGGTACCCTCTGCTGCCCAGTAGCACATGGTGGGAAGTGTGGATTGCTAGCTGCCACCATCATCCTTGGCCCAGCCTGGCACCCTATATAGCCACCTCCCATAGCTGGAGCCCCTGGGCTGGTGTAGGGAAACTCAGTGGAGTAAGAGAGGCAAGAAGCAGGAACATACCTGATACCATTGCTACTGAGCCCAGCACCCCTTTAGCCAGTCTCCACAGCCCTTGTTTGAAACAGGGCATAAGTGGCTTGGTGCTTCTGCACCATCAGGTCAGCAGCAGCAGTGGGTTGGTCCCCCTTCCTTCCTTACTCCCTGTTTGGTCCCCACTCCGCTGGTATCCTCCATGAGCCTGGGACTGTAGCCACGCCTGAACTGTGCAGGAGACCCAGGCATCCAGGGCCATGGGAAACTGGACCCACTAGTGTGACTGTGCCACTGTATTCCCCCTTGGATCCACCCCAGCTGAAGGGTCCTAGAATCTGGTTCTTCCACTCCTTAGGTGAAAGTTCTAACCAACAAGTTATTGGGCATTAAGGCAGAAGGACTCTTCTCCTCCACTTCTGGCAGGTACATGCATAGGGAGCACCTCTTCGACCACAGATAGAAATAGAATCCAAACTCTAAGTGCCCAGAACTGCAGTTACAAAGCTATGTAAGTGCCACTTTGGCAAGTAAGAGTGAAACAGGATTTAGCACTGTATGTGCAAAAAGCGATGGCAAAATCAGAAATGTAGAGAAGAAAACAATCGGAAACTTATCTGGAAGGATGAAGGAGGGGACAAACATTTAAGGGCACCTATACACGACAGAGCTCTGCTCCAACGTAAGCAGGCTTGGTTAATCGAGTCTGCTGCAAGTCTGCTGGAGCATCTACTTAGCATGCTCCAGCAGCTTCCATGTTACATGTATCCAATGTCTCTGCATTTCAAAATGGCAGTGGGAGTGCTTTACTTAAAGTAAAGCTTCAAACCATATCTACTTAAAGTGCCCCCGCTGCTATTTTGAAGCTTAGGATGCTGAATACACATGACACGGTTGGCTCTTTTGAGTAGCTCTCAAAGCTGCTCTAATTAAAGCACCCCCCCGCCCACACACACAGAGTCTGTACCAATCTGGCCCCAGGGTAAAATTCCTTCTTGAACCCAAATATGGTGATCAGTCCGACTCCAAGTGGAGGTGGAAGATCCTCTAGCCAGGAACCTCTGGGTTTTAGCCCCAGCAGGAATATTGGCATACCTTAGTCAAAATCCCTACTCTTGGCTTCAGCCAATACCTAATGCTTCTAAGGAAGGTTAAAAAGCTCCTGACACATAGCAAGAGGAAAGGGGGGAAAAATCCTTTCTGGTCCCATGCAGCAACCAAAGCCCAGAAGCATGGGAAAGTATAGGTATAGCTACTCCTAGATCATCCCTGATCAATCCTTATCCAATCTCTTCTTGAACACTTCCAGCGATGAAGTTTCCATTGATAAAGTTTTTATTCTACTGCCTCACTGTTCTAACACTAAGTTTTTCCTGATACCCTTTTGGCAATGGTTCATTAACACAACAAAATGTACTGGACAGCAATTTACAGGTATGGAATTACCTCTGCCTAATAAAGCTGGACTTTTGAGGCAAGATATAAGTTATGTGGGATATAATTATGTAAAAGTAGTAGCAGAATAATGAAATGCATTATTCTGGTCACAGATGTATTGAATACTGTTGCCTACACACTAGGTGATGAGATACCCTACTTTTGTTGGGGGAGATTTTATAATTTTGCAACCAGCCTATGTACCCACCCAAAGGTAAATTAAAAATATTTAATTTGGGAGGTGCCACAATACTGGCTTCACTATAGTGTAAAAAAGGCAGGCTGCTAGCCCCATCAGCAAATCTGGAAACTTAATTAAATGCAGGAGAAAATGATCTGCAAAAATGATTTTCCTCCTCACAAGGCAAGGATTTCTTAGGGTGATAACTTTTTTGGACCAACTGCATAGGTGGAATAGAGCTGGACTAGCTTTTGAATGAAGATGTCCGTCATCCTGTCTTGCATTCGAAAGCTTGTTCAGCTGTACCCCACCTATGCAGCTGGCCCAATAAAAGATATGAACCTAAGCAATTCTTGCCTCCTGCATAATTCCTGGACCATCATGGACCATCACAGCTACAACATCTGTCTAACACCACCACTTTCTTCATTATACAATTTCAAAGTATTTTGTGCTTTGACTCATGTTTAGCCAATGTTATTTGCTATAATCAATCATATGGTGCTGTTAATTTATGTAAATGTGTATTACTATAGGAACTCAGGATCAATGCTTTGATGTTACCATACAGAAGTAGGCCAGATACATGTCCTAAACTGACAACAATCTAAACAAGACAAGACAAATGATAAAAGGAAGGGAAAAGTGACTTCTTGAAGAGTATTTGATGGACAGAAAGAAAATGCTTTGGAGATGAGGGGAAAAAGAGAGACTGTTTCACATAACAGCATGCTCTCATGTTTCCAATAAGTTGAGAATGGAAGATGATGCGAATGGGAATAATCTAAACAGAAAGGGTTAAGTATAAGAAAGGGGGAGAGGTAATGAGAACAAAAAAGCACGTAGAGGCAAAGTTATATAGTGCGTTTAGGTGATGGGGAAGAACAAGGAGTTAGAAATGGATGCAGTTAAGTATATACATCTATACTGCAGTCAAGCCAAACTAGTCATGTGAATCAAAGCTAACTTTAACACAGCTGCTTGGGCAGCTCTAGAACTGTACCCATGGCAATACAGGGTACACAACAAAACTCATCCTGGATAAACATTCAGGACGCTAATTTGCACTTTGTTTTGTGTTGTGGTGACTATAATGACATCGGTACCTGAGCTAGGCACTTTAAAGGTAGTAGGAGTATTCTTACACAAGCTGCAGACATAGAATCATAGGAAAATAGGGCTGAAAGGCATCTCACAAAGGCATGTAATCCAGCCCCCTGCTAGATCATGCCTGACTAAACCATCTCAGCCAAGTGTCTATCCAACCTGCTCTTGAAAATTTCCAGGGATGGAGATTTCACAATTTCTCTAGTTAACCTGTTCCCAAACTTCATCGGTGATCACCCTTGTAGTCAGAAAGTTCCTCCTAATCTTCAACCTAAATTTCTGCTGCTGCAGCTTGAGTTCACTGCTCCAAGACCATCCTCTACAGCCACAGAGAAAAGCTCATCTCTACCTTCTCTACAATTGCCTTTTCAGGTATTTGAAGGATGTTATCAAATTCCCTTTCAGTCTTTTCTTCTCAAGATCAAATAATCCTAGTTCTTCCAGCCTTTCTTCATAAGTCTTGCTTTCTTGGCCCCTAATCATTTTTCTTGCTGTGTGCTGGATTCTTTCCAAACTGTTTATATTCTCCTTGAAGTGTGGGGCCCAAAACTGAACACAGTACTCCAGGTAAAGCTTCACCTGTGTTGAACAGTGGAAGAATCACTTCCCTTGATTTCCAAGTGACACTAGTATACTATTGGACTTTTTTTTTTTGTTGCAACAAGAGCACACTGTTGATTCATATGCAGCTTATGGTCTACTGGTACCTGCAGGTCTTTCTTTGCAGTACTGTACCTAGCCAGACTTCCCTTAATCTGTATTTGTGCATGAAATTACTTCATCCCAAATGCAAGACTTTGCACTTGTCCTTGTTGAATTTTATCTGGTTGACTGTGACATTCCAAAGTATCTAATCCAATTTGGTGTCTTCTGCAAATTTGCTAAGCATGCAATCTCACCATTCAAATTATTAATGAAGATGTTAAACGATACCAAACCCAGGACAGACTCCTAGGAAACTCTACTTGATACCTCCACTTGAGTAAGCACTGAGCTAGTGATGACTACTCACTGAGCATGATAATCCAACCAGTTATGTACTCACTTTACCAACAATATCCAGCCAGTTATGTACCCACTTTCATCTAGTCTGTATTTACACAGCTTGCTTATGAGAATGTAGTGGGAGATGGTGTCAAAAGCCTCATTAAAGTCAAGGCATATCACATCCACTGCTCTCTCCCCACTGACACAGCTTGTCACCTTATCATAGAAGAGAACCTGGTTGGTTCTCATTCCTGTTGGTGAATCCATGCTGGCTGTTCCTGATCTCACATTGTTCTAGGTGCTTTACAAGACATTCCATGAAAACCTGCTCCATGTTTTTCAGTCATAAAGACATACCCAAAGTCAATGGAAGGTAAGTCAGACAGTAGCAGTAATCATGGAAGGCATACGCAGCACAAGAACAAGGATTTTAGCAGCAATGGCAGCCTGTATAATAGACCCATAACACAAGAACTGATACATTTTGTATTCGGCAATTGTAGGAGCTAATAATTTCATACATAATTTCCAGTGCTCCCTTCACATTAAAATTACAATGCCACTCACCGGCACCATCATGGATCAAGTTAAAAGAGATTGTTCATTATAAATCCCTATTTTCTGCAGCCTCCACCCCGAAAAAAATGTTCTGCAATGAACTGCAGTGCAAATGGTTTCAGACTGAGTGGATCTTTTTCATTACACAAAAAAACAAACAAAACTTGATGAGCATTCGTATCGTAGGCATACATGGTAGTCAATGTTGCTTAAGACTTTCTATTATAAGACCCTGTTTTTACTTATAACTTTGCCAAACTTTAACCATGCAGATTGACATTTCCAATGTTGGGCATCTGAATTTTTCTGGAAAGTTTTAGCCATTTCCAAGTATAAGGTTATGGGAAAATATTCTATTTCCTTTGTTACAACATTTTACAAAAAATTCTAGTGCCTTTATGTGTTGGAGCTACAATTTGAAATTTGGAAGAAGGATCACTCTCCTGTCAGGAATGTGCATTTTGCCATGCCTGGGTAAATCTGCCCAAATTTGACTTATGTTACAAGCCCACAAGAATCACAGCTGTGCCATTGGAGCTGTGTTGTCAGGGACCTCAACTGAAAGCACGGACACTGCTTCTTCTATCCTTTCAACATTTACCTTTTTGGCACTCAGGCAGAAAGACTGACTTTAATAAAGGAGAGGAGTAAGGAACACACATAGGGGAGCAGGAGCTGGGAAGAAAGTGAGAATTAGGCAAAGAGGGGGGACATGGACAGAAGCCAAAGAGAGGCAGAAGCAGAAGCACAGTCACAGGAACAAAAGGGTTTATAATCAATGGACCACACCCCCCCTCCAGAAGCTGGAATTGAAACCAGGGCTCCTAAATCTACATTCCTTTGCTGTAAGCAAATAGCTGTGAAACCCAGTGGAAAAGTGCATGCCTCATCTCCCTCTTGTGGCTGGTCCACACAAACTAACAGCCTACTACTACTGTTACTCTGCTAACTCAAGGGGGAAAGATACGTGCTGTGAATCCAAGGATCCCAGCTCTGCTCACTACCTGAAAGTTAATACGGCTCAACATGGTAGAGTTTCTGGTTTTGTCAGCTTGCTTTTAAAAAACATAAGGAACTGTATTTAAAATATCACAGGGATATTAAAGCTACAAACACTCAAGAGTTAGGAAATGAAAAATTAAGGTAATTAGGGTTGCCCACGTAACCTTATTTTGGGCCATGGTGCATATACATTCTGGTGTAGTCTCTTAATTGCAGACTATTTCTTCCAATGAATTCCTGCCTCGATCAGCACACAGGATGAAGGGTGCTTTTGGAATGAGTCTGTGTTATGCAGTGGATGCACCTGTTCTCTGCTGCACAAACTGGAAGGTGTGTGTCATGAACGGGTTTGCAGGAAGAGCAAGAATGATCATATAGTTACGGAAGCTGGATACCACCTTGGGGAACTGGATTCTATCCCTGTCCCTGCTACAAAGTTCCTAGGTAATGCTGGGTAAGTCACTTGAATCAGCATTTTAACAGGTGATCTCTAACTGCGTGTTTTTCATTTCCTGGATGCCTGACTTGAGATCCTGGGTCTGATTTACAGAACTGCTGAGCTCTCATAACTGCAACTGAAGTCCATGGGACTTGAGTTCTGAATGTGTTGTAAAATTGCTGGTGGGGAGCTAAAATACAGTTTACATGATGCGCAAGGTGCTGTACAGGCAAAAATAAAGTGAGCACAGACAGTTTTAATTTAAACTGCAGCTTGATTTTTCTACTGTCATGGTCTTATCAATTAAACATAGCATGCTTCACAAAAAAAAAACAAAAAACTCCTACTCAAAATGCAGCAAAGAATTACAAATGTACAGAAGACAGAAAATGCTTCATTTGGATTTGAAAAACTGATGATCGTTTCTGACAGCTCAGCATTTTGCTAATGGTTTGTTTCACTGTTACATTTCAGAGACAATTACTTTTAATGAAGAAAAAATGGCATTCGACATCAGAGTGGTAGAGCAGTACAGCAAAATTCCACAGTCCTTATTTTTTCCCCCCTGTGCCTAGAAAATAACTTTGGCTTAAAAGAAAAAAAAGGAGGGGGGCAGGTATAAAAGACCTTTAAGGGCCCAATTCTGCTTTCATTTATATTAGTATAACTCTAATTTCAGGAAATTTGCTTCTCATTTGTACTGGCAGAGAGAATCTGGCCCTTAAATATCTACCACAATAGTTCTCAATCTTTTTAGACTCAATGCACTCCTTATTAGACTTGAGGCAGCCCTCAGAAAATGCTAACTCTTAGTTTTCACTCAGTTTTTGACCATGGAAAATAATAGAGCCATCTTTTCTATTGGAAAGAACTCAGAAAGATCACAAGTCAGAATATTTTCAACACTATGGATGCCTATTTGAAAGTTCTGGATTTATTTTATGAATCACATTTGCATACCTAACAGCGTTAACTTTCCCTGGCAACCCAAGGCACCTTTAAAAGGATCTCATGGCACCCCAGAGTGCCGTAGCACCGGGACTGATAATCACTTATCTAAAACTTACTCAGTATGTTTATTGCACATTGGCTGAAATAAAAACTGGCTGAATTTATCTTCAGTCCTTCCTAAACAACATAAAATGATCATCAAACGAAGGAAAGTTAGATATTTAACATTTGCACTCAAAAGAAATTAAACATATCCCACTTAGCCATTTATATAATCTGATAATACAGTAATTATTATATTTAATATAGCTGTTAAGCCACTGAATTTCATATATTTTTCAAACAGGATGTCTCCTTGCTCAGTTAAGTAATCAGATAATGACAGACTCCTATAATGTAGGCATGCTGACAGAATTAAAGTTGCTGCATGACCCTTGGCTCTGGACTTCCTCACTTTCTTATTTAAATCACAATCTGAATATTCTATAAATGTCATTTGTATGCATGTAAATTACATATTTGATTAAACTACAGTTATTAAGAAAAACCCTTTCATATGTAATACCCCAGATTTTTTACTGCGCTAGCTGCAATTACATGTCAGCAAGATGCCATTTATCAAACTTTTCACATTTTGTTCCCAGATGTTCAGCAAAATTCTCGCTCTCCACTTGAAATTATTTTCCCCTGATATTCAAGAAAAATGAAAAAAATGTATCTCAAATATCGTTCCACAGGAATGAAAGCGGGAACTCAAACAGATTATCTCATTATGGGCCTGCACAGAACTGCCTGGTTTAGCAAACAGTAAATTCAGTAAGATGAATCCTGGATAAATAAATATTTTAGCAGCTCTCAAGAGGCTTTTTCCTCAGGAAGTCTGAATGCATCACTTCAGCTAGCTAAAACAGAATATTATCTTCCCTATGTTTTTGGCAAGGCACCCATCAAAAGGATAGACACGGGGTTAAATCTACAGCAACTGAACGCCCTATGTGTCAAGACTTGGCAATGGTTTTCAAAACCCTAAACTAAATTTTAATCAGTATGCATAAACATTTTAAGAATGATGCTTAAAAAATTGCACTATTACACTGTGGGGTTCTTTATGGCAGGCTAATCATTCTGTCTGGGTAGTTCTCACCAAGTTGATACACAGTGATTACATTCTGTGGTCCTCTGAAGTGCTAGATCAACCATCATGTTCCTGTGTATAATTATTTACAACCATGGGTCTGTTGTCAGTTTTCATTCATATCAGTTTTCATTGTTATGTTTATAGGCATGTTATTTAAAGATTGTTTAAAAATTTCAAATCTTACCCTGAATACACAAGCAAAAGTATAAGGCTAGAATAGGCTTAGATCACAAGAATGAACTGCTCCAACAGTTAACAGATACCCACACTATTTTCAAGCAGCATTCTCCTTTGCCCCCATCATCATGCATTTGGAGCTGTGGCATCATTTTTCGCAATGGTATAAATACCAGGCTATGCTTCATCCACAAGAAGCTAACAAAACAGCTAAGAAGTGATCAGACACTTGCAGGAATACAGGAGAAGGGGCAAGGGAAACAACAGCTCTGTAGGTCTCCGACAACATTTTACCAGTGCTTTAAAGTCAAGTGTGGCCTTTTCTAATAATAAACAGTTGCAAGATAGCTTACAGAAATAAGCTGCTTTAGTGCTTTCCCCAGCAAAGTTATTACAGTAAGATTTATAATTTCTGTACGAAATCATACATAAAAATCAATAAGTGGCAAACATTTGCTTCCTCTGTACAAGGAGTTAGAAATCTGGTAATCAACTCTTCTTACTAATTGTATTCAATCAGGCTTTCTGGAAAGGCAATTTGGGGGAAAGAGAAAATATGATTGAAAGGGTCTAAGTCACTAGAAACATGTTTGCTGCATACAGTGATCATAAAGGCTAGTTAATAGTTCAAGCTCATTGGGATGCAGATTTTCTAATAACTTTACGTAGCAAATTCACAGTTTGGTATTACATTGTGACCTCAGGCTCTAATACTTGGGGTCTAATAGCAGCACTGGGAGCCCCTCATTCCTACTGAAGCAACAGAGGACATGAGCAAGCAGTCAGCAGAGGGGGTTCTGGTTCTAATTTCTAGCTACTTTAAAGCAGCCACATCCTATTAGGGTGCAGAAAACCGAAAACAGTCAGCCCAATCCCTGTTAGGACTCCACAGTCAGGGAACAGAAAGCCCTGAGCAAGTATTGTATTTATACACTAGAGTCACTTCTGGTGGCAACGAATTTAAATATAGAATTATTACAATACGGTTCCTTAATTAAAACAAAACAAAAGTCTCAGTAAGAGGAATGCCCGGTCACATATTCTATCCAATGGTTCAGCCACACTTGCACAGCTGAACTTTTTTCCATGTCTCAGTACCCTGAAATCCAAGTCTATGCCCCATCTATGCAGATCCCTAATCTATGACACATGGCTAACACACTAGCAGCAGGCTAGAATGGACAACCAATTTCCTATGTATTGACATAACATTTTACTCTAATGCTATATATGAATTTCTGTCAAGGCTGATAATCCCATTAGAGGAGAGACAGAATGTAACCCTTCTATTAAAAGGAAACTCAATTCAGTGCCACATAGAGATCTTGTGACTCTCTATGGGAAAGGGTAAAAAGCCTCCTGTGTCTGCATATCATTCAGACTACCCCTTTGGCATCTTTTCACACTGGTACGGGACTGGAACAGTCTCTCTGGGGCAAGGGTGGCTAACCTGTAGCACACCTGCCACAAGTGGCATGGGCAGCCTCTGCATGTGGCACTGGGTAGGGGACAAACAGCAGACTGGCAAATAGGGCAGGGAACAGAAAACAGAACAGATGGGGCAGGGGGAAGGAAGCAGAGCAGCAGATTGGGCAGGGGAAGGGGATCGGAGTGGCACTCAGGGAGGGTGCAGAGCTAATTTGTGACTTGCTTGCCAAAAAGGCTGGCTCCTACTGCCCTTGGGTTAGCAGTTGCTACTTGTTTTCTTCTCATTTAAGTAGGACTGTTTTTAAGATGCTTTGGAGACTAGAGTATGAGCAACCATTCTTAGTACAAGTGCTCAACACCGAAGTCCAAAACATTGGCCTGATCCTACGATGAATCTGATAAAGTGAACTTGAGTTCACAAAGCTTGTGTGCTCTCTCTCTCTCATATATATGTCTTAGTTAGTTAGTTTATAAAGGTGCATATCTACCTTTCCTTCTGACTGACTTCAGACTAACACAGCTACTACCTCTCTGATCCTTTGGAGACAGCCTGTCTGTCAAAAGCACCAATAACTCCCAACAAAAACTGTTTTCAGGGTTTTGCGCCACATTTACAAGGATTACGAAATAAAAGCTACTTCATCAGCAAGTACAGTTAAACTGCAATGCATCACATTTTCAGCAGTGTGCAGTACAAATCTTTGGCATGCCCATGCTTCTTGAACTAGATGATTACAGGACTTCACCATTTCTTCTCTATCACAAAGAAACATTTGAAGGAAAGCAGTCATAGGATTACACTGAAGGAAGGGATGTTTCTATCTGGTACTGGTGTATGTCCATCTCTCATGCAAATTTCAAAAAGATATTTTAAAGTGTATGAATTGGGGGGCAAGGGGGATCAAACTGGCATAGCAGCAGGCTGGCTGAGTGGAGTTCATGGCTCACATGTAAATTTATATATGCAAGCTGGGATTTCTAGGAAGGTTAAGTACTTAACTCCCTCAGGAAATACATTTCTTAATATTCAAACTACAGAGGTTAATATGAGTAATTTAACCAAGATTTAGAACCATCTTTTTATATTAAATTTACTGACTTGGCCATAAATTCAAAAGGAATTTTATAGCATCTGACTGTTAAGATGCCCACTTTTTGCTTTATGGTAATTACCAATAACATAATGATAATAAGAACTTCTGTTTTGTTTTTAGTGATTGACCCTATCTTGGATAGGAAGATTAGAGTGCATCAGAATTACCTAAATTATACATTGCACATTCCCTTTACTTATATAGCAAGTAAGTTCAGAATTAACATTATTATTATAGTTCACCTGTTTGTTTCCTTTCAATCACATTTCTATGAAAACTACAACTAGCAATTAAAGAACATCACAAAGGTCTTTTAATTCAATTCAATACAGATGTGATTTGTAAAGAAAAAGGTTAAAAAGGAAAGGATGATCAAAAGCAGACAGACTTAATACCACTCTCAATGAAGTCAGTGGTAGTTTCACTTCAATGAGGGCAGAGTTGGGCCAAACCTGAGCAGCTTCGAACTTCCCCTCTGTCCACCCCCAACCTTCCCAGCTACAAAGCAAGATGAGATTGTTGGCTTGGAGGTTGTATATTTGGATATCATAAAGGGTGCATGACACCTGTTTGTCTTCAAGTTATGAAAATAAAAGCAAGGGAAATATTTTAAGGATTAGAAATGGCTTTTTTTTAAGACTTTGGAAGTCACTGAAAACCCTCTGGCCCTGCAGTTCAAGCTAGTTACAGATCTGCTTTAATATTTTCCATTTCAAAGAAGAGTCTAATTAAAATCAAGGCAAATGCAAGCCTGAACAACATTAAACCATTAACTCACAGGTAGCTAAGACTTATGCACGTTGGCTGAAAAGCAAAACTACCGCATCCTGGGACAACCAGACAGATGTGTTAAAAGAAGGAACTGCCAGAATGCTTAATTTTTTTTAAAGAGCTTCCAAAAACCACATATCTTCCTTGTTACAGTGTTTACAATAACTCTATTTGCATATAGCAGCAGGTGTGGTAGGCAATTGCTAAGGAAGTCCTAAGATGTCTCATTTCAGAAGGAATATTTTTGGTGTTGAAGATTTCAATTAGTACTTTATCTGTCCTGCAAGGTTAATGGCATTCATTGTGGTTTCAACTTTTAAAAAAGATCAAGAAATGACGTGTTGCATCTTTGCCAATATGTTATAATATCAAAATAATGTGGGTGTATGTAAGAATCCTTATAAATGCTTACAAGGATCCACTGGCTGGATATCTGAACCACCTATACATTTTCCACTGTAATTATTATATTTAAAGAGAGCTAGGTGGTATCACGGAGATCCCCTGTAGCTGTGGGGAAGAAAGAAATCTTACTTGTAGCTTAACAAGGGCTCCTTGTTTTGCTCCCCACCTGGTTTGTTACAAGACATACCCAACATCCTTTGATGGCTTGGGTCATTAAACTCTGAAACAAAATAAAGCCGCAAACACATTCAAATTACATCAAAAGGGGAAATACAGGGTACTCAAATAGCTTAAAGATTACATCTTAATTGTTGCCTGACTTTCTTTAAGTAATATGGTTGACTTCACAAGAGCATGTGTGCCGGTGCACCCCTATCTTTGTTTTCATTTGATCTAAAGTACTTCACCAGGATTGACCAACAAGACAAGCACAATCATTGCACTCTTGGTATCTGATAGCCCCCGCAGCCACGCTTGCCAAACAGTATCCTTTCATGCTATCAGAACCACCACTATGTTACAAGGAGCTTGAACAGTACACAACTATGTCAACACTTAGAAATGTCAAAGCGACATGACTTGAATTCAACAATGTCTTAATTACCAGTGCCCTGTATTCTGCTTCTGACACAGTGATAAAGGCTTGACAGAGACAGAAGAATGACAGATGCATTCAGAAATGCAAGGCACATGACCAGTGAGGCATAGGCCAAGAAGTCTCTGTTACTGCAGGTGTGGATACGCCTGTGGTATTCACCTAGCAAAGACAATGCATAGGTAATCAAAAGGCCTGAGAGAGACTAGGATTGTGCATGTATTAGAACACAGGAAAGACTCATTAAAATACGGAGAGAAAAAAAAAGGACAGACTTTTCCTTCAGATATAGAAATAGCATTTGGAAAAACCAATGAGCACATGAAGCTAAAGGGTATACTTTGCTTCTGTAGGTGAAGTTTATTTTCTGTGCTTAAAAAAATTTAATTTGCTGAACACAAATGTATATCAAGATGACATTTATCTTTTCTTGATGCTTGCAAATCACAGTTTATCAAAGACCTGAGACTGGGGGAAACAATATGAACTACTTGCTTCTTCAAGTCAACAGATGAGGGAACCTCACAGAGGCTCATGGGAATTGTGAAAATCTTACATCTTCAGGGTGAAAATTACACACTGTTAAAAAGTTTTCTGCGCATGAAATACAAGTTGAAAAGCAGACTCTCTTTTTATAAGCTTCTAAGTCCTGACAGACCACTGTACACTGCAACCACTGAAGTGGTGCATCTCATGTTCTGCTCTAGGTCTGAGCGAGGTTGGTGACCATTGCAAGAGCAAACCTGGATCCTTACAGACAGATTTTTACAACAGTTCATCCTTACAGGGAAGAAAAAGCATTATAGTATAGACAACAGCTCTAGTAGGGAGGGACACTGGTTTTCTAGTTGCTGTCAGGGGCCTCTAGTAATTTTAAAATATTTATTGTAAATTGTTCTCAGAGGAACATATAAATATTTCCCTCTTCTGTTTTAACATCAAAGACATATCTACAAACAAACCCTACACACCTCAGACTTTTCCAAATACCTGTTCAGAAAGATGGCTATTATAATGCGCTCTGAAAATCAATATATTTGGGCTTCTTAGACCACAGTGAATAAATTCTAAAGCAGTGAGTTCTTCATAGCTGCTCCAGGTAAAATCTTCCTCAGTTATTAATCATGAAACTGGGCCTGAGCACCTCTGCTGATCGAGACAGTAGCTGCATGACAGACGGAGAATTGAGAGCTCAGAACAGGTCCCAGACCACTGAAAGCTTTTTACGTTAGAAGCAGCAAAGGACAAACCCCAGAGGACTAGTCTTATTTTAATTGTGAACTGTTCTGCTCAAAAACACAGCACCTGCATTTTCTATATCAGCTCCAGTTTCCAAACAGAATTAAGGCCATGTGAGATGGATCCTGCAAGGTGCTAAACACTCTAGCACCAATCCTGCAAAACTCATAAGCGTGAGTAGTCCTACTGATGACAACAGGACTACTTTAGCTAAGCATGCGTTCAAGTGCTTTGCAAGATTGGAACCGGAGCGTTCAGGATCTGACAGGTTCAAGTACCTAGAGAGTACTACAGCTGTTTTAAAGTTGAGGGGACAAGGCATGCAACACAGTGGCAAGGTCTACATCCAAAAGATGTGACCTCCAATCAATATGAAAAATGTGGCTAGGAACAGCCAAAAAAAATGTGGCTCCCATCAATATGAAAAATGTGGCTAGGTTTGACTCCTCCAACACAACGGGGGAGGAGAGTAAGGGTTATAGCTGGGCCATGCATCAAGCAATATATTCCATTTTCAAGTGTGAGGGAGACTTGGAGGGACATGCATGGGGATGCTATTGGGTCAGTGAAATAACATGTTGCCCTTTACAGAGAGCAGACTGCTCACGTGATCTGGTCCTATGAGAACAAGTATAAACACAGCAAACCTGAACTCATTTCAGCATGCCAAAGTGTTCCCCTAGCATGCTATAGAAGAATTTTACAATCCTTTTATGTTTTTAATGCAACATTTGCCCATACCCACATAAATCAGGCATCAAACTATTGAACTTGGATCAAATCTGCCTAAAACCATTTGCTTGCTTCCCTCTAACGTTGTATTTTTCCAGAGGGCTATGACGGAGAGAAATTACAAGCAAATGCCAGATTCACCTCTACATCCTAGCCACTACTGACATTGTACTGTTTTCCTACAATTAGTTTTGGGTTTTTTTTACGGATAATTATGAAGAGATTCAATCAAATCACGTTTTCAACTACTAAAAGACTTCTTGGATTACTTCACAAAGCCTTTTTCTCACAGAGATTACCTTGCAGTAAATTTTATTCATCAGGAAGGCAGCAATCTACATGTACATATTAGTTTTAAAACAAACAGAACTTCAAATAATTATCTCTGCTGAAGATAGGAATTGCACTTAGTCAATACGTGGCTTAAATTACGGTATAAGCCATAACAATACATTAGATCAGATCCTCTGGGTGCAGTGCAGCTGCTTTGTGTAATACCATCAGTAAAACCTGATTCTAAGGATAGCTTAGCCAGAATTCCTCTGGTGGAATAAAGTCAACAATTGTGGGCTCCTACATCACCCCTCCCTTCCATCTCCACATATGCTAGCATAGCTAGAAAAGGGATGGAGGGCTCCATAGGCCTGTGCTAGGTTGGCCTCCACTACATTTTCAGTTGTGGACACTAAAATTTAATATAAATTAGAGCAAGCTGTAAAAGACTGCTCTGCCATGGTTCAGGGGACAAGCCCGGCAGAGAAGAGAAGTTCAGGTAGGATCAGGGAAGTGAGAAGATGGGAGTTAGCCAGGGGTGTCAAAGATGCAGCCTGTGGAGCCGTATCATCTGCCCTTGGTGCTGCCCAGGGGTCTCAGTGACCCACAGGGAGAATGCAGGGCACACCAGATGGCCCTGTGAGCCACACACAGTGCCTGCTCGAAGGCACATCCCCGAGCAGCAGAATGCAGCCATTGTGTGCAGCATGGTGCATGCCACTCTGGGGCCATGCTGCATGTGGCAGTGGATCTGGCATGGTTCAGTGCAACCATGTGGCAGTGGTGGCAGCAGCTCTGAGGCCATGCAGTGCAGCCATGAAATAACCAAAGCAAGACCGGGCCACACATGGCACTCATTCTGACTACTCCAGGACATGAGGTGGAATGTAGGACCAATGTGTGGGTCCAGCCTGGCTGGCAAACCAGTCCCGTGCCACTCATCTGGTCTACTGGGCTGGATGAGTCTGACACTCTTGTTTTAAACCATCTTGGCTCCCATACCCTAACTTCCATTTGCAGCAGTTTACTTGTACAACAAGATCAGCTCAGTCTTTTTATTCAGCTTTCTGTTACTTGAAGTGAGAGTAATTTATTTAGCCCAGTAATCCACTACATGCTGCTTTGTCAGATACCTGTACAGCAATCTGCATACTTTCATTATTCCCTTGTCTACCATGCAATGTATACACTATATTTACTTACAGTTGATATTCTCTACTACTTTATTATCTGATGTTAATTATTTGTTACAAGGAAAACAAATGTGGGCAGATATGCTTACTTCTGGGTATAAAAAGGTAAGCAAGAATCAGATAAAGCAGAGGGTTTAGGAGGTTTTACCCCTTAAAAATAGTAGAAGGGTAAGGCCTCGCCCTTTAAAATATTTAAGATGATATTATCAGAAAAGTCACAAATCATATTTTAACATATGGTAAATTTAGGGAACTATCATCAATGATAGAGAGCTTATCAACAGTCCCTTTATAGTAAAATTGTAATACATTTCTTCATAATTTAGTTGTCAACAAAAATATGGTTGATTTTTACATAATTTTCCCTATTTCAACTCTACTGCAAGAAGTGAATATTATCACATTGTCTTCTTCCATTGCTTGCTATTCCGAGTGTCAAAAGGTATTTAGTTTCTTATAATCTGTGAGGTGTTGAAGTTGAAAAAGGATGCAATTGTTAAAGGTATCTTGACATTTATTTGGCTTCTACGAAACAACATTAGTGGAATATCACATCTTCAGTTGAACCAAATGTAAAGAAAATTCAATTTTAAAAAAGTTTGGCAATGCTGAATATTAAAAAGAATAGCCCTCTTTTTGTGTCCTATGGAAATACTGTGAATTTAATAGAATAGCATCTTTTTTTTATCTTTGCCTTTTTCTTAATAATTCTGTAGTCCATAACAGAAAGTTCTCTCTCTCTTCCAGAGTTTACTGACTAAGAATCAGTCCTTTATAACCCCATAAAACTTCTATGGAACAACAGTGATTTCAACCATTTTAAATTGTTTTGCTTAGAAGTTCTCTCTCTCCAAGAGACTGTATTTTTCATAGGCAATATAAGAGGTTATCAAATGAGGTAACAGAGTATAACAGACAAAGGATAAATAGAACAGAGATAGCTAAAATCTGTTTTATCAATTAGCACAATATTTGAGGGAAAACTCTAGCAGCCATCTGCTGTTTTCTTTCATTAACTATTTTTATCAATACAATGCACAAACTAACCGTTAATCAGGGTCAGCATATTATTATGCTCTCCTATTTACTTAAAGGGTAGATGACAAAGCTATATGGTCACAAGTCAAACTACAAAGACACTTAAATCCAATAAATAAGCCCCACCTTTTCTTCCCCTTCATCAAGAATGAAAGCAACACGACAGTCTCACAATGAGTCATTAGAAAGCACAAACACAAGAACCTGTTGTAGGGGCATCGCATCATCTGTCTTTTGAAAGCTGTCAAGAAGTGTTTGTCATTCCAACACTGCTTGCATCTCTCAAACTCCAAGATAAAACTGTAAGATAATGTCCCCCATCAATCTCAGAGTGACTTAAGAGAGCTGAAAAATAAATAGTATTGAGTCACATTTCTAAGCAGGATTCCACATATTATTAATTTCAGCTTAGAAACGAGCAAAGATACCAAATCAGCTATTGCTCCTTTTCAGCTACAAACACTTGCTTAGAAAAAAATACATTTTTAAGGGTGATGCTTTCAAATGCTTTAGAAAAAGTTTAAACAAATATGTAGGTTGGTTTGGGATTGAGCAGTACGAGAGTTTTCACCAAAAGAAGCAGGGCAATATAGGGGTAATTTTTTTATTAACTGTAACAGGGGTTGAACACCACAAATGGGCAGCAGAGCCCATTACACTAGCAAATCTGATGGAATCTGACACTTTGTGCAGTTTTTTTTACTGCCTTTGAATTGGGCATCTCCAAAACCAAAGGAAGAGCACAAAATCTTAATTAGACATAAGGGATATCAGTTTTAAACACAGGGTAATCACTTCGGTCTTTTATCCTACATTCAAGAACTGTTAGCACAGAATTGTTTCTTGCTGGTAACAAGTTGTTAACTGAAATGGTACAAATTTAACACAAATAAGAAATATTTCTACACTGTCAGTGTGCAGGGACTGTAATGAACTAATTTAGCTAATAATTAGTGTTCTGCATTGCTTTGCACTTGGCTTCAATAAGCATATTTAGCAGCGTACATGCACAGGCCTCAATGCTTACAGATGCTAAAAAAAACCCCAAAACAAAACAAAAATCCCCCATGCTTTACCAGAAGCAGCAGTGCATTAGTTTGACCTGGCTCCGCAGCATCTGTAGATTGGGCACTTCTGTGGGGCTTTTTGGTGTTTTTATATAATAGCTGATTAATCAGCTATTAGATAAAAGAGCCAAAAAAGCCCCACTAAGGTGCCTGATCTATACAAGTGTTGGGTGAGCCAAGCCCACTGAATGAGATACTTCTTCTGGGTATCCGCTGGGCTTGGCGCAGAGGCATGCCGAGTTTAAAGAACAGCACCAGTTTGGGGTTTTTTTTTAAACGTCTGTAAACAGCCTCTGAGGCCTGTGCATGTATGCTGCAAATTATTCTTAGTGCTGCAAATTATTCTTAGTGCAGCTGAATGCAAAGTGCTTAGTAATCATTAAAAACTAACCACCACCTTCGTAATGGCAAGTAAATGCTGCTTCTCCCTTTAACATAAGCAAACTGAGGAACACAGAAGTAAAACAACTTGGTCAAAGTCATACAAGTCAGCTAAATAGCTGCTTATAACCAACAAGAGGCACGTGCAGACAAGCATAGCCATGTGGTATGTGGCACTGCAAACATATCTGCAGCACCACACACTGCACACTGAGGTGTTCTCCGCGCTGCAAGGGTGTGCTGCCCATGCGTGCACTGCTCTGTTTTTTTCCCCATGGGTTTTTGACTCCTGGATATCTAGGGGTCACAAAAACCTGCGGGGGAAAAAATGAAGCAGTGGATGCACAGGCAGCACACACTGCTGAAAAGCAGAGTTGGGCCACCCAGAGCCATGCTGTGGCTGCCAGCCAGGCTCTCTGCCTGGCAGGATAGCCGCAGCTACAGCCCCAGGAGGCCCCCAGAACCCCAGGTAAGGCTGCTGGGGCCAGCACAGTGCTGGCGCCAGCCTCTCCTACCACTCCCGGGATAACTCGCTGCATGCCAAAGCACACGTAACACGGGTGTTCCCTGGGGAAAAGCAGCTGCAGCACAAGGTGCACCACTACTACTTGTCCCTGGGGAAGCAAACGTCCGCACTCGTCTGGTTGCGGCCAAGGAGTCTCGGACAGAGATGCAGATTTTTCACTATTCACCAGATGCCTTAGAGCATTTACTAAGAGTTTCAACAAACGCTGGTCTGAAACAATGCGACTAAAAAGAAATACATGGGCAGACCTAGAAATGTATTTATTTTACTTACAAACATTTCTAAGACTTAAAATAGACTAATAGGACTCCCTTCTATTTACTGGCTCTTTTAATTCTTAGTATTATCAAAATCAACATTGCTGGATGCCAATATTGTCAAAAGAGTAAAAGATGTGTAAATTTCAACCATTTAAAAAAAACATTATTCAGATCAGACAGTAAAGATGTACAGCTTTATTGACAGGGCCATCAACTTTTGAAGATTTCTCTGTGGGGGGTGCTGTATGCACCTACTGAATGCTCATTTGGATCTAATCTCAGAGTCACTTTCACTGTCAGCATCATTCTAGATCTGTCGAGAGTTGGGAAACAGCAGGCCTTAACCATGTGAGGGGAATGTGAAACCCCCCACTCAATGCTTACATAAAAAGCACACAAAAATAACTGCATTGAGGAGAGGGCATGTGCACATGGATACATTCAGGAAAGTTTAATGAATTCAGACCTTTAATTAAAATACGTTAGTTAAAGTGTGTTAAACCCCTCTGTGGATATAACTCATCCCAATATAAAGTGGCCTCAGATCACCCTAGAGACACAGACAGGACAGCTCTTAACATTGAAAAGGGATGTACAACAGAAAAAAATCATATAGGAAGCATGAAATAAAACTAGGATAATATATGAAAAAGAAGGTCTATATATGCTACTGAAAAATGTACTATAGCAGAAAACAAAATCTAGCTTTATACTTGAGAGCTTCCACTAAGCTCATCTGTTCATTTAAGATCCCTATTACACACATTTTTACAAGTCACTTACCAGTAAATACTGCACAGACTGGAAAAGTGATTTTCAACAAGACTGTACTATTTAAAATATATATTTTGGGGGAGATACTGAGCATTCTAACCATTTGAACAAATCCGTTACTGAAAGTTTCCTCGCAGAGTTCAGGTAGAAGCAATTATCTATGTTCAAAACTAACAGACAAATATTACAAAACAAATCTGTCTGTACATATCTGCTGAAATGATATAAATGAAAGAAGTGGCTCATACTGTGATTTCAGTCACAAAAAAATGACACAACAACAATCTTTACTTAAGTGAAAAATAGTTAGGCACTTAACTCCCTTAAATTCATTGGGATTTTTTTTGCCTAAAAGCACATTTATAAAAAAATGATGCAAGAGGCAAAGATTTCTTAGGGTGATATGTATTATTGGACAAAACGCATAGCTGAGATAGTTAGACAAGCTTTCAAATGCAAGATATTCTTCATCAGATCAATGCCTCAATACACATTCTGTACAGAAATACTCTCAAAGGAAGAACAGTATAGGGGGTTTCTAGTGTAGCTCAGGGATATTTTATTTACACAAACATACATTTACTACATAAATATTTATGGTTCAGAGGTTTCATCTCCAAATTTGCACTGTTTTTCTACGTTGGGCTTAACTAGTGATATTTCCTTTGAATCTCCACATTTCCAGATGCTCTGCTCATACAGCCTTGATGGAGAACAGTTGTGCTTATTAACAGACAAGCTGTTGACAACTCAGTAAAGCTTCTAAAAGCTGGCAGAGATCTAATCTGGCACCAAGATCTGATAACTTTAGAGGAAAGAGTGCTGGTGGCCTGCAAATACACAAAGTCTGAAGGAAGTCTAGTCAAAATCTTCCCTAGGTGTTCCCCATCTCATTCCAGAGAACTCAAACCAAATACAGAGAGAAACTTGCCTGATTCAATCACTCAGCCCCATTCAGTTACTTAACAGAAGAGATAGATCTCCCTGTAAATGGGAGGTAGAACTCCACTTGCCCCTAAGGATCTAGCAGATCCTAGTTTCTTAAAGATAAGCTGTACAGGATATTTAAAAAAAATATTGTGGTACCTATTTTTGCTCCTTTAAAATATATGGAGGAGTCCTGAAAAATACAGTTTTGGAGGGGTTTTCTCCCCTTCCCAATCTATCTGGTTTTTTCTCTTGGAAATCAGGAATATGAAGTCTGGTCTTTGCACCTTTGCTGGAAGGCTTATTTTTAGGGAGTTGGCGGGGGGAAGGGGGAAGAGGCACAGAATCTCAGATATGTATATTTGTCAGGGGCAGATTCAGGAGCGGTGCACTGGTGCACTTGCACCACACTTGCATTCCTCATCCATCAAAAGTTTAAAGCCAACTGCCTAGCAGTGGCAGAAGGATTTCTAGTGAGGCAGTGCTGAGGGAGCGAATTGACTTAAAAGCTCCTTATAATTTGCTTGATTCCTTCTAAAGTTGTTTCCAACCTTTTTTATACTGTGGACTGGCACAGGAGAGGGACAGGGTGCATGGAGCCAGCTGCCTCCCTCCTGGGGCTTCCCCACCACCCAGCTTTAACCCCACATGACTGCCAGTGGCAGAAGCTGCTTGCCCGCCTGGACAGACAGAGGGGGCCAAGTTGGGGGCTCGTGCCATGACCCAACAGGCAACCCTTCACAGCCCGGTACCAGGTTGCGGGCAGTGGTTGGGAACTTCTGTTCTAAACTCTTCATTTCACAGGTGCTAATGACCCTCTTTCCTTTTAAATGGTCTTTAATGGTTCCACTGCTCCAGGTCTCCTTGCTTCTGCAATGCTACTGTCAGTTGCTCCTAGTAATGTAGCACCCATTTCACAGCCCTGCGGACAGTTTTTTAACTCTAGCTAAAAACAACTCGTGCGGAAATATTAACTCGGGTGAGCATTAGCTTAGGTATGGAAATCACTTTCAATGAATCATTGCAGGCACTGTCCAGATGCTCAAGAAACCTTGATTTTTGTTTTATGAACTGAGAGCTGTACATTTAATTATAATGATTCTAACATATTTTAATTATTTTTGCCTAGTTTGTTGTAGTTATTTTAACATTTTATACACACACACACAAAAAAAATATGATATAGCAAATTAATGTGCATTCCAATACTTTTTGCTTTAATCTTAAATTGAATAATATAGCTCTAGGCCCCTAGCTTATTAGTGAAGCTTCTAGTTTCTTTTTAACTAAAGAAAAACGTGTTTGTGTTAATTGTGATGATGCACCACACCATCTGCACCTCACTTTTCAAAATCCTAGATCTGCCCACGGTATTTCATAGTTTCATAGTTAGTAGGGTTGGAAGGGACCTGAGCAGATCAAGTCCAACCCCCTGCCATGGCAGGAAAGAGTACTGGGGTCAAACAACCCCAGCAAGGTGTTCATC
>NW_017728964.1:6766092-6766484 GCF_001723915.1 Gavialis gangeticus
TGGGAACCACGTTGGCCCTCTTTCAGTCCTCTGGCACCACACCAGAGCACCACAAGTGTGCGTAAAGCTGTGCCAGGGGTCCCGCAATGACCTCAGCTAATTCCCTCAGTACTCTGGGGTGGAGATTGTCTGGACCAGCTGATTTGAATACATCCAGTCCCTCCAGAAGTTCCCTGACTATTTGCTCACTAACCCTTGGCCTAGGTGCGCCTCCCCTGGGGTCTAAGGGGGGCCCAGAGGGGGGTAACTGTTTCAGTCCCTGCTCAGGAAAATGGAGACAAAGAAATCGTGAAATATGTTAGCTTTCTTGTCTGGTGTGACAACCAAACTTCCTAGCGTGTCTTGCAGGGGCTCCATGTTACCCAGAACCTTCTTTTTGTCCCCTATGTATT
>NW_017728964.1:6766922-6767707 GCF_001723915.1 Gavialis gangeticus
TGATCGCTGTCGCCCAGGTGGTCGAGCACCTGCAGCCCCCATGGGTACTGTGAGTACTCACGTCATCACTGAAAGAGGAGGGGAGGAATTGAATTTTTAAGAAAGATATTCTGTCCCTCCAAGTGTTCATTAGACATTGGAGTTAAAAGCTGTTAGCCAAACAAAATTTAAATCAGCATGGATAGACATCCTGTCTTTTCCCCTCTAAATTGTGTTGCCATTTGATTAGTTCTCCAGTCTTCATTTGCAATGTTTGCACTAGGTATTGTGCAAGGAACCTGCACCACTAAAGGCTTGTCTTGACTGCTAAAACATGTCTCTTTTTAGTTCACATACATTAACTGCATTGCGGTAAAAACTCAGTGGAGATAAAGTACTTTTGTTTTACCAGGAGGTAAACTTTTCAAGGTCAACCCTATATTTCCATCATGTATGTTAAAAAGATGATCTAATACAAGATTCTAATACAACAAGCAGTAGAAATATTGGAAGCTGTATGGTTATTTCATAGTTTCATAGTTTCTAGGGTCGGAAGGGACCTGAGCAGTTCATCTAGTCTGACCCCCTGCCATGGCAGGAAGAGCACTGGGGTCAAATGACCCCCAATAAGGTGGTCATCCAACCTCCTCTTGAAAACCCCCAGGGTGGGAGCCTGCACCACCTCACATGGAAGCTGGTTCCAGACCCTAGCCGCCCTGACCGTGAAGTAGCGCCTCCTGATGTCCAACTTAAACCTTCCCTCCGCCAGCTTGTGACCATTGTTCCTGGTCACTCCTTGCGGCGCT
>NW_017728964.1:6768371-6773993 GCF_001723915.1 Gavialis gangeticus
CCAATGATTTAGTGACCTGGTCGTAAAAGGCCACCAGGTTGGTCTGACAGGACCTGCCGCTGATGAACCCGTGCTGGTTGCCCCTGAGCATGCAGCTCCCTACTGGCCCCTCCTGGATGTGTGCCAGAATAATTTTCTTGAACAGCTTGCCCAGGATCGAGGTAAGGCTTTGTCCACTACTAACACTGTAAGCCCTGTATCATTTAACTGTGTAAAGTAAAGCCTATTCATAATGCTTAGCCCACTAGACAGTTATCTACACTAAAGTTCTCATTTATAACCATTGTCTGTGGTAGACAAGTAAATGATAATGTTTGGACAAGACTGAAGTCTAGTTTTTCTCATTTAAAAAATCAAAATTACTCACCAAAAAAAACAAGAAAGAAAAATCAAGCCTTCTTCACATACCATAAAAAAGAAACAACAACAGAAAAAACATATTTAAATAAAAAGGCTATCTAGTGAAGATACTTTCTTGTATAGATTTAAAGCTGGACTGAGGCAAGTCTGCAGAAAAATGAATATTTAAATGAGATGGGGAACAACATACAGAAATTATTTTTGTTTACTTATGATTCTTAAAACTTTTTTCTAGTGACTGGTAATAATAAGGATTATTTTACCTTAACAATGAAGAAAAAAGAAAAATGAAAAGCATTTAGAGGAATTTTTTTCTTCACTTTAAAGGGAATACTGGGGAGTAGGAATTTCCATACAGTGTTAGTCATTAAAAATATCTGTGTGAAAAAAAACGGAGAGGAAACGGAAAGTTATGTTTAACTAGAGAGTTATCAGAATTCAAAGATGTGACAGCACGCCATAGATCAATCGACATGTTTTAACTGAGAATGTTCAGAGTGTCATTTTTCCCTGGAAATCAAGGTAGTCAGGAATTAGTTAAAGTCCCCTGATAGTCCATTACATCCAAATGCTGCTTTCATGAACTAAGCAAATAGTCGGTCTATCGTTTGCAAGAATGCACAACCCTGAAATTTTAAGTAGGGGGTTTCCCCAACTCTTACATTATCATACTATTGTCAAACTACTACAAAGCATCCTTGATGTCTAGACCAAATGAAAAGATTAGCAGGTCTGCTGGAGTACTAACTACACCACACTTGAACTATTTTTCCAACTGACTCCTTCATAATTAAATGTCAAGTAACAGAAGGTGCTTTAACATTTATGTCACCCTCACCTATGAAAATAATAATTAAAAAGCCTGCATGAGAAATACACAGTATTAGAAATTATTCCAACACAGTAATAGCAACCCATCATCAGTCTGTGAAGAGAAATATAGATTTCATTGAGGAGACAGTTCTTGGGAATATCTCAGCAGTACCATATATTGGCACAGCAGAATACCAATCGCATTAAGCTTCCAACTAATACAGATAAAGTGGAACAAGTAATAAAATCAACAAAAAACAACTTTTAGTCTGATTAGTGATAGCTGACTAATAGGTTTCAATTACAATTTTAAATTCAGCACTATCTATCACTCAGGTCTCTGTGGGTAGTTAATGCTGGACCTGTTAAAAGAAATGGAGGGGCTGACTTTAAAGGAGGCTTTTTACTCTTTGACATTTGTAGAAACCCAAGGTTGTTAGAGTTAACTAATTGTGTTAATGTAAAAGAAGTGAGCATTTCTGTAATGTGGGCCAGAGCTGAGTCAGAAAAGGGCCCTGAGGGCAGGGTCTCTAATCTCACAGATTTTTAAAAAGTTGAAAGACTTGCTCCAGACAGGCCTATCAACTCTTTGGAGTGAGGTAGGGTGATGGATTTAAAGCACTTTGAACCACTCTACTTTTACATAATGCAAATAATCCACATTTTAAATTCACTCAGGGCTATTCATGAAGAGCAGCTTTTGAATGGGATGAGCATTTGTTTGAAGCAGCGGCGCCACTTTACAATAATCGTGCTAAACAATACCAGTCCTGTCTTGGTAGTAGTAAGAATATAAGTATGCAACTCAAAACTTCATGTTTTTTAGCTTAAGTTCCGAGTTGAATTGGTTTCTCTGGTAGAGGGCACTGTTTCTGTGGTGTATGCAGCAAGATGATGTCAGACAAAGGACCAAAACAGACCATAGGATCACTGAGTCAAGTTCTCTGCTGTCACAGGCAACTATATCGTATAATCTCTTTCATAAAAGGATGACAGTTTATAATAGTTAGAGGTTGTAGCCGTGTTGGTCTAAGGACAGACAGACAAAGTTCTTTGAGTAAATCTGATATCTTTTATTGGATCAACCCAAATAGTTGGAAAAATTCTTTGCAAGGTTTTGGGTACAAACACCCTTCTCACCAGGCTGAGGAAGCATCTGCAGTTGGTGTGTGCTCTTCCTGGATGGAATGAATAGTAAAGAAGCCAGAGGCTGGTGTGCATGCAAGAAAACCAGGCAGTGAAGATGGAAATTGAGGAGTCAGTGGGTGAGAGACAGGTTGGGGGTATGAATGTAGCTGATAAATGAATTTAGCTGGTAAATAGTGGAGAGGCAACTAGGGAGTCTGATGTTAGGCAGGTTATAGTGCATCATAAATTCAATGTCTATGTTTAGTCCATGATTTTTTGTATCCAGGAGGTTGAAGAAGTTAAGTTCATAGGCTCATCTGTGAAAGGTGTTTTGTAAATTCCCTTCTAGGATTAGAACTGAGAGCTTGGAGAGAGAGTGGTTTTCTTGTGAGAAGTGTGCCCCCACAGGTAATTGGAACTTCTTGTCTATGATAGATTTCCAGTGCGTGTTCATTCTGGTACACAGCTGAGAGACCAAACTACAACTGTGTACCAGAATGAACGCACGCTGGAAATCTATCTTTCTGCAAGGAAAAAAATACAAACAAGGCATGATTTCACATGCACACGCACTCTCTCTCTTGTATGCTATTTGTCAAATGCAAACCTTGCCCTATTTAACACTACACCCTCCTGTAGAGCTCCCACTATTGTAGTAAGGCCTAGACACACATTATTAAGATAGCCAGCCATTCTAGTCTGGGGATTCTCAGTGTATGGATGAAAACCCCACGATCCAAATTCTCAAACAATTGAAAAATGCAATGTGCAAAATTTCAGAAAGGAAAAAGGAAGTTTATGATGATTTGGAAAAATGTTTTGGTCACACTGACAAGCAGAATTCTGCAGTCATCCAAGTTTTCATTGGTATGGACAGCAAATGTCTCAGAAGACAAACATCCTCAAGTGGACTGACCCAGGAAAGATCTTCCTGCCTCTTCGTAGGGCCCTGTGGCTAGATAAAAGAGGTCCACAATACAACATAAAAGGCACTGGGGGGGAGGGGGGGAAACTAACCAAATATTAGCCACCCTATTTATTGTAAAAGGTTAAGAATTAATATGTTAGAGGGGATTGCTTAATGGTTTGAATATCAGCTATAAAAAGAATGATACTCATCTGAACCAAAGGTCTGAATTCTGCCAGGGTCAATTTAAGCCTTTCACCCTACTGAGACAGATAAGCAGAGTTCCATGAGGCTCATTCTGTGTGGGTCTTTTGGAGGAGATATTAGATACCCGCAAGGATGTTAAAGGGATGTATACTTTCTTCTGCTGTGCACTCCATTTGCCTGTTTGCATGACACCATCCTAAACTGGTGGTTGAAGTGATGGGTTTTGGATCTTTCTAAAACAGGGTTCAGAAATCTTATATCAAATGCCCGGCTGAAGTAACACAGTTTGGTCCCAATGGCTAAGCACAGACGGTCAAAAAACCAAAGACACAATCAACTAAATCTACACAGCTTCCTCTAAGCTGCACAGGTTGAACTAATAACCAACTGCACTGACATTCAGTTTTCAATTGGGGAAGGCAGGGGGAGGCCTGCACTGACCCAAGCCAGTAGACAGGGGGTGCTAGATTACGTCTCCCAGCCTGCTAGCCATTGCCAGCTCAGCCAAACTTCCCCAACCCCCTGCTGTGCCCCCCAAGGGGATTAAGGAGCCCCTTGTCTGGGTGCTGGAGCCTGCCCCTAAGAGGGTTTCTTTTAGCCTGGGTTCCCCTTCCCCAACCCAGGCAGCCCTCAGGATCCGAGAGGGATTCACCTCCTCCCCCTTCCCAGCTGCTGATTGCTTCAGCTGCTCCTCCAGGACGAATGGAGGAGTCCTCTGCGGCAGGTGCCTGCTCATGCAGCCCAGCATGGGGGTACTGGAGAGCCGCCACCTTTGGGGGCTTCTCCCCACCCCAACCCAGGGCAGCCCCAGGGAACTGAGGGGACTTTTTTCCCTCCCAAACCCCAGAATTGCTTGTCTTAGCTGCTCCAAGTCTCAGGGATAGCCCAGGGCAGCCTCAGGGAGAAGAGGGAAAGTCTCCTGCTCCCCTGCAACTTGTTTTGCCTCAGACTCGCAGCAGTTGAGGCAAAAATGGCTGCAGAGGAGCAGGAGAATTTCCCTCCACTGTCTGAGACTTGCAGGGGCTAAGGCAAGCAGCTCTGGAGTTTGGGAGGAGAAGAATTCCCCTCAGCTCCCTGGGACTACCCTGCACTGGGATGTGGGGAAAGCCCCCTAAGGCAGGGGCTCCGTGGTGCCACCATGCTGGGCTGCATGGGCAGGCACCCGGCTAGAGGGACTCCTCCCTCCCTCCCCTGACAGCTGCTGAAGCTGGGAAGGGGTAGGGCTGCTGAGGGTTGAAAAGCCCCCATCACAGGGACTTTCCCTCCCCGCATATGCTGTGTAGACCCCAGCAAAGGGGGATCTAGGGGTCTGTTTCCCTGTGCCTCCCCCCTCCGCCCTCAATTCCTATGGGCTGACAGATGTAGGCAGGAAACAGGCTAAGGAGAAGAGGGGTGAGGCAGTCCCTGCTACACTGGAGGAGACAGCATAGCTAAGGTCTGCAAAGTATCCCGGGATGTTGGAGGACTACAAGTTAACTTGAACCAGGAAGGGATCTGGGACAGAAGTTCCATAAACGAATTTGACCTAAATCAGTTAACAGATTCATAGATATTAGGGTCAGAAGGGACCTCAGCAGATCATTGAGTCTGACGCCCTGGGCAGGAAAGAGCACTGGGGTCAGCCAGGTATGTCTAGCCTCCTCTTAAAGGCCCCCAAGGTAGGGGTGAGTACCACCTCCCTTGGAAGCCCAATCCAGATTCTGGCAACCCTTACCATAAAGAAGTTATCCCTGATGTCTAACCTGAATCTGCTCTCTGTCAGTTTGTGGCTGTTATTTCTAGTTACTCCGAGGGGTGCCCTGGTAAACAGCATTTCCTATCCCTTGCTGTCCCCCACAATGAATTCACAGACGACCACAAGATCACCTCTCAGCTTTCTCTTGTGAAGGCTGAAGAGATTCAGGTCCCTCAATCTCTCCTTGTAGGGCCTTACCTGCAGGCCCCTAACCATACGAGTCGCCCTCCTCTGGACCCTCTCAAAGTTATCCCCATCCCTCTTGAAGTATGGCACCCAAAACTGGATGCAGTACTCCAGCTGCAGCCTCACCAGTGCCGCAGAGGGAAAGTATCACCTCCCTGGACATGTTTGTGATGCACCTGCTAATGCACAATAAAGTGTGGTTAACTTTACCCATCACTTCATCACACTGATGACTCATGTTTATCTTGGAGTCAACTATGCCTGTGAGATCCCTTTCTGCTACAGT
>NW_017728964.1:6778993-6812881 GCF_001723915.1 Gavialis gangeticus
TCACACTGATGACTCATGTTTATCTTGGAGTCAACTATGCCTGTGAGATCCCTTTCTGCTACAGTGCTGCTGAGAGGGTCATCCCCCAGCTTGTAAGTATGTTAGCAATTCCTTCTCCCAAGGTTCAGCACTTTGCATTTGTCCCTGTTGAACTGCATCCTGATACTAAACCCCACCAGGTTTAACTTAAACCAGTTATGGCCATTTTGAAAGCAGTTTATATGCACTGAACTTCTGTTCTGTTACAGGTTTAAACCAGTTTCTGATCACTTAAACCAGTTTATGTGTAACTTCTTTCCCTAGCCAATGTAGCCTGCTGCTCGTGACCTACCAGCCCTTCCCCCCCTGCAAATCTGATGATTACTACCAAATGCTGCCATAGGCCAGATCAAATCTCTTCACAATCCAGATCTGCACTGCAGGCCATAGATGGTCACCTCCTGGTTTAGAACAAAAGGCATTCTTGTGAATTTTGATATGACACAGACATACACAGGTGCACTTTTATGCTTACCTACATTTTATTATATAGAAATATGTAACTATTATTATTACAGGACAACAGAATAAACTCAATTTTTAGTCTTTTTATTAGCTGTAAAACACAGTATACCAGTTTTTCTTGCTTATGCTTTTAATTCATTGAGAAGAAAAAGATTTCTCCAAATAGGTTTTTTACCAGTTCCTGTCTTACAATAACTTATTTTTTAGGTACTATCATTTATGTTAGCTCCTACTTAAAGTTGATGTTCTGTATAACAAGCAACCTTGTAAAAACATGAAAATTACCAAGTATTATCTCCATTATACAGATGAGGAAACTGAAGCACAGAGATTAAGTAAATAAGGTAGCCAGTTTCAGAGCTGAGACCGAACTCAGGAGCTCTTGGGAACTAGCTTCATGTTGGACCACTAAACTCTGATATCACTCTTGATTTGAAAATCTAATTATACACAAACAAAGAGAACATACAATACTATCCAAACTATAGAGAATTATATTATTGTGGCACAGAAACAATAGCTAAAAACACAAAACTACTGAGTGCCAAGTGAACTGCTAAAGTATGCTACTCTAAGTGGAAGGATATATGCTTACGTATTGTGTGTCCTTTGGTTTCTAGACCCTATTCGGGGAAGTTATGTAAACGTGTGCCTAACTTTAAGCACATGCTTAAGCGGGACTGAATCTGATACATTTGTTGATCAGAAACAGGGCACCAGTTAAGAATCTCACTACTTTGTGAAAGTCTGAACACATGGCAGAAAATAAGTCCTTCTACACTTTCCCTGTAGGCAAAATGAATAAAAAAGGAGTTATATTTATAGCCATTTGTACATCATGGTCCTGCCAGTCCACTTGCTGGTGATAAATTTATCACCAAACCCTCTTCCTCTTCTTTTTAGAGTGTGCTGCAACATAGACTCTTGTGTGTCTGCCTTACTTTATTTTCACTAAAGAACTGTCATAAACAGCATGCCTTTTTGAGAATGCGATCAGGCAGAGTTAGTCAAAAGAAGGAAAACAGAATGAATATGGATATTTTTTAAATGGAAAGAGTATGACAAAAAGCAAAAGGACCAAAATACTCTATAAACACCCCCCATTTACAATCACTTTAAGGTGTCTTCCTTTAGAATTTCTTTAGAACAGAACCAGGAATCCTGTATAAGATTGTTATCAGGAGGGAGGTGTGGATTGTTTCCACACACCATAAACTATCCTGGGATCATTTCAGACTTGTTCACAAGGGCTGGATAGTCTCATTCCAGACCTTTATTTCAAGAAGACATTACTGCAGAGCAAGCAAAGCCTGATAAATGATTTAGAAAAGAACATTTTTAAAAAAGAGCCACAAGGATTTTGTGGGTGGTATCTTTTACTGAATCAACTGCACACTCAGGATAGACTTAGACAGGTTTGCAAACACAATGCATTATTCTTCCAATCATATTTAAAAATACAATACTATAAGGAAGGTCACTCAAAGCTATTTGTTATTGAGTCATCATATATTGAGACTGGGCTGGAACCTTGAGTGATATGAACTGGCATCAATTCAGTGGAGCTACATGAATGTAAACAAGGTAAGGAAGTCAGTCTTGAACTTACCAGGAAACTCTCGGAGTAGATTCTTTACTTATGCCAGTCACCACAAATACAAAATGACATGTGTGTTGCTCACATACAACCCAATGATATGCCTTTTGATGGAGACATATTATCTCCTCAGAATTCAGGCTACAAAAAGCAAAGTGCAAAGTGCAGCTTTTTATGAACTGATGTAGTTCAGTGGCACATATTTAAGCTAACATTCTAGTGCTTTGCTTCCACACTAATAACTACTGCTTTTTTACCCTAATGCTAATCTATCATAACAATTTCTATTAAACAGCTTAAATAATACTTCTGATACACAAGCAGAAAGTCTGGACCTTTGTCTCCTTGAATCACTACAGAGACTAAGTTTCAGAGTTTAGAATGGTTAGAAAACCAACAATTAAAGCACAAAAGGAAAAAGAAAAAAAAAGTGTACACTAACAGATTCCGGAGTAAAAGAATGATATACTAGACAAAAATAAAAGGATATACCATATGTTGAGTAATAAAATTGGCAAACCTAGTAAGGTTCAAATACTGCTATTATACACATCTGGGCAAAAGGGGAAAAAAAATCATTAAGCAATCTGAGAACCCCCAAACAAAGAAACTGTAAAATTCTGAACTGTAAAGCAAAGGAAACACACTTAATCCCTTAGGAGTTTAAGTATGTATTTCAACTGGGTTATCCCATCCCTCATAAGGACAGAGAAACACACAAAAACCTAGAGACACACAATATATCCACTGTAAGCCTGTAGGCAGAACGCCAACTGGCCTCAGTACCCAACAGCCCTGGCACCTGTTGGTTTTATCATCAGCAAAAGCATTACCTCTTTGTGGTACAGAGGGAAGGAAAATAGTGTGTTAAAGTGCCCATCTACCAACAAAAAATGAACATGATGGAAACTGTTTATTCTTTATCGAAGGAGGAATAGGTTTTGGTTTCCGGCCCTAATACTCTTTTATCATCGGGGCTGTTTGCACTGTTGTGTATTTCCTGTACATATATGTATGTTAGCACTTCACAATATACTCCTTGAATATATTACAAATTATATAATCTGTCTCCTTTACAAGCAGGGGTAGAACCTAGAGGAGTCCAGGATTATAATTCTAGAATATTGCTAGGAAAAGGGGCAAAATAAATACAACTAAACATATATTTTAGAACCTGATCTTGCCCCCTTTCTCATCTTAAGGAGCACCTTAGTTTGCAAGTGCTCCCATAAAAGACAGCACACTTAGCAATGTAAGAGAGGCAGAGTGAATAAACTTAAATAAATCAAACTTCTAACATTGATCTTCCTCTATCTATGGGTGCTCTTAGTCTATGTTCACTATGCCTGGCACCTCTTTCTACCGCCTCTAATAAATCCCTAAAATTCTGTACGCCAGGAAGCTTCTTTATTTTTATGCTTTCTTGAAAAAAAAAAAAATGAACACAGCTTTATAATCAGCTTGATAATCAGGAACAACATCCATTTTAATGGAAATGCAATCTTGTGTACAATGGTAATCTGAGATGCTATAGTTTTGATGGAATGAATTATTCGTTGGTCTGTATTTTTATAATATATATATTTAAGGTGGATTTATTATTGTTAAAATCTAGCATGACACCTGGTGGTATATTTGAGGAGATGGAGATTCGTCATGAACAAAATCTGTACTGAAGAAGAAAAGCATGTTTTGGCATACGAGAAGGAGGCTGGTTGGTGCAGAAGAATAGGAAACCTTTCCAAGACCATGAGGGCAGGAACAAGAGCGTGGAAAAGATGTGAAGTAGTAGATGAATGGAGGTTTGGCTTGAATGAAAGGAGAGAGGAAACAAAAGTAAAAATGCGTTTCAGTGTTAAATCCAGAATCTACCACATTTGCATCCCCAAGAAGAGTTGATTCAGTTGAGGGACTCTAGAACAGCACGTGTTTGGTCTTGAAAAGGTCACCAGCCATGGAGAAAGACCATCATGGAAGACCTTCATTTAGGGAGGCAACCTGGCATGATTTTGACAGCTTTCAACAGCTGTGATTGTGGCCGCTACTGTTAGCCTCTCATCCTATAGACTGATGAGACTGCCCTAGCTCCCCTGCCTGTCATTCTCAGCCCATATCAAATGTAAGAGAGATGGGACAACTTTGGCAGTTAGCATGATAGACAGAGAGAACTGGGACCACAGGAGGAGCTGCTGAAAGGTTTGAAGTTGCTCATGTACCCCACAGCATGAAGGACACTTGCCATGCATAATGGATAGGATGTTGGGTATTTTCCCAGTATCCCAGTTGGCCTGTATAGCACTTGCTGCAGGCTTCTTAGAAAAAAAAAAAGCCCAATGAAATCCTATGATGTGATATAAGAACATGTATTGTATTTTGAAAGAGTAGTTTGTACATTACCACCTTGCAGAATGATCCAACACCCTCCCCCCGCCCAGCATACTGACAGTCCATGAAGGGAAAGCTTGTTGCCCGTATGCAAAACATTTTCAGTCTTTCCTGTTCAAAACAGACTAGCAAGAAGTGTTTAATTTTCTAAAATGAACAGGGAAGGTCCTTAACTGCAAAGTTATGAACCAGCACAAGAGAAGGAAGGGAAGAGCAGAGACATTTATATTTTTAAGTAAAACATACTTGTCTTCCTTAATAACCTGTTTTAAAAAACTGAATAAATGCTTTTAAACTAAACAGTACCTGCCTGAAAAGGAATAAAGATTTACAAACAAACAAGCAAAAAAGGCAATTCTGTATTTGAAAACATTATTCAAAGCAATTGTAAAAACCAAAGCTTTCAAGTCTGGGTTTTACTTGCACCATGATATTGCTCAAAGCTTGGTTAAACTGTAACTTCAATAAGAAAATCTAAACTCTTCAAGGGAAACTGACACTGATCTGAAATCAATGGTGGATTAAGTGAGAACCAAACCACCTAGACCCAGACTTCTAAAATGGTCAAAATTTGCACGGCCCCTATGCTTTCTCATTAATTTTGGAGCAGGTTGCCAGATTAGCCATATATAGACTTCACCAGTTTACAATCCAACTGAAAATGGATCACCTGAAGTATCTTTTCCCATCACTCCTAAATTGAACTGGAAAAAGTTTACACACACACACACACGTAGATAGATAGAGACAGATAGATATTAAACACATACATTTTAAGATTTCTTTCAAAAATAAGATTTCAGAAACTTGCATATTTTACAAATTTATTTTCAGCAATTTCTCCCATCTTTGTGCTTTTACCATATCTGATTATATACTGTTACAATAAAGATAATAAAAAGTAACAGGCTAACGGTTTAGTTTAATTTAAAGAAAGTCTAGTTTACATACCGCGAAAGCACGGGCAATGTTGGAGAAAGTGTGAAAAATCAATTTTCTTCAGTTTCCATATATGTGGAAACCAGGATGTATTTTTTTTTAAACTGAATTAAGTCCCCAAATGAAATTAAATCCACAAAAGCTATGAGGAAATTGAGTATATACCAGATACTAACACTAAACAAATTCAGGAATTGTGCTCAAAAGAAAACCATATGGAAAAGGACTCATACAGAGATGTTAGCAGGAGTCTAACATATTATTCTTTTTATTTTGTCTTATAGCAAAAGTACTAATTAGGAAGCCAGCTTTGAAAATTTTTATTGGTGCAAATTGTTCCAGTTATAGAAAAGGGACTGCTAACACAAGTAAATTTCCAAGATCGAGACCTAGGTAATTTGTTCCCTGAACACTGTAATGATTAACAGATGCTATTGTTTAGAAAAGCAAGAAACAGGACAACACAGTTTTAATATATTAAAGACTAATAAGAAGAAATTAAGAATAATTTGTTATATTTTATGGATAGTAAGATCAGAAATTGAATACAAACTGTCAAATAACATCAGTCAAATTCACAAGATTCTGGATAGTGATGTTAATTTTCTGACTGGGGTGGCGACTTGATTTAGCATGGAACAGAAGCCTTACAGTATATTCCCAATTTATTTTTGCAGTTCAAAAGTCTAAATCTAAATATTTCACTGCAAAAACAGATCTGATATCTTGATGACTGGGTAAGATAATGAGGAAGAGAAAATACCTATTCTGAAATGAAGTATTTTGTGTGTACACAATCTCAATTAGGATATCTTCCCCTAATTATTCATAGTAATCTCCATAAATCATAAGTCCTCTTTGATTGTTCAGTAACTTTTTTGCAAGATCTATTTTAAGAGAAAAAATATAACGTGCTGAAGATTGCAGATTGTTATTGATCTCAAGCTTTTTCAAGCATAAGAGAGCTTTCACATGGCACAGATTTTGGAGACAGAATCCAAAACTAAACATCAGCATTTATAAGGCTTGTGTTTCCCCCAATTCTTCTTTTTTTTTTTTCCTTAAAGCATTATAAAATGGAAACAGCATGTGAGCCTTATATGGAGCAAGGCTTCTTGAGGCTGCTATAATTTTTAGTACTGTGTCTAATATCTAAATAATGTAAGGGATTTGATGATGCAAATGTTTTAGCATATTTTCTATAATTTATATGTTAGCAAAATATCACATAAAAAACACTCCCCCTTTTCGTTCAAGTACTAAAGGTACAGTTTACATGGTACAGTATTTTGCCAACGTATTATTGGAGTGAAAAATAAAATACTGACATTTACATATCAGCTTCTTATCAGTCTCTTTATCAGCTACCCAATTTACATTTGCCTATTTCTGCCTAAGGAGTGGGGGAAATCTTACATAAGCGAAAAATCACATGAGATTTTCTTTGCGGAATTTTTTATTTTACTTCCAGATGAATGGCATTCAGGAATTCTATCAACTTTTGTGGGGCTGCCATGAATTGGCCCGGTCTCCTCCATGCTATGTGCAAAAAAGTACGCCACAGGAAACAACGATTTTAGGATAAATAAGAAGTGCAATCTATAAGGCAAATCCCCTCTGGCATCCCTCTCCCCTCCACCAAAAAACGATGCGCATATGAACAGTGAAACAGAATCTGGTCATTCAAGAAACTCATTGGAGAGCACATTGCAAGGGTATATGAGAACAAACAAATGGTTATCTGATTGTTTCAGGAAAAGGAAAGTGTAGGAGGAGGAAATACTGTTAGTTACTTTGAATGTACCTTTAGCAACTGGAGGAGGAGAGACTGTGAAAGGAAATATTGCAGCACCACAAGCCTCAAATGGATTGTAAATCTGCTGGCCCTTGGGAGCAGGTAAAAAGCATTTCAAATCATTAAATAATAAAGAACAGTGCTGAAATCTTACTAGTGACAGAATGTGCAATCAGGTGTTAGCCAGACATACTACTGAGACTGGCTTGCTAAGAAGCTGGTAAATAAGTTTCAGTTTCTACATGCAACTAGATTAACCTAATGTAGTAACATTAGAAATCAAGATGTAGATTTGGGTTAAATTATTTAATCTTGCACTCAATGCCATCATTTGGGATTTTGTCAAAACCCCTGTGGATTTCTTAATGTTTTTCCAAAAGTCTGCAATAAAACAATACAATGTTTTACATTTATACAGTACACGGTAGCTATAATTTATTTTAACAACTGTTCCAAATTAAAGTACAGTTTATATAATTATTTTACCTTCTTTACACTGTGGGAACATCACAAATAAAGAATTTATGGTTGTTGTCACACTTAGCTATAAATAGTCAAAAGTACATTACAACTCAAAATGTTATAACTCAAAATATTGGGAACATCAATATTAAGAAACTTTTCCACGATAGATTTATTTATTAAATCATGAAACAGCTGAAGACTGCCCATGGCGCACACTATACACAGCAAAATACAGGTAGATTTAGAAATCAAAAACAAAAGCAAAAACTACCACACAAACTCTTGATTGTCTATGGACCTGAACCAAAGCCACTGCAAGCCAATGAAAAGGCTACTATTAACTTTTCTTGGATTAGAATCAGGAATTTTTTATATGTATATTAGTAAAATATCTCAGATACCAATGTAGCACCACACTCTTGATATAATTAACTATTATAAAATGAAATAAAAGCAGACACAATATAATTAAATAATTTATAGCGTAGAAGGAAAATGCTAGGTGATAGAAATGAAAGAAAAAGATGAGTTTTCATGTAAATTCTAAAAATGAGGAGAGCTAATGAAGGAAAAGTTATAGAATTGAGTTATACAGTTAGCTAATGGAACAAACAGAGCTCTCAATAAATAGGAACAATTACAATTTATGTAGGAAGCTCACAAATTATATTTAAAAAAACCCCCAAACTCTCCAGTGCCTTATATTGGAGATTTTTTAGAAATATTTTTTGCACAAGCATACACTTCAGTGCTTTGACAGGCAAGTCAAATTAAATATGAGTAATTAATTCTAACTGAAATGTAATGTTTTCAACAAATTGATTAAACTCATCTTACACTACATGATAGCCAGTTTATCCTTAAGAAATGAACTATAGGCTCTGCTACAGCAGAGACGATACATGCATGTATTGCTGGATCAGGGCCTTACAATTAATTTTACGTTCAGGTTTTCATGAGTAGTTTGAAAGACAGAAAATATAGATGTAGCAATCTTTTTTTCCTTAAAAGAATTTTGCACATCTTGCAAATGATTTTCCTTGGGTTAACTGATTTTTCAAAGAAGACTACAAATAAACTGCCCTATCATAAGCTTAAAAATATCAGTAAAGTATCCTTATATTTTTTTGCTTATGTGCCTTTGATGACCATATTTCCCTCCAATAATTTTTTGACCATGATGAGTCTAACTCTAAGGAGCTAAGTTTAGGGGATAAAAGTGGGGTAAGAAGAGAGAGCTGGTGGGAAGGAAAGAATTTTGCTAGTTCTTTTGCTCTAAAATATGAAATCCACAAATTTAAGAACATTTTAATTGAAATGACTCATTTGATACTACTTAAATTTTGGGTGCTACTTTATTTTACATTATTATTTTATTTTCTAACTTCTTATCCAGCCTTAGAATCTGGAAGCTAACAAACTAGCTTTTGTTTTATGGGTGTGCATAAAACGTCAAAGTAAACTAATGGTGTAAAAACCTCATTTGGAGAAAAGGTCAGTGTTCTTCTAGGAGATATGTATCCAAATGCTGCTTAATAAGAATCTTTTTAACTTAACTCACAATTTCATTGTTTTGCAACCATTCCTTGTACTCTTTGATCTGACTTCTAGCACTATGCTAATTTGTCCAAGAGCCAGACAGCCATGCAAACTATTGGCTCCTATAACAATGTTATCGGCATCTTGCTCTCAATACCACACCCGATGTGATATTTATTGGAAGGAATTTTTTGTATGAACATTCATTTAAAAGAAAATGTATTAACAGCAAAATGGCTTTAAAGAAACAAAGTATCTAAAAGGCTCAACAACTCTGGTACAAATGTACTCATGAAAACAGTCTTATTTGGGCAACAAGACAATTAATAGTTAGCATGATGGTCAGCATTAAGTGCTTGTAGTACCACGCATTCATTTATTATCTTCTAAAGGAAATTATTTTTATATCTGTAAAGCTTATTCTTTACCATAAACTTCCAGTTAGAGCTTTCTTTACCTTAATAAAGCTTACTTCCAAAATGTTAATACAGGCTTTTTCTGTATCAATTAACGCTATTACAAGGGGGTGACCTCTCACCTTTGTATGCAGCGATTAAGGGACAGATTTTTTATAGATTTTTCTGTTGGTCCAATTTCCCCCAACCATCTAGATGTCTAGCAAGCACTTTGTACTATTTGCTCTACTTACTGCCAGAAGAATTTAACCCTATCAATGAATGCCAACCGTTCATACAATGTAAAATTGCACCAGAATCAATTATTCATACAAATTCAGCAGCAAAGATATTATGTTCAACTGGAAACAGTATATTTACAAAAGGAGGGAATAAGGTGGGGCGTCAGATTTGGTGGCCAAGATGCTGTGTCTGTCCACACAGGACAGATTTCTTGTTGTTTCCCCCTTAAATCACAACTAATTGTCGTTCATAAAGGACTTTAAAACTCAAAAATACATTTAAATGACTAGGATAAGTATAATAATCATAAAAATAAGTTACATGAAGCAGAAATGCCTTTAGCAAATAAGCTAGGGCTCCTGCCCCAAAAAGCTTACTATCTAAATAGTTTATATAAATTTGTTAGGGATGATTTCTCCTACAATTCCGGTTCCACAATTAATCACAGGTGACCACTAGACTCCTAAAATTTTTAGGTACAATCGAAAACATGGTGCATTTATGTCTCCATTGTTGGTCACAGATGAAATAGGCCCACGGGTTACAATTCCGTTGCTTATTCACGATTCTTTTTTCCAAAGAGATTACATCAGTAAATCTGGGTAAGGATGACTTTAAACAGCCATACCTAACGACAGCATCTAAACCAAACTTAGGCTCATGAAATCTCATGCTATACATCTCTAATTTATTTATAAGGTACAAATCTCCCCTGTCTTTTGCCTGACTTCAGACTAACATGATCAAATACCTTTTTAAAAATAACTTACTACATTTTGCTAAGCTGAGATCAGTTTGCACAAAAAAAGGAGTAGGAACAGAGGACATGTGCTCCAGGGGGTGTGTGTGCGCGTGTGGGGGGAGGGCATTATAATTAGAGCAGCTCCAATTAAAACGCCTGCAGCACCTTATGTATTAAGCAACCTGAACTTCAAAGTGGCAGCAAAGGCACTTCTGCCATTTTGAAACATGGGGACACTGAATACACATAACCCCGAAGCTGCTGAAGTGTACTCATTAGAACACTCCAGCAGACTCCATTAATTGAGTCTGCTCCCATGCATTCTATTTAGAACACATTGGAGCCAGCGTCGAAACTGGAGTCAGTTAATTCTTGAATCCGTTTCAATTTATGCAGCAACAGGGCCTGTTTTAAGCCATGCCCAAACATAAAAATACCTACCCCGTTAGAGAAATTCTCTTTCACACTGAAAACCTCAGTATTGAAAAAAAAAAATGTTCTAAAATTTGATGCAACCTTAAAGTTAATCGGACATACACCAAGATACATTTTAAATAAAATGGAGATCAATGACACAAAAGAAAAAACTCATATCCTTATTTATACTTCATTTTTTCCAAAAAGAAATAGCATAATGCAATACAACACATTTATTTAACATCCAACAAGGTGAATACTTGCACCGCTTTTGCTTTTATTTCTCACATAGGACTAAGAGAACAGCATTATCTAGGAGGCCATGTGTTTTCTGGGAAGCTGTTGCTTATCTACCCACGCAATTGAAAAAAATGTAATGTTCATAAGTGAAGTGATACATTTATATTATTCTTTAAATATCCTTATCATTATCTTGTCGGGTTATATAAAAATACAATTTCTACTTTTATTTTAGATGGACTTTTTGCATCAAATTTTAAAGCATGGTGAGAAGAGAGAGAGAATCCATTCTACACAATAAATGTCAAGCAAAAGTTAAAGAACATGATTACAGAAATAGAAAAATAAGCTATGAGGAGAATAATTATATTTCCTTATGTTCTCAAGCTTTTCTCTTCCCCCACCTTGAGCTGGTAGTTGGCACTGCAGTGAAACCTTTACTAGAATAATACTTGACACTTCTGAGAAATCTCAGCACAAACATTAGTAGCACTACTACAATCCAGAGAAATAAGGAATTAGAAAAGTTGACATTTGATGGGCAAGGGATAACAAGGTGGGAAAAAAAGGCAGACAAAGTTACTGAAGAAGAAAAAAGAAAAGCAATGTATTGGAAGAAAAAATTCATGACAGCTTTGACACGTGGGACCTATTTTCCCCTCGGTGCACACGTATTGCTCCTCATACCATAACGAGAATTACATGCACACATTCAGGACTGCATGAAGCAAGAAAAAAAAGTCTCATTTGGACCTTCAATAATGTTAAGTGGCAGCACTCCACAAACCAGGTTCATCTGGACAAGCAGATATACATCAAAAGAAACGACACGGAGCAGAACTTTAGGAGTAAACAAATCACTTCTGTTATTCAATTATTTGCATTTAACATTTTCTAAATTGTATCCAGGTAAATTTAAAATACAGGATTGACTAGGAAGATGTTTGCAAAGTTGAAAGGATGAAATCTGTTCAAGGTTATTCAAACATTTAAATAAAAGGGAAAAGATTACCAGCTCCTTTAGTGAATTACATTTCTCCAGTCCTTTGAGGATGATGTTTGCCTCTCCTACAACACTATTATCACCCTTCTTTTAATTTTTAAGAAAAAACTAATTTTATTTAGCTGTTTTAGAGAGATACATACTTGGGAGACACATTTAGGTTATTTAATGAATTATTCCTGACCCTTTTTGAAGATCCTGGAAGAAATCCTGGACACACCAAAACATTAATTTTGCAGAAGAATATTTTTCATTCAAAAGCGTGTCTAACTTTACTCCAACTATACAGTTGATCCCATAAAAGATATCACCCCAAAAAATCCTTGCCTTTCATGCAAGTCCTGGACTATCATGGTCACAACATCATTCTAACATTACTAATTCTACAAGCTGCATTTTAAGCTTATACAAAAAAAACATGGTGGAAACGTTGTTTTGATCACTTCTGTGGCCAGCTAACATGTTTGTAAAGCTTTTAGTTTACTTCAAAGTAGAAATATTAAAAGGGCCAATGTTTATAATATCACACAGAATGTCTAATGTCTAAAATCAATCATCTGTCTACTCAAAAGATAACTCCTCAGATTCCAGTTCCTGAAATAATAGCTACATCAATCCAACAGAGCACAATGATAAGAGGATTGATTGTAAAAAGAGAGATTTCAGTGATTAAAATACTTTTGTCTAATAGCAAAATTACTCAAATGCTTTCATTTAATGTCATCAATATATTACTTCTGCAACTGAGATAGTAGGAAAAAAAAACTTGTTACTTCAGACCAATAATGCAAACTTCAAAGGAGAATAATTGAAACATAATAGCCGATTAGCTGCAATTAAAATATATATAAAATTAAATAGATTTCACTAAAGGTATTCATTTTAGGTATTAAGTCAAAGTTTTAAGCAGGTCAGCAATGGGCTTCCCACTTCTTTGTTATTCAGACTTTCCCTTTTATCTATCTAGCACAGAAATACAAATTTTTCAACATTTCCAAAGGCGGATATTAAGGAATGCAGTTGTTTGCATTATAACCATTGTTTTTTCTTATTTAACATTAGCGAAGTAAAAAACAAAATCTCGTGTATGTAAAGGTTTAGAACAGAAGGGCTATGCAAAATCATAAACAGTTTAAAACTTAAATGTAATGAAAAATGACTTTTTCCTTGCCACAGAATCACCAGTAAGGAGGACATACTTTCCACTGCTTGAGCTGCAGGCTGTTATTTTCAGTGCTGCTTGTCAAAGCATTAAATTCATCGGTTTTCAAAATCCACCCCAACAACAAACTGCACAAACACATGGTCTACAAAAAACTTGCTTGATCTCTTTTTACATGCAACGGTGTCATTCTGGAGATGAAAACATCTGTGGCCCACATACAAAACAAAATAAGGCTTCTTACAGAGCCACGCTGTGCTCTGAAACTTTATCTGACAAAGGAATAAGCTTTTCATCTCCATTGTTTTACAGCAGTAAAATATTTTCTAGACACCAGTCCCTTCTCACAAGACTAACTTTTAAAAATGCTTATTCCTCGTGTATACAATGACTTCGTTTTTTAAATAAAGGACAATAAAGTAAATGGTTTGCAAACTACCTCAAACACATCAGGTTTCTCATGCACAACTTTCCACCAGAATGCAAACAGAATATTAAAAAGACTCCTAACTGGTGAATGTACTGAAGATTGACACCCAACTTCAAACCAGCAAGCTAAAATATAAAATTAAAAGCAATTCTTTGCAGCTGATTTTTACAGAGGTGGTTTAATACCTAATGTGAAGAAAATGAAGAACTGCAATTCTTTACCAAATGAAGTCTATTACATTTAAAAAGCTTTTGAAACAGCAGGATACTGTAGGTAAAATCAGAACTCTAAAATCAGAGCTTGAAAATTACTGAGATTGAAGGGAAGGCCATACACCCTGCCAGCCACTGCTTACTCAAAACAAAGACTATCTCCATAATAATAACCTACATAGGAAACAGATAACATTAGATTTTATTTTGATTTAAAGCCACTGAATATTGAAAAGCAGAGATTGTGTTTTTAATACAGTTATATACAGAATGCATCTGTTATATCAGCTATAACCACAGTAGAGTTATCCTCTTTAATAGGCTATGCTGTGTACAGAGTTATCCTCTTTAATACGCTACGCTTTTTGTATAAATTCCTCAAGATCTATATCAACTCAAATTCCTTTACCTCTGAAAAACTGTCTGTGTGTAAAAACTATTAAGAAGGGAACTGTAAACAATAATTAAAATATATATACACAACTGATCTTTACATGTTCGAACTTAATTTATAAAATTGTATTTAAATTCAAAACAAACACATTTTTAAAGTAATTATAAAAAACTGGATTTGAAAACAAAGTGTTAACCTAAATTCTCTTTCTCCAAGTTTTAAAATATTTTTCTAGAACTGTTGTAGAAACATATAATAACATATTTAGTATTTTTCATCTAGAAATTATTATTTGCAGCCCATACAACACAGAAAGAAATCTAAGAATCAGAACCATTTTACTTTTATAGGGCCCAATGTGGTAGAAACTTACGGATGAGCAACTTGCGGGTATGTCAAGGTATATGTACACCTATAGTGTATATAAATAACTTATTAGTAAAGTCCACTACTTGTATTATTAAATTATTTTAATATGCCAGCTCCTCAAAGACCATCTTCATTCAGGAGGACCCCTACAATAAGAAATCAGCAGGAGTAGCACAACATAATTAAACAAGGGTGTATACAAGGGTGTAAACAGAGGGGGGAAGCTAGTAACAGAACAAAAATATAAAATGTAGCTAAAAAAAAACCCAAACAAACTTTTGAAACTCCCATGTAAAATAAGATTTTAAAATGCTGGGTGATATCATGAAGGAGGCATTAACCATTTCCAACAGAAACACCAAAAAATCCTATGGTATTTTATGATTCATGACTCACATGGATCAGGCACATTTAACAAGCTTAAAGTTACATGTATTAGACTAGATGACTCTTGAAGTCCCCTCCAACCCTGCGTGTGTGTGAGCCCCAGCCAGAACCAAGAGCCCTGTCAGGTGCAGGAACTCTCCGTCCTGGCTGTGTGTATGGGCCTGGGGATTTCATACATCCCCAAGCATTGTGGTTCGTGGCTGCCACAATCCCCCAGACACAGGGGTTTCACTCTAATTTGCATGTGTAGCAGGGTCTCCCCTGTGGTTGAGAGCCCATCAGCTGACATGGCTCTCAGCCTCAGGGATGCCCCATGACCAAAGTACAATAGCAGCCAGCTAATAAACTTGGTACACATTTTCAACGTCTAACTTTATAGCTGGTTGGAGCTTTTTATTATGTGATACATATTTTGCACATGTAGCTGGTTGTCGTAAGGTAACTGTACAATTAACCAATTAAATGCACAATACCTGTAACTTGTAGAGGAGGCCTTTAAAAGTCCAGGGGGGATTCAATTATGTGCTGAACTAGTGACCTCAATAACCAGTTGAGCACTTTTAAACACTATTTCCCCCCTTCTACACTAGCTATAAAGTCATGTTTAAATTCATGTTAGTTGAAATATACTTTCAAACATTGTTTACCTTAAGATACACAGTCAGGTCTCCTGAATTTAAAGAAATAAAGGCTCAACATACTCCAAGTACAATGGAAAAGCCTCACCTTGGGAAAGCCTCCTTAGGGAGATAATGCACTACTCAACATCCCAGCCTTGTATTGATAAAATGAAACACATTCTCTAAGCTTACTCCCTTCCCCCATGAATGAAAATTCAGCTTCATATACTATAAGCATTTGCTGTTAATGATATGTATATGAACCCATGTAAATATATGTGCACTGAAGTTCACCTTTAAGTAATTTTCAGAACTTCCAGAGGTTTTCCTTCTCACTTGGGATAAAAGACTTGACTTTGCACCAAGTTCAGAAAACTGATTTTAATTTTGTAAATTAATCAGGATGTTGGCAGGAAAGGCCTTTGTGCTGAAGTAAGATATAAATGAGGTAGCATCTCTTAACCTAGCCTGTTCTCTTCCAAACTTATCAAAAAACAAGTGGCATCTGATTAACTCTAATTTCTAAACAAGTCTCTTACATGTGCACAAGTGACTACAAACTGGCACAAGTAAACTGATAGGAATCTACATCAGTATGTTTTAAGCATCTTATTTATGAAAGTTCAGAGAACAAGTACTGCATTCTGAGCCTACAGAAATTTAACTCTCTTCCACCAACCAGTATAAATGGATTTTATGAATGGGTTGAAGTACAGCAGACAGACCTCTCTTTCAAGGATGAGACTCAGTTTTGTCAGATTGAGAAAGTGCATGTGAATTCTAAGTGGATGACCAGAATTAATACACATTCATTAAATAATGTTTGGCATTAACCTATTTCCCACAGTGGATTTAGAAGGAACCACAAATACCAAGTTTACTTGAATAGAGGACAACACTGATTATAGGACGACACCCCAATAATCAGATTCTATATATAGAAAATGTATATATTCATTATAATTTTCCAGATATAGAGTCTGATTATTGGAGGTTTCTCTTGAATTTGTCCCCCTCCCACTGCTACAGCAGGGAAAATAGATCTGGGGGGTTAGGCAGCCCTTTGCTATCTGCTTCTCAACTTTTTCCCCTGGCAGCCCCTTCCCTCTTTCCTTACTGTCAGACCCTGCCCTCCATGAACACAAGGAAGCGAGGAGCAACTTGAAGAACGATAACCTTGAAATTAAACATGGCTATAGCAATTTGCATATACTAACCATGCACTTAACTTATCCAGAATTGATGCATTTTTTTAAACTGGTGCAAGTCTTAGCACAGGTATTCCATAAATACTTTCCATAAGCAGCACTTTGGCACCTACTTATAGACAATACAAACTATACATGAAACTGGTCCCAAGCCAGTTGATTTACCACATTGGTCTGGGCCCCACCAGAGTCAACAGCATTTCAAGCCATGTCGACTCCTCAGCTCAGCACTGCTCAGTATGTGTGTGTACTCCAGATATCCTCCACAAAGGATTCACACACTATTTAACCTCCAACACAGGACTGGAACTGGGTGTTCTTACCACAAGTCCTGGGATGCTCCAGAAAGATATATGCAGATGAGATTGGGGTAACCTAGAGTGGCTTCACCTCACGGAGGGCAGGGCCACACTAATCATATGCACCAGACTGACAGAAGGGTTGACAGCTGGATTTTGGGTGAAGTATATCCAAGGTTGTAGCTCACCATGACTCAAGAAAAGAGCCAGGGGTGAGGGGACTGTACTTAATGAGCACTACCATATGTCTTATTCAGATGGACTATACCAACCTATTCTTGTGAGAGGTTCCCATCAGCATGTTTAACCAATGTGGGCCATGTGTTTTATAATCATGCTCAGTGTTGGCTGCTTCATAGCTGGTTTCCACTGCTAACCACATGCTGCTTTTGGCAGCAGTTTAATGATAGACAGTATATTTAGTGAGATTTCATTGTATGCGATTATAAGATGAGGGGGCTTCCCCCCATGCCAGCTGAGGTGAAGGAGACTTGTCTTGTACTTGAGTAAATATGGTAGTATTCAAAATGCCCACCCCAAACATGAGATTTTACTTATTTCAAAAAGCTTTTGTAAAATGATGGATCTTAGGCCACCTGTTAGTCTTAAGACATGATTTACCAGTTAATCACATCTTAAGTTGTGACTCAGCCACATATTTAATCAGTTAATGGCATGATAAAACAAGGAATAAGCCAGAAAATTATTCCATAAAAATTTGTAATAACTTTGTGGCTGGTTTCTATCACACCATTACTCACAATGCAAGACCAGGTGTGCCCCCAAGCGGGGAGCCAGCAGATGATCCGGCCTCCCAACTGCAGGGGTTCACCATGAGCTCCCATGGCTAGGAGTCCCATCAGCTGATATGGCCTGCCAACCACAAAGGTGCACCATCCACCCTCACAGCTGGGAGCCCAAATCAGCTGACAGCTCCCAGCAGCAGGAGTGCATAGTGCACCCCTCCAGCTGCAAACCCAGATCAGCCCAGTCCTAGGCACAAGAGTCTGCTACTTCCAAGTGCAGGGGGAGCTGGAGATCACGATCCCAGGCTCCTCCTCCACTGGCAATAAGACGTGATGGGATCTGACATGCAGTCCCATAATCATGCCTCCTGCCATGCATGAGACACATGGCAGGAAGTGCAACTGTATGGATCACGTATCAGATCAATTGTCCCTTTACCTGCATGCCTGGCAGAGCTCTTATGAACACCGGTATACAATATTCTGCACAGTATGCTGTATTTTCTCACACAGCTCACAACTTTTCATGAAGGCAAGGTGGTAAAACTTGGCATGTGTATTATATGTAAGAAAACCAGATCCCCACAGGTCTAGAAATTTGGCAATGGGGCAGCATTAATTGCCATAGCTCTGGAAGCCATGGCAATCAACATTGCTACTGTTCTTCAGCTCCAAATTTCCAGACTTGTGCGGATCCCCCTCAGCTGGATGACATGTCCCCATATTGGACTGGGATGGCATACAGGGTCAGTCTGCAGCCAGGGAAGGTGCACAGGCCTGGACCCAGCACACCAGCTCAAACCTGGCATATGGCCCTGGAGCCAGGATAGGGTCAGACTCGGCATGCTGGGTCGGACGAGTATGTGGCCCCGGAGTTGGTGCACAACTTGCAAGTGGGGACAGATGTAGTACACTTCATTGGAGCTAGGACTGACAGCAGGCTCAACTTTTTAGCTACTGTTACTCAGTTTCTGCACAGGATGCATTTTTGTTCCTCATCCAGCCTCTTAAAAACAAGGTGCGTTACATACCGTGGTGTGGTGTGTGAGAAATATAGTAAAAATGTAAGCTTAGAGAAATGAGAAATGTTGCCATATGTGGAGATGGGTGCTTTTATAAACTGAAAAGTTATTGAAAAAGTGTCAATATATGCTTATGATGTAGTTTCTACAGAATTATGCAGCAGCAATACTGTTTACTCAAATAAACAGTAGACACAAGCCATCAAGATGGAGAATTATCCATGAATGTGCCTTGCTCATGTTTCATCAATCACTCACTCACAGTCAGTCTTCTTGCATTTAGAGTTCCCCAGGTTCAATAGACCTTGTCTAAAGCCACGCACTAAGGATTCATGTGCTCACTCATTCTTCCACGCTCTCCAACCCAGCTGCAATTCTGCAAGGTGTAAGAAGCTGGCATTACCCCCCAGATGACAACATGCTTTAGGATTAAAACCACACCATCTTGTAGTTCTTGTCTTACATTGTTCACAGACAAAATTGAAGCCAATGTGAAAACGTTGTAAGGCACATTGATTACTGTGAAGAACCGCACTTTTTCATTGTCTGTTTTTAAGTTATTACAGATAATCAACAGAACCCAGATTAGATACTGTGGTTAGCAACATTGTGAAAACAAAAAGGTGGCCAAGTTTATATGTTACGTAGCTCAGCTCTATGAAATCACTTTTCATAATATTAAAAGTAAAATTGTTTTTAAAAAGATAAGATTGTCATCAGGATATTGTATATGTCTTTTAAATGACTTTATGATCCTAACAACACTTCATACTAACAATGAGAATTCTTAAAATCTGTTTTTTCTCTTTCATTTAATATCTTTTATTTTCTTATTTCTGCTCAATTCACTTTTTCCGTTTCACTCAGCTTTGATGATGAAACTTCAATAAACAGTTCCACGTGCACTAGTGCAATGCTGGTATTTTTGGGGAGAGGATTCCTGCTATAGAGGCAACGTTCAAAGTCAATAAACATAGTTTTTAACTGAAATAATCATTGATCTCAGACCAAATTTGGGTTTTTTTATAAAGTTCTTTTTATGTTAAATATTTATTAATAAGAGGTATCGAAGCAGCTCCTGATATATCTAGCAAGAGGGTATTTTTACAAATACTGATGCCAGTTTTCAGATACCTTAAAACTTTGTTGATTTCATGCATTTTTGAATGAGAGTTGCTGACTAGGGAAAAGAAAAATCATAGTAAGTCCTGCATCTCTATGTTGGACACAGCAAAAGTACAAAAATCTGTTATGTAGAAAAGCCCTGAAGGATAAAAGTGACTGTGGGTCACTGGAAGCCTCACTGGTCCTGCACATATGTAAATATTTGCAGGCTCAAGGCCATAAGGAACACAACTGAAAAACAGTGTTTTTATAGTACTGTAGCTAGCTAAGACTTCTGAATTAAGAAGTCTCATTTCTCTATGAATACATCATCATCTAAAGTTTGATACTAAGCTGTTTTGACAGTGTCCCTTTAAAGTTTATTCACTGCAAAAGAAAGGGTGGGGGGGGGAGGGGAGTCAGTCAGATTTATATCCAGGAACTGCAAAGTCTGGGCTATGGGCTTTTTGCCTTTGCAATTAGTTGTTATAATTTAAAAACCACACACAGAGCTAAAAAACTCAGGCCACTATTAGAAATGTAACTTTTGAATAAATTAAAAACACTCATGAGGAAGAGGACAGAACTTTGATGTGGCTTATAGATGACCAATTTGGAACTGTGGAAAAAATAGGACACAGTACAGTAGTGGGATGGTAATTAACCTATGGCTGATAATGTATGGATTGTCCTATGTTCAGTAACACATAAAGAAAAGGTATGTAGAAGCAAATCACTTTCTATTTAGATAAATATTGTTTTAATATCTTTCTGGAAATGAGTATGAGAATTTTTTAGAACTATATTCATGCATGGATATATGTATTACACATATGAATGTGTGTGTGTGTGCAAGACCCACACTACTGAGCATGCAACTTAAGGAGTTAGAAGGCCATTATGAGGCAGATTTTTTAGGTTTGCATTTTAAAAAAATATTATTGTTATTCCTTTTCTTAAAGAAACTCTAAATCACAATGAATATGCAATGTGTATCATATTTAATATTCACCAAATTATACTTCAAACCTCCAGTAAGGATTTGAGATATGAATATCAGTTTTATTTATATTTTAATTAAAATGGACCCGACTAAAACACACACACACAGAAAAATTTATCTGAAATACTCAAGCAATGCTGTTTTTTAATCTTTAGGTAGATAGGTAGGCAGATTGCAGTGTGGGTCTTTACATATATATATACAGGTGTATGCGTGTACAGTATATATTTGAAGTTGAAAGGCTGATAATTGTCAGCTTAATACAACACATTCACAACAGTTACCCGAAGCTTTTTTTATGCGTGCTTTCTTTTTCTGGGCAGACAACAATTAGATTAGTGGTTTTCCTACATTAAAAGGGCACCATTATTTTGAAAATGGAAGAACCTCAAAATCTGTTACAAGTGATTTCAAGTGTTAAAGACAAACTGAGCCCCTCTGCTAGTATACAGTTTTAAAAAATGTTTTGGCTCTTCCCCTGGTCAAGTAGAACAGAGCCATATAATCAAATGGTAAATGCAACTACTTGACACTTGAGGAAACAAAGAGATTGACTTCACAAAGAAGGTAAATATTTTCAGACAGAATTGCGGTTTTTAAATTAACCATGAATCTTTACACTTTTATTTACTCTAATTATAAAATCAGAGACCTGTAGATCTTAGCAATTAGATCATATGATGGTTGACTAAATCACGCTTTTTTTGTTGCTATGTCATGATTTCTTTTGGGATTCACTGTTCTCATTTTACCTATTTTTCATTAGTAGAATACAATACTCCTAGGGTATTTGATTCTTACCAATCACTCCTGCTCCCATTAAAGAAAATGGCAAACATCAATCTGACCAGGATTTAGCGATGAAAGTAACTATATATGCATATATGACTACACTGAACTATGCAAAACAGTTGAATGAATTAGGCATATTTATATTTTTTTTTAAAGGGATAGTATCAAATTATAGTCATTAAACAATGTAATGCTTTCTGATAGAATCTGTTCTGCTAACCAAAGTATTTTTGTCTCTCTCTAAATTATAACTGACATGAAAATAAGATAGTTAGCATCTAATACAGTGCTGTTGAAAGCATGTAATGCGGCCAATACTCAATGCAATCTATTTTTAATATAAATGAATAGTGCTTCTAAATACTGTTGTCAAATTTGTTGGCAAAAATCTGTAGCAGAATTAAGACATACCTGTTGCAAAAGCATGGAGGCAATTAGTTCAGATAACACACTTCAAAAAATGTGAAAAAGCCCCAGAGATTACTGGTACAACACTTAATTGCTACAGGCATGTTGTACGAAACTAATGTGATACGCTCCCCCCACAATCAAACACAGATGCACGACTAAAAAAGCTAATAAAAGGAACATTAACCTTTAACCAAAATTATAACCATAGTTAAAACTAGTCAAAAATGCAGAACAGAATGTTATTTCTAACTCCTTTTCCTACGTAGACAACCTTAAAATGTTATCCATTCATTTTTATTTTATGAGGGCAACACTACCCATAAAACTAACATTTTTGAGGTTAACACATGGCTAATATGGAGCAACAAACAATGTTTTGACTAGGAATGTTGTTGCAAAACAGGCAGAATATGGTACCTATCTCCTATACAAATTTTGAAAGTTTAGATGATAAAGTAGATCTAAATCTGCATTCACTATGACTATATCACTTATATTAAAATCGGAAAACATTTAAATATGAATATGCAAAAATCTACTGTAACTTGGTACACACTGAAATCTAAAGAAAAAATACTTAAATGGAGTTATTTCGGAACGTACATAAAATTTGCTTGAATGCTATAATTTAGTAGCTTACACTAAATCTTTTAACTGTTAGATAGAAAGTATTCAACAGTTTGCTTGCAGAGTGAGATCTAAATGAATGTAATTTGAGATAAACCTTAAAAATGAAGAAGAAATAATAAATGGCATCCAAGATAACGTGTTTAAAATAATAAACAGAAAATGGTGTAAGATGCATACAATAGAGAGAGCAGGAAAAAAGCCCCCAGCAATGAATCAACAGAAGTGCCTCTTATTAACTGCAGCACCCCATTGCAAGCATTTTTCTAATTGACACTGAATTAGCATTTACTATCCCAGTAAGAGATATACGTGGCAAATGCTTTCATGGGGGCTGCTTGATGGTTTTGGCTCATATTAGAGGTGTAACAAACAAGATTTAGTGAGCAGAGCTAGATGCGGCGTCACAAAAACTGCACAGCGTATGGGTTCTCTCCTCTTTGCCCATATGGTGAGCTATGCATGGAGTTCTTGCCCTTGACCAATATACTGGCACCTCTAAAACAATGCATTAATTATGCATTCACCAAGAGTTTAGAGACGGTGCTTAATATGATTAGTGCTGCTGTATACCCTTCTTAAGTGCTGATATGTATTCTAAAAGCTGAAAGTACAGTGTATGTCTTCTGCTACCCAGAACATTAGGTTTGAAGTCTTCTCAGAGGGTGAAAAGATAAAATCTTTTCACAAGTGCAATAAGAAAAGGCCAATGCAAATTCACATACTACTACTACAGTATTGGGGTTATATTATATATATATTTTACCATTCACAGTGAACCAAACAGAAAATTATATCCCAATATATTTTACAAGATTTCAAAATTGTTTTACTATAAAGAAATGCAAGAATCTACCTACCTTCTAAATATGGTTTTTCACATTTTCTACAGTGAGCAATTTAGTCTTCCTGTTAATATTTTCTAATAGTAAATCAAAAAGTTTTTGTTTTGTTAGGCACTGATAGGATGTCATTTTTTAAATGCATGTTTAAAAATTATTACATTTAAGCAACAGATTAAGCAGTATATGCATAACTTACCTTGAAATCTACCGTGACAGTATTGGGGCTTTCCTGATATACCTACCACTAGGCTCATTTTAAATGTCTGTCAAGGTTATTTCCTTTTTTGTTTTTTGAACTCAGATGCACTTGTTTGTGATAACGCACCAAAACGATTTTGAAACCTAAAGTCTATACTCAAAACAAAAATCTTTCCGGAGTCTTATAAATCAATTTGTCACCTGATTTATTTTGGGCATTATCTGCAGAACTTTACGCCAAAATTAGATCTGGCATACTTTAACTAAAAGCTTGGCAGGAGCAGAAAGGAAGCAAACTCAGAGTTATTCAAATACAAAGGAAAAAAACCCATAATTACATTATTTTTTAAAACACAATTTGTAGCTAGGTTTCTCAAAATTCTTAGCCAGTACGCTCAGTCAGTGTGATCCGATAAGATAAATCTGGAGTGTTGAGCTGTGCATTGATGAGATATGCTGAACACTGATGCTTTGGAAAGACCACCCAGAAAGGCAACCACATGCAATAACATCCCTGTGCCACCCCCGTCAACTAATGAGAGCTCATCATAAACTAAATCTATTGGCTGAATATTGAAATTGTCATCAGTAATTTAAGGATGGGATCTGCACTCTCTAAGACAAAAAAAGGTAAGTGTACTGTTGTCAGGTAGAAGACAACATTAGTGTTGTCAGAGCCATAATAGGCACGCTAGTCCATCAATTCTTCAAGTCTTTTTATCCTAACTTGAGCCTTCTTCAGTTCTATTTACTGAAGAACAATTTATACACCCAACGAAGCTGACTATTTGTAAAACCATTTTCTTTTTCCTGGACAAAGCAAAGACATTTATCTCTTGCTTAAAATAAATCTCTGTAAGTTAGCTTCCAATAAATTTCTTATCAGCAAATATAAAAGTTAATGTACACAAATATTTCCATCTTCACAGCACATTTACTTCTTATTTCCATTGCAACTGTTTTAAGACATCACAAAAGATTCAGTGTTGAAAGCTAACAACCAGACCAGTACCCTACTCCTTCCAGGTTTAAGACCTGGTGGTCACAGCAGGAAGACAGCATGATTCCTTACCTGGATGCTAAATTATCCATAGTGGTATTTGGATACAAGAGGCAAGCTAGTTTCTTTCTGTACTCTTCGAGGCACAAAGGAAAATGCAACTCACTGATCCCTTCTATGTAGAATTGGAAAATGAAGAACATGACTATCATGCAATTAACTGCACCCGTTACTTTAAAGCAGACAAAAACTTCAGTAACTAGGCACATTCTATGCCCTATTGCTGGGTGCTGCAGGAGACATATCTACAAGTAAAGAGAATTTCTGTTTGGAAAATACTCTAAAAAGATCTTTATAGTCATGGGCCCATATGGTTTGACTTAATATTGACTGATTAAAGATATTTTGACTAGTTCTGCAGTTAAATTACATGCACCTGTTGTACACATATTAGTAGCACCTATACCCTACTGCAAACTTGAGTACACTGGCTGTGGACATAAAACCCAAGCAGATTACATTTCAAATGTTTAGAACTGGAACAGAGTAGATTTATTCATCGATTTCACAGTTTCCTTGGGATAAACCATTTACATTAAAATAATTCCACCTAATATGCTATAAAATAACATTTAAATACTCTAATTTATACCTCTAAATACAAATTGTACAATTAATTTTATGATCTGTGTAAATTTTTTTTTAAATCAGCTAGGCTGCTTTATGTATTTTTGGACTTTCCAAGGGCAAGCTGTGCGACCTATGAGAGAAAATTTCCTTCATCCTTATAATATCTTTACTTTCCATAATTAACTAAAATAACTTAATACAATATTTCTATTATGTACACAATTTCTGGGGTGTCAGATTATTAATTATTAAAAGTTGCTTTGACCAACTATTGCTCTCTAATCCTGATTGGAGATGACTGGTCATGTGGTAAGGGCACTAGGTTTGGATTTGGCAGACCCAAATCCAATTATATGTTCCATCACAATGATTTTGGATGGGTCTTTTAGTTTCTTTGTGCCTAAGCTCCCCATCTGCAAAATGGGCATAAAAAGGGATCAAGATAAATGCATTAAAAAACTGTCAGATATTGATATACTATGGGGAAGAAATACGTACCCAAGATGGGAAAGGCAGTTGCTTATTCGTGACCTCAAAAAATATTATCCCTTTCAGGTCACTGTAGAAAACCATTTTTTGAGGGGGTGAGGGTGGGGGGGAGGGCGTGGGGGGTGGAGAGGAAGATGCAGACAGAAAAAAAATGGTAAGATGCAGCTCCTTATTAACAAAAAATATAAAAAAATAGGATAAAATCTTGAAGTGTTAAAGTGTATCCAGGATGATTTAGGAACAATGAATACTGCATCTGCTCAGGCAGTTGGACTAGGTGACATGCAATGTCCCTTCCAACACTACAATTCTATGAAAAATGATGGTATACAGGTCCACGACAAAAATCTTATGGCAAAATTCCCAAACATGAGTTTTAAACAAACACCTGAGTATATGGCCTGATTTTCAACAGTGGTGAGCAACTCTCATTACATTTGTCTGCACTGCAAGGGATCTGTATGTTCAGGCTCACATTTTTGCCCTTACTGTTATCTAATTTAACCTCAGAGACAAAAAATAAAAGTGATAAGAACCCCTGAAAAATCAGATCCCTCATATGAGTTCCTAAATATGGATTTAGAACCAGATCCACAAAGGAACTTGTGTGTGCTGAGTGCCACAATGCCTAACTTCTAGATACCCTTTTTCCTGCGTTGAATCCACAATCATGACTTCCTTACAACATACAAGGAGAGTCAGGCACGTAAGAATGGGATTTTCAAAGCGTAGGGAACTACCTTCCCAACAGCGGACTTTGAAGCCCTCAGAATGAGGAGCTCGTATAATCCAGGTCTTCCACAATGTAGGTAAGAGCTCTAACCACTGAAATTACTAGCAACACTTTCCCAACTCCACTTTTAGAGATGTCTATGAATGAAAGTTGCTGTGGTCCCTGTGTTTTGTTCAGGACCTCAATCCTATCAGTGAATGTTAGACTTAAGCACCAATTCAATTTCAGCTTTAATTGAATACAGGTGTTTGTTAGAGCTGTTGATAAAATATTTTCAACAGAAAAATAGTTTTGGGAAATATCAGGAAGCAAAAGGTACATTCATTTATAAACCTGAATATTTTGTGATGCAAGAGACTGAAAGAAGTACAAGCAAACACTGTAAGTCCCTGCATCCTACAGATGCTGCATTATGACTTGCTACAAAAACCTCTCCTCTTGCCCCAGATTCCTTCCAAACAGATTGCCATTCATGCAGACTTGTACAGTGCATATGTGAGGACAACTAATATTCTCTTAGGATCTACAGAGAGATTGACACTTATGACACTTGTGACAAACAGCTCAAAATGGACTCAGGACTAGACGTGAAAAGCTAATGACGACTCAGTGGAAAACAGAGTACTTAAGGATGGAACTAAATGGTTTTGGGGAGTTTTTTTTAATATTATTTTTTTAATAATAGTTTTTCTTTCTTTCTTTTTTTTTTTTTTTTAGCAGATGGATTGCAGCAAAGAGCAGAGGAATGATTTTCAAACTGGCAGTATTTGAATCAGGAGTATAGGTTCAAATACTGCCAGTATTTGAACCTACAACTCAAGAGAAGTGGGTTCAACACCTGCCTATGCCATGCACTTCCTGCCCTGGACTGTGGGCAAGTCCCTACTTTGCAGCACCACAATCCATTTTGACCATTTTAGCAATTAGGAATCTGGTTATACAAAACTGCATTTTCTCTGGATGCTAAGTGTAGCATGACTGTTCCAAATAAAAAATTCAGTTATAAAATTGGATACCATCATTATTAAATCAGTTGCAGCATTTAAGATCAGACTCAAATCAAACATAGATGAGTTATTTTGAAGATTCTGAATGACATCTGGTGAAGTCCAAATATAGTTTAGTAAAGGACTGCAAAAAGATGACTATGTAATAACTGTTACATCTGTCATTAATTTTCACTTGGTTGTATCTGCTCTCCTAGTCTGCATTTAATTTCACCTTGACTTGTGTTTTATTACAATCCCAGTGCGGATCCCATCAACCGAAAAGACTAATCATTGCCTAAGAAAATGCAGTAAATAGCAAGGATATAGTTTTCCTCTACCTTGGAAAACTGTAGCATGTTCAAATGATTTGCACAAAATAATGGTCTTTAAAATATATATATCAACCCCTTCTACATTCTAGGAAGACACATTTATTAACCAGAGCTTGTCACATCCAGGCCTGGCAAGGGTTAATTAAATTACACTCCTTGAACTGGTTACTGAATGACGCTGAAATGGCACAGAAACATTTTCTGGCACAGTGCACGCTAGACAAACTTCCCCTAGTGACCATAATTTAAAGCTACTTTTTAAAGAACCTTTTAAAGCTCAATGTTACTGAGAACTGCTGATGCTTGTAATTGTATCTCGTTTGCCTCCCCCGCACTAAAATATACTGAACTCAAAAGTATACATTTAACACCCAAGGGTCCTACCTGTCTTTGAGGAATTTTTATAAAGTAGATGGTAACCTCAGGCTATTTAACTACTTTGTAATAAGACATCAATGGCACATATAGATATATTCCTTTGATCAGAATACTACTTAAAAAAAATAATTCCTTAATTCTTCACCCACCCATGTAAACTTAACCTTGGAACACAACTAAGAAAAAAAAAATAATACTACAAAACCATTAATAGGATTCCTTTTACTCTGTAGTCCCTTCATAATATGACTTTTTTTTGATATTTAAATAATGAACATGTGATGCAGTTTTGCTGCTAAGAGGCTTTGGTCCTTTTTAACTTTGCATTTTTAATCTAAAAACAACTGAAAATTAAACTAAAGGGAGAAGACAGTAAATAAGATAATAACTATGTATATCATTAATTAGAACGAAAAATAGAGCATAGTTGCATGAAATTACCTAGTATAGTGTGGGGGGGAGGGGTCAGGGGTTCCCCTCCTGTGATTTCAATAATTTGGAAGCAACTTTCAAAATATTTATTTTCTGGTTTTCTTTTGTTTTTCAGTTTAGAACTCAAGAGGTTATATCATTTGTAAAAACTGCCAATTATAATTGCAAGCATTTTATTCAGGTGTCCCGCACAGCAGATACAGTATTGTTTTCCTACTCTTCCATACTGAAAGAAGGCTCGAAAACAAATGACAAAGTTTTACTCTCTAAGCACTCCTCTCCAGAAACAAGAGGGTGTGAACATCTGTGAAAAACAAGTGCAGAAAGACGACTAAGATATGCAGATAAATCATTAGTTATATTAAGATATGAAACAGGCACCCAAAGAATGGCATAAAATGTAAATGAACTTTGGGATCTGGTCTCTTAATTTGACAGCTGTTTGACAACTGCAAAATGGAAAACTGACCTCAGACAACTGTGTATAAATGAGACTATTAAGCGAAGAATTTCACATGGAATGATACAATATACACTGCAGTAACTCCTCACATGGGAATAGATAAATGCAGACTGGAATTTTTATTGTCTTTGAAGGTGCTGATGTTAAAAAGACTTAAATTTCACAAAGAAGAGTTGTGTGTTACATTATCACAATTAATGACACTTTCTGAAATACAATGCCTATCGCATACAGAAGTACCAAATTAGCTGTACACACTTTTGTAACTCATAGGTATTTAGTAAAAAAAAAATTTTAGGCAATAATAATCCAAGACAGGCAGGAGCATGATACGTTTCAGTCTCCAAATTAACAGTTGGATCAAACTCAGTCTGTAGTGGACAAACACCGCAACCAAATGAAAGCCTGTTTGATGTATTTTGTGAAACACATCAGTAGTCACAATTTAGTTCCTTGTAAGTGGGTATCCACGTCACAAAAATCCACACCTTATCTGGCACCTTTATTAGCTTCTGAAGAAATGAAACACAAAATGGACTGGATTCTGCCTTTCTGCCTCTTTAGGTGACCATTTCAAGATAAAGCACACTGGTAGAGCAGCAAAAGGGAGCTTCTCCTACTCCCATTGAAATTCTCTACTTTCTCCTTTGGGTTCCTTGGCAATAAGAACAACTGGCTGTAATAGAACTTTTTCCACAAGAAAACATCTATCCCATTTCAAAATAATTAAACATGGTACTAACTGCTTTCTCTTTCTCTCTTTGGGATGTATATTTTTTAAAAAGGGCATACGGTCTTTTTTCATTAACATAATAGAAAAATAGGCTACACAGCTTCCTGAAAAACAGGCAATTAAGGCACAGATCACTGTAGCAGGGTCCACATTTGAAAGTCAAGATCTTGCCCTTCCAAGGAAGAGAACTGGGAAATAATATGTAATCTTAGGCAGTGCTACTATGAGGGTATCCAAAGAGCTACTGACAGATTTTTAGACACGAGAGGTGCCTAAACTGCCATTGAGATTTGGGTATCTAAACTCTGTTTAAAGTCTCTTGCCTAATCCCCAGTCTCATTCAGATGCTCTAACTAGCTCAGATGAATCAGATACATTACAGAAAACAGGTAAAAACAAGTTTCTTCCTTTTTCATGTCCTTGTGGGGCAAGGGATTTAGCAGTATTCACAGATTTGTTGGCATTTGAAAGGGCTGCACTGAAGTGCTTCTGCTATGGCCTCGAACTTGCAACCTCTGGGGTGTCAACTGCGCACCTTACCACCAGCACCAGAAGAACTGAGTCATCAGCATAATGGGGTCACTGTAGCAGACCCCTCCTCACAAGGTTTTCTGGCAACTTCACATACACATTAAACAGTAGGAGAGATTACAAGGTAGAACCTAGCCTAGCAATGCATGACAGAGCCCTCAAGGCAGAAGAGCAGCTGGTCAGTGAAATGATCTTGTCTGTCTCCAGAAGAAAGGAACAGAAACAATGCACAGGCATATAAGCATTCAAGAGATGAAATGCCAGTCAACAAAAATTTAGGATCTGCAAACAAACAACAAGTGCGCTGAAGGGAGCTGACATTCAGAATAACTACCTGATCTATATCCACTGGTAAGGATAATCACCAGTTAATATGACCAGTATATTTTCTATGCAATGTCTTAAACCAGATGCAACACAAGAGTTGAAGCAAACTGAGAACTGAGTCAAAGAAAAAAAACCAATTTCAACTACTGTTAAGAGCTACCATGTTTTTAATCATTTTTTCTTCAAAAGAAGAACTTTAGAAATAGGCAGCTATTAGCAAAGAACGTCAAAAGTGAGGTCTACTTTTTTGAGTGGATATCTAATAGTTTCTTTAAAGGAAACCGACCTCCTGCCCTTCCAAAGGGAGCTCAGAGGACTACAACCAAGAGAGGACCGAGTGGCCCACATGAAGAGCCATTCATAATCAAAAGGCACATAGGTCCAACACAAAGGTTACAGCTCAGATATCCCCAGTCACCCCAGAAGGCAACTGTGCTTGAAACTCTAGCAGAGGAAATGTTGTACTTATCCTGTTCAGACACTACTCTGCTACCAAGGAGGATTTGAATGATCTTATCCACAAAGGAAGATGAAAATTCCTCACAGTGAGAAAAACTCAACTGTCACCAAGTGGAGACAGCCAGGATTAACCAGGCTGTCCACTACCCCGAACACTTCCGCTGTCTGGAACCCGGTGAAATCTGCAATAGAAACATTAGGAATCAAGCTGTAACTGTCACAAGCAGCAAGTTAAACATGGCAGAGTCCTTAAAGCCATGTGTAACTTTACTCTCTATTACTAACTCAGTTGCCCTGTTGGCTAAGACCATTTCTCATAAACATTTTTATAAAGGAGATCCTTCAAAGAGAATATTTTGTCTTGATTACCATTGAAGAAACACAAGATTTACTTATTCTAACTCCTAATGCATCTTGTAAATGATTATTTTAAAAAGCATCCAATTTCAGAACATAAAATGAGCTCGAAACCAACTCCACTGAGTCTGCTTTCAAATCCCATCACCTTTATGATACTCTCTGTAGTTAAAATAGATTGTCATGTCTCTGATAGTAGCATCAACATAAATCTTGACTGTAATAAGAAACAAGTCTTAAAAAAAGGATTACAGGAACAGAGATTTTCATCTGGTAGAAGTCTGCTTTACTTCAAGATTTTACATCATTTTAGTTGTGCGTGTAGATATATACACACACAGAGACATATATAAATAACTGCACAGACTGTTTTCAGAGGCTGTTAAACAGAGCCTTTTTAAAACTAACCTTCAAGGAACCTGGGAACATCAAGAATAATTTGCAGATTTATGTTGTTTGGTCTGAAGTCAAAGTTTACGTTTTTATTATATTTGCTACAGTTTTTTTATTTTAAGTTTTTGGGCATATTTCCTGTTCTATTTCATGTCTTCATTTAAGAATACTTTCAACATACACAGTTCTTTTTATCTATTTAATACACCTAATGATGCTGGAAATGAAAACTAGCCTCTGGCTTCAGTTTCTTTACATGAGCAAACATCAAAAAGCAGAACACAGATAACTGCCTGGAACTGAGGTCCCCTTATTCATTCACTGAAGAACTTATTTGCTACTATGCTTAAAATCCATTTTAAAAGTCACTTGCAGTCAGTGGGTATCTGATAACTACACATTCAAAATTTTGAAGCAAGTACAACCTTCTCTTAGGAGTGGCATTGTGGTCCTAAGCATGCATGCTGTTTAGTTTTCGTTCCTATGGAGGACTAAGCAGCCTGAGACACCAGGGAGCAGTAAATAATTTAAGTATTTGAAAATAGGGAATTTGAACTTTACCTAGTTGAGGCAAGAGATAGTTAAAATCTTTTCTTCAAGATCATGTCTTATTATTAGCAGTTGCTGCAGGAGTAGCTTTTTTAAAAAAATCCAAAAAAAAATCTCTCCAGTTCTGGCAATAAGGGATCAGAAATGTGCCTTCTGCAACTTCTGCAACTTGAAAATACTCGAAAATTTGGCCAAGTTATAAAACTATGGGAAGAATCACAGTTTGAACATGCTCAGCTAAGATTTGCTACATCTTTGTGGTTAAACTCCCTGAAGAGTCCATCTGCATGCAGCATCCTCCAGTTTGGGGCAGAGCAGGAGAATCTTTGCAAGTGCAGCTGTGAGCTGCTGCCACTCGGGTCAGTCACTGGAACTGAGAACTGGGAGATTACGTCTCCTCCATTTGTACTGCACTTTCTCCACTGGGACCAAGCAGTACAGATGAGGGAACTGTCTGATTTGAATGAAGAACGGATAAAAACTGGACCGAGGTATAAGGTAGAGTTATGCTGACCAGCTAGAGAGAGGAGGAAATGATTTGGGCAGGGGGAAGGGGAGGAGGGAATTAACATTTAATACCTACTTGGTAAACTATGAAGCAATTTCATGGAAATCAGTAATAGTTGGTAGAGTAGGGTTAGAAGAGACCTGAGCAGATCATCAAGTCCGACACCCTGCTATGCCAGGAAAGAGTACTGGGGTCAAATGACCCCAGCAAGGTGTTCATCCAGCCTCCTCTTAAAGACCCCCAGGGTAGGAGCCAGCACCACTTCGCTTGGAAGTTGGTTCCAGATCCTAGCCGCCCTGATGGTGAAGTAGCGCCTCCTGATGTCTAGTCTGAATTTACCTTCTGCCAGCTTGCGACCGTTATTTCTTGTCACTCCTGGTCGTGCTCAGGGGAACAGGGACTCCCCCAGGGGCTGCTGGTCCCCCCCCCTCCCCCGACTAGTTTGTAAATGGCCACTCGATCCCCCCTCAGCCTTCTCTTGTGGAAGCTGAA
>NW_017728964.1:6817881-6831640 GCF_001723915.1 Gavialis gangeticus
CCCCACATCTTAGTGTCATCAGCAGATTTGAACAGGGTGTTTTTTACCCCCTCGTCCAAGTCACTGATGAAGATGTTGAACAGTGCGGGCCCAAGGACTGAGCCCTGAGGAACACCACAGTCCACCAGTTTCTTAATGAGAATGGGGTGAGAGACAGTGTCGAAGGCCTTCTGAAAGTCCAGAAAGACTACATCCACTGCTACACCTGCATTCAAGGATTTTGTGACCCGGTTATAAAAGGCCACCAGGTTGGTCTGACAGGACCTGCCTCTAATGAACCTGTGTTGGTTGCCCCCAAGTATAATCTCCCCTGCTTGCCCCTCGTGGACATGCACCAGGATAACTCTCTCAGAAGGCTTACCCAGGACCGAGGTAAGAAAGACTGGCCTATAGTTTCCTGGGTCCTCCTTCCTCCCTTTTTTGAAAATGGGAACCACATTGGCCCTTTTACAGTCCTCTGGCACCACACCAGAGCACCACGAGTGCTCATAAAGCCGTGCCGGGGTCCCACAACGATCTCTGCTAATTCCCTCAGCACTCTGGGGTGGAGATCGTCAGGACCTGCCGATTTAAATATGTCCAATCCCTCCAGAAGTTCCCTGACTAGATCCTCACTAACCCTAGGCCTGGGTGCGCCTCCCCTGGGACCTACAGGGGTCCCCGTGGGGGGGGTGACCCGGTCTCTGCTCAGAAAAATGGAGGCAAAGAAATTGTTAAATAGGTTAACAACAGGTTAAACCAGTTGAATTTCCATTGGGCTGGGCTTCAAGTTGTCTTAGAAAAGAACTGAAGGGATATATAGGCTAACGTGCTTCTTTGAGTGACTTCACAGTCCATCTAGGCAAGAACAATTTGAGTTGAGGATACTGTCCATACGCATCTTTGTTCACACTAATCTCAAAGTGTGTTTAGCAGCCCATTAGCTAACCTGACTCTTCAGTTATGCTCCAACTCAATTAGATTATGCAGCAAAGACTGAGCAAAGCTTTAGAACAAAAGTAGTGACAGTCAAATGATGTTTAAAGGATGAATTTATTGCAATGGCAGTATATTAAGCAACAATGAAAAAACTTAAAATCATTAAAAAAAAACAAATAATTTAACTGAAAGGGATTATTTTACTGCTTTGAGACTGTTTCAACCAGATATCCCCTGTAGAGATGGTATTGGTTAGCTGCTTCAAGGAACCAGAAAAGAATTTTCTGTAACTCTTGTGAGTCATACCTCACTGCATGCTCATTACTTTTTAAGGCAGTGTACACACAGCTCACTACTGCCATTTTAGTAACTTTGCACAGTTTGACTAAAGGCACAAAACTGCATAAATATAGCACCATTCAGTTTCTACAAAGATAATGACATTCTAGTAATCTTTTCATCCCCAAGGTTATTTAGCCCATCTAATAAAGTTAGAACTCAGTGTTTTCTTGCAGTACTGAAGAAATTCTTACCAATTTGTAAAATATCAAACAGCTATATACATACTTAAAAAGCAAAACATTATTTTCACTTTTCACCTTACAAGTTTAGGGAAGTAGTTCCACTGCAGATCAAAAGGGTAGATAAATCTTATTAACGACTACATTTTCCCTTTTGTCTGGTGCTCCTTCTACATTCCATCATTACAATCCTTTGAAATTCCTTTGTTCTCTCTGCAATCAGTGCTTCCGGGGGAAATCTGGCATTGGATCTAAAAGGAACACCACACAACTGAGGTTTTACTGAAGATTAATCATATAGGTAAATTATTTCTTCTGTCCTACCCCCGCTATTTTAAATAAAACCTTTTAGTAAGGTGCTATCCAAATATCACTTCCTGTAGCATGAAGATGTGTGTTATCTTTAATATTAATTTATGCAAGAAAATTAAGTGCTTTCATCAGTTACTATCCAATATTAATTCGGAAAAAAGGAATTATTTCAGAGGAGAGCTTGTCATATATTCTTTACATTCACTTTGAGAAAGTATATTTCTATCTAGAGTTGGGGTGATGTTATAGCCTCTGACATTTCTATGTAGGAACTGCAGTGTACCCATAATTACAAATATGCCCCAAATATAAAAAAGTAGAAGATATATAAGTGAAGGATTAACAAATATTGACACAGTACTTCCAGTTTAATCTGAATATTTTCTCATTGAAATGTACTTTTCTGTGAATTCATTGAGACCTGATCTTTGTCACACTAGGAATCCATGGCCTTTCCAAAATATGGAAAAATCACCAGAAAAAAAGGGTACAATTCTTTAACATGGAAAGAGATATCTCACAGTTTAATAAGGCAACTAAAACAAGAGCTTACTATTTATTGATTTTTGCAAGTTGTATTATAAACAGAAAATGAATCCGAACAAAATATTTCCATTTAACTGTTCACTAAAGTCTGCAGCTGTGGCTTAATGTATGAGAAGCATGAACAGAGACTAACTAGAAGCAAGAATGAAGGAGTTAATTTTACTTTTATTATTCAGTCTGAATATCCCACATAGATGAATTGGGTCCAAGTACACTGTCATTCTAGGTATGGACACCAAAATTTGTTCATTTTTCTTTGTAGATGTCCCATGTACAATATTAAAGGAAGTAGCTTAACAAATTAAGTTTTTCCAACAATTACATGTAATAATTTATAACATTTCCCTAGATCCTTTATCAAGTTTCAGTCAGAGGTCAAATAATTTATCTCTCAGAAATATAATCTCTGCATTTAAAATTTATTGTTCATTCTAAGGTTGGTTCTCATTAGTGCTCATCATTTTCATAGCTCATGAAATACATCTCCGCTAGCCGGGCCATTCCTACTCAATAGAAGGGATTTCTCCATGCTAACTTGATCTAGCAGGGTTGCTATTACGAATCATTTAACTGAGCCATACGTTATGATTCTCAGTGACCACTAATGAAGGTTGCCTAGCAGTTAAAATATCAGAGCAGCATATATCAGACCACTTTAGAGCACAAGATAGACTTTCAATGTTGCACTTCTCTTATATTTATTATGTACTGTAAATTACATCATAGGCCGCTTCCAACAGTGATCTGAGCTAAAACACCAGGTTTTAATAACCACTCCTGACAATCTTTTGATCACCGGGGGAAGGGGGGTGGGGCGAGGCCACAGATGAAAGGCAATTCGGCCTGCTGCAGGCCTTCTGCTCAGTCAAAACAAAGGAAAATTCAGAGAGACAGAGATGCATCAGGTGTTAATCTCAAGTGAACAACTCAGCATGCGAGCCGACAGGCTCACTCTCCGTTTTATATTACAGAACAGTGATGTGACTGAAAGAAAGGCACTAGCAGTTAACATTAAATACTTTGCTTTAGAAATGTATTCAGTTTCTAAAGCAAAGTATTTTACTTTTGAAGACAAGTCATTTTAGAAACTTTCTGACCTAACAAATATTTAGTCAACACTTTCTTTTGCAAATCTACTGTACTTAATTTGTTTTTGATCTTTTAAAAAAAGGTATTTCTACTGAATGGGATTTCTACTATGAAGCAAGAGAAACCACAGCCTCAAAACTATGTAGAAATGAACTGAAGACTTGAAAGATACACTACAGTGAGCATGAAGAAAATAAGGAGTGCCCAGACCAACAATCCATCCAACTAAGTATCCTGTCTCCAGCAGTGACAACAGTGGATGGTTAAGAGGAGAGCACTGAACAGGGTATATATCTTTTAGCCTCATGAGCCAGATGAGTGATGTGGGCCCAGCTACAGGCTGGGTCAGTGGCTGAGGTCTGGCACTGCCCCCTCCTTTGCCCAGTGTACCAGGATTGGGCCCTGGGGCTGGGCACCACCCCCTTCCACTCCCTAAGCACTGGGATTGGGTCCTGGGAAGCAGGTACCACCCCCTCCAACCCCTCCATGTGCTAGGATTCGGCCTTGAGGCCAGGCACCACCTCCTCCCACCCCCCATGCTGGGACTGGGCTCTGGGGTGCTGGTACTGCTCCATGCAAACTGGTGCTGCCCCTTTACGCCCCCAGAGGGCTGGTATTGGGTCTTGGGTGGGCAGTACCACCCCCTACTGCCCATAAATTGGGGCTCAGGGGGCCAGTACTGCCCCCTCCCACCCCCAATACACAGGGATTAGGGTCTTGGAGGTTTGGCACTGCCCTCCCCAGCCCTGTATGCTGGAATCTGGGCACCAGATCCTCCTCATGGATTTGGAGATTTGGCAGCAAGGGAGCAGTACAGGTTTCCCTTGTTTTATGCGGGTTCTGTATGTAAGAATTTGCTCTTAGGCAATGACAGTTTTTATACCAAAAATTCGTTATATTCAAGGTAAATTCACTCTTATATGATCGGGGTGGTGGAAGCCCACAGTCAGCTGCTTTATTCGGTGCATTGTGGGAGTGACATGCACCAAAATATAGTCTCCTGTGCAGACATGTGCTCCTTGCTCGTGGTCTGCAACACGTGTTTCTGTAGTTGCCATCCCCATTATGGTTTCTAAGTGCCCCACTAGCTTATCTCCTACCCCTCTCCCTGGTTCATCAACGAAGCCTTCACCACCATCTCTTCATACCAGCTAAACATTCACCACCATCCTACGCTTGTGTGTACTGTCTGCTGTTGGTGAGTACCAAAATTGTCTTGTAAAAGTGGTAGAAATGGGTCTGGGGGTCAGCACAGTCGAGATCTTGGAATGTATCCCTATTTGTTGCATTGAGTGGGTTCCCTTAATGTGAATTCAAGTTATGCACCTTTTTCAAGAACACATGTACAGCATAAAGCAAGAGAAACCCATATAACCACTCCGCTGCTGCTAAATTTCCAGATCCATGAGGAGCCCCAGAGGTCAGACAATGTGGCACTATAGGCTGAATCTGGCCCACGGACTAGAAGTCAAGCACCCCAATCTAGAGTGATTTATTCCTTATTCATTACCCTCACTGGCATCCACCATCATTGGTTTAAAGATGCCAGAGGATACATCTTTGACTGTTCTTTTTAATACCTATAGAGCTATCATTCACAAGTTTGTCTAGCTCAGCATTTAACAACCTTCTTAGGTTGTGGACTAGAGTGACACAGATTGGGTTGGAGGTGGGCAGGCAGAGAGGTGCCAAAACCCAGCTGCTACCTCAGCTTTTTCCTGCAACACATGGAAATCACCCATGACTTGTACTTTTCTACCCGGTGGCATGAGAATAGCACCTACAGCAGGCCATTTAGCTTTCTGTCTTTTAACCAACTCTCAGTCCACAAAAGAACATTCCCACCAATCCTGTGGCAAATCAGTTTTTTCAGCAAGCAATCCTGCATTGACTGGAGATGGATTGGATGATCTAATAGAGGGATTTTGCACCTCTCCCAACTTTTAATATCTGTGATTTCCAAATACGGATTTTTAAATAGATCCTCATTATAAAGTCAAAAGGGTCACGGAATTATGGAATACAAGAACCATTCCTGCTTTGCCTTCTAATGGTGCTCTTGGTAGAGGTGCAGCAATATATCATTTGCATATCGGATCAGCAACGATAAAAGGGGAATTTACATTATCAGCTACTGGGTTTTTTTGGCCATTATGGCCAATAATGTTCTCTGATAAATATAATGAATTATGCCTTCTGGCCAGGGGCCCCAGATGCCTGGGTTCCTTCAGTAAATGGCAGGTTTCCCCATGCGGGCAGGGAGCATTCTAGACTTCAAGAGGTCCTGTTTGAGGCTGCCAGGAGCAAGTTGGGGTCCCATGTGCATGTGCACAGCTGCAAGCATGCACATGGCCAGGAAAACAGCTGGGTAGCATGGAGAGCAGCTCCCTTCAGGTAAATCTATGGAGAGGAATATGGGTGTGTGGGGGGGGAGCAAATTGAGACCTCCACGGTGAGGGAGGAAGTAGGGCAGGGGCTGGAGGTACTGCCCAACCAAGGCAGTACATGGGACCCAGGGCCAGAGAGCGGTACAGAGCCATTGGTGGCTTGTCCAAGGGACATGGAGGGGAGCCACTCCAGGCTGCTGCGTGCACCCCAGAGGGGAGGCATGTGCCCCCCAGATTTGTGCATGGGGCAGATGCGAGCTGCTCACTGTGGGCTTGGGGCTTTGCACTCTGCTGCTTTTCCCTTGGGAGCCCCACGCCGGCTGTGTGCTCCCTGCCCACCTGACAACAGTGGGGGTGACGAGTTGTGCCTCCCACAGCTGGATAGGCTGGGGGCATGTGGCTGGGACTCCCGAGGCAAAGGCAACAGAATGGAGAGCCCCAAGTCCATAGTAGGCTGCCCACATCCGCCCTCACCCTGTTCTGCCCCATTTAAATGTGTCCCTGTGCTTCAAAATGGTGGTAGCAGTGCTTGAACTAAAGCACCCCCACCACCATTTTTAAGCACTGGGACACTGATGCATGCAACAGAGGCTGCTAGAGTGCAGCAGAAAAGGTTTATTTATGTCAGTACATTTTAAAAGTACTGACATAAACAAACCCTTTTGGGGGCACACTCCAGCAGCCCCTGGCATCACGTGTAACCAAATCGGTTATCGAATCAATATTGGCTGATATGGCTGGTTGATAACGGGCTATCAGTTTCAGCCAAGAAAATCTTTATCAGTGCACCCCAAGCTCTTGACTGTTCTTCTATTCTATTTCTGTGTTTCCTGCTTGTTTTGTTTTCTAATTCATCTTCCTTTGCAGTCTTAATATCTGTCTGTAATCATCGCCTATTTTAAGTATTATTTTAAATCTCACCTAAGTATTTTTGGTTTTAGCCCATTTGCGCAAGATTTCTTTTCTTTATCGATTGTTTCAGAATCGAACAGAGGCTGTAAGGTGCTCTTCAAATGAGCGTTCCAATTCCTAAAAGTTAGTTTTCATGGGTAGATCCTTGCACAATATAACCTGCACAATTAGGCCTGAAACAGAACACCTTCATTTGTATAAAGTCTGTTCTTATGCAAGAAGTCTTACTGGTTTCTATGAAACCTCTCACTTGAATGAGTTACTGCAGGACTGCTCTCTCAAACACTGAACATCTCTCTCTCTCCAACAAATAAAAAGAACATGCATGTATAACCCTACTTCTTCCCCTCAACACGAAGGCCAACAGCATAAGTAAATTAAAACAATAGTAAAAAAAAAAATCAAAATGTCAAACCCTCCTGCTCCATCTTGTCAAGTTCACCACACCATTTTGTTTATGGTGTGATGCCGTGTGGGTTCCCCTCTCTTCCAAATTTCCCTCTCTGGACAGAAAGTGGTAGGTTGCAACAGCTCCCTTCCCTAGCCTCCTACCCTCTTTCCAGGGCTGCTTGATGTGTGGAGGACACTGCAGACTCTGGAGCCTGACCTACAGACCCTCGCTGGTGTCTCCGGGCTCACAATCAAACTACTGGTTTGAATTACACAGTACTTTTCCTTCTGCAACTTAGTGCGCATGATGCAGCTTGTTTTAAAAGCTCCTGTTTTGGGAGGGGAAATATTATAAACCAATAAATATGGTAATTCTTTAACTTTCATAAAGTGCCTGGAAAGTCTCTTTAATCAAAGCTATTAAAACAAGAGCAAAAAACAGTGAAGACTTAGAAATACTTTTGGTAAGGGAAGAAACAGTAAAGAAAGAATCAGGAAGACATTTTTATCTAGATTTCTACATGGCACCCATCACCATAGTATCTGAATACCTCGTAGACATTGATGAATCTGTTCTCACAATACTCTTTGAGGTAAGGCCATTTTTCAGACGGGAAACTAGAACAGAGATTATATGATTTACATAAGGTCACCCAGGGGATCTGAGAGCTGGCAACTGAACCCAGATCTTAAGTCCCATTCACTGCTTTTACAACAAGACTGTCCATCCTCCCCCTTAAGCTTATGCTTTTAAGAGATCATTATTGTCAAATGATGTTGACATTATATTAAGAACAAAAATGAGCAAGTCTTTTATATGTGCAACCCATCAAAAAGCAGAAATATTGCAGTTCCTAAGTACAAATACCCATCAGATCAAAACCCTGAAGTGGTAGCAATACAAACTGCTCTTAGATTTGTTCTTGCCATATGTTAATGTATTTGCTTTATTTCTTATTGTGGGCTTTACAACTTTATTCGAGATACTCAGTTCCATCTGCTTTCTTTTTCAAGTTATGGTCAGTTAAATCTAACCACAGCATTTTATCTTTCAGTTACTAAACTCAAACCATTTTAAAACATCTTGCTTTCATCTTTACAGCCCTCTCCCACTTTTAGCCCATGCTACAGTTCCAGAAGAATGTACTTGACTTAAAACATGTATTTGATTCTTTTAACGTTTTAATGCTGTGCCTTATGTTGTAAATATGTCTTCACATTTTATCTACTCCTTCATAAATCAGAGGCTGGCACCTCAGAAGCCAAATGATGGGTTTTTTAATACAGAAAATAAATTGGAGAATCCACAACTGAAAAAAACCCTTATTCTTCTGCTTTCATAAAAAGATCAGAGAAACAGCCTTATAAAATAATTTAGCTCACTGTCTGATTCTAAAGACATCTTGAAAAAGTGACAGGAAAGCCATGTCTACATGGCTCAGTGCAGTGCCATGAATAGATACCAGAGCAAAGAGCGTGGGTAATGGCACTGCACAGGTCTATGTAGGTATATGTTATAATTAAGCCAGGGGACAAATAAAGATTAATTCTGGTCTTCATTAGGCTGACAATAAGACAACTTTCTGCTGATTCACCGTTTGGGGGAGGGATTGGTTATCTTTTTTATTGAACAATGTTTTGGTAAAACACTTCCATTTTCACATTATCACATAGCATACTGAAAGAGTCAGTTAGCTGGATACTAATTTGACCTTAAGAGAAATAAGTCCCACCCTCAGTATTTCAGCTTCCCCAGGTGTAATGGATGGTATTTGTCTACCTACCGCAAACATATGGTGTGAGGATTAATATTTAATTAAGCAATGTGCATATGTAAAACCATTATACAAAAATAATGTATTATGAATAATTACATTTATTTTGTCGCTACATAAATCCAAATACGGTACTACTTACTTTACATTTTATAACAACAAAAAACACTGGCTTCATGAAGACTGCTTCTGTCTTGATTGGCTCACTGTCTCTAAAACAAGTGTAATATTCTGAGCTTTTCTTTGATGGAGGCGTTCAAGGATTTTTTTTTAAGTTAAAACACATAGTAAACACAGATATCCTTGAAATGAAAGAACATTAATGTAAAGCACCCATCTAAAATAAAAAAGTTATTCCAAAACTGGAAGAGGGGAGTGGAGCGCAAAGAATCAGAATGAAGGAAAGCAGTTTAACAGGTGGGACTTAAAAGCAGCAACAAGTTGTAGTACCCTGTGAAGGCTGAAAGATATAATGTGGTGTTGTATGATGTGGAAATGAATCAGGGACTACTAGGTTAGAATGCCACTAAAATGGTGGATTAGGTGAGAAATACAACTCTGAAGTATGGTGATACTGAAAAGTGAGACAGAAGCATAACAACTGGTGGGGGGACAAGAGAAATACTATCTGTTGTCCTGCACCTTTCTGCAGCAATTCTCTGTTTCATTATCCATGACATTATGTTAAATCCTTAACACGAAAAGAACCATCAAGATATTCACAGTATTCATTCACACCAGTAACACTCATGATAAGACTTTCCACAAAACTTTTATTGAATCTATTTCTACCAAATTACTGCCTAACATAAATCATTCTAGAAAATGTCTGAAAAAATATTTTATAACCACAGCTTAGGATGACTTTCTAAAGCATTCCTGGCATTATCCCCCAATGCCAGCCCAAGCTCAAAAGGATTTTGGCCACATTCTCCAAAACATTTTAAAACTGATAAGTTCTTCCAGTATCAGTATTGTGTACTATTAGATGCTCAGCTTCCTACACTACACCTAAAAGAAATAATTTAACAGACCCATCCACAAAGGTTTATTATCTCTATTTCCGGTCAAAAAAACCCAGTTACAGTTTATGTCTTGGGATGGAAAAACTAATTTGTGTAAGGATATAACTTCCCTTAACTAGATCTAAAACTATAAATATATCCAAGTTAAAGTGCAATAAATGTATTTACAGGGGGTGGGTGGGTGTGCGTGCGTGCGTCAAGAGAGAGACACACATTTCACATGTATACCTCTCTCTAAAATATTTATATATATAATTTATAAATTTATATAAATATATTTTAAGTGAAAGGCTCACAATATTTTGTGTTTTTTGGTAAAGTTGCTGCTACTGGAGTCAGATATGACCCAGGAATCTCAGTTTTCATTATTAAAAATCTGTTTCTCTTCTCCATGACAGTGGTGAACAATTTAATAATGTTATCGCTAAGAGTCTAAATGAAGGAGGCAAATAAGAAGAACTTAAGGGAAATATTCTTTAAAAGGCATCCTTGCTATTTTGGATCTTGATTCCTGATTTTTGAACACAAGTTGTCAGCAATACTAAGTGTCAAAACCAGTGGGCCACCCCACAACTCCCATACAATAAAATAAGTTTAAAGAGAAGCCCTCAACACCACTTGCACAAGATCAACTATATAAACTCACAATACAAAACTTTGCTACAATACTAAGAGACTTAACAAATGAAGGGACTGACCAGTAGTACACGGAATGGATCATACAGTGATAAGATTTTGCTTATCAGCATATTAGAGTCGTTAAATCCACCACACAAACGTCTGCCACTTGAGCTAACAGAGTAACTCGTAACAGTAGGAAGATGTCATCCTTTACACGGAGAAGCTACTAAAGAGACCGAGGCCAGTAGGTTTTGCAGCTATTTACTGACAGCAGCTGAAAGCCGAGACTCAGAAGTCTTGGATTCTGTTCTTGGCAGTGCTCTCATTTTGAGAGACAACCGTATACCAAATCCTCAAACTAGCCCAAAGCTCTTCTACCCCTCAAGCCTGTCACTGTCCCAATCCCCAATGTCCCTCCATGTGCACACCTGCCCCCCAGTGGTTCTTCATCTATATGGGCCAACTACAAACTGGGAATGCCAAAATTTGACCAAATGCAGAATGATTTCCACGTGTATAGAAAGGGTGTCCCTGACACCACTGCAAGCCTCCAGCTGAATTCAGGACCCTGCTCCAAAGAGTAGTGGTGCTAAAACTTTTGAATGAAACAGTTGCAGCAATGTCTTTTAAGTTATTCTTCTCTAATATTATTCTGATTAGATAAACACGTGGACTTTTCTTTTTTTTTTTTTTTTTGAAGTAGTAGTATAAAAAGGAAATAGGCCTGAGACAGGTACCTAACATGAAGAGTTTTAGCCCCAAATGGTTAAAGGTTGACAAAGTTATAAAATTGCTGAGAGGAGAAAAAGAAAAAAAACCTTGTTGCCACCTGCGCAGCCTACATAGTCAGGATGCTGGTATAAGAAAAAACACCAATTTCAAATGGCCTCAGATAGTATCACATTTGGCCCCCTGTAAATTATGCCCCATAGAAACAGAACTTAGGCTAATGGAAGTCATCTAGCTGGCAGGCTATAGAAATAACTTAAGTCACTGCAATATTCTATCAGTCATGATTTGAAAGAATGATGGAAATGGAGCCAAGCCAGATTTCAATACCATATGTAAAACAGTGAAAAAGTAAAATTAAATCTGCTTAGGAAATAACTTTGGTAATTGATTATAGAATAACAAGTAGTAAAAACTAGTGCATCATCTCATTTGACTACTGCATTTCGCAGCGCAATTCACTTGCTTCTTTCTACTATTATCTTACCTCACCCCATTTTTGACACACTGCAGTGATGATATGTCCACCGCTCTGTGGGGGTCAATACTGAATCCAAGGATTATAGGAAGAAAGAAGCTTCATCCACTTCCTTTTTCCTAATTATGCCAGTCTACACTACCATCCATAATGGTACATAGCATAACAGTTACTAACTGAACTTCTTCTCTCAAGGTTGGTTCTCATTGGTTTTAAGGTCAGTGTGCATTGACGGTGCAGCTATTCTGCAAACTTGGGCTTTATATCTTCTAATGAGGGGGAAAATTGTTTTTCATAGATTTCATAGACATTCAGGCTGGAAGGGACCCCAGAGGCTCGAGTCCAGCCCCCAGCAAGATAAACATCCAAAAGTGTCTTGAAAGCGTTCAAAGCGGGTGCTTGAACAACCTCCAGCAGCAGTCTATTCCAAACCTTGGGGGGTTGGACAGAAAGTTCTTCCTTGTGTCCAGCCTGAATCGGTCACGGTGGTTTGTGACCATTCAATTTTGTCATCCCTTGGAGCGCTCTGGTGAACACCCCTAGAAAACTTACAGGTGGCCACCAGATCACCCCTGAGCCTATGCTTTCCCACCCCTAATGTTTCATTGAGCCTCTTTAGGTCTATCCAGGAACAGATGTGCCTACTATGTGTATTACCTAGTATTATACACAAGGATGCACACATCTCAAATTAGAAAGACACTTCATTACACTCCCATTCCTCATCCTAAATGCATCCTCACACATTTTTGGAAGCCTTAGGGTTGGCACTCTTTTGTGCAGGGCTGGGCATATAAAACAAGAAACTACAGCATAATAATGGGCTCTGCACCAATCATCTGTCTAGAGAGAAAAAGACTACTTAGAAATCCCTTTCCAATGTCCTGTGTATATGTTTTTGAGACCTCTATAATGGCCAGTGTTCCAGTTTTGAGTTGTTTAGTGTTGAAAAAGGCATCAGGTACCTGCATCTTCCCTTCTGTGTTTTTCTTCTAGAAGAGAGATTAATTCCAGTATCCTTAGTGAGTTCTACTACGAGTGGTTCTGCCTATATAAATTCTACTTACAGTTTCAACTGGATAAATTATTTTTCAAATCTGTCCAAAACCACAGGGAAGACAATCCTCATGTGATCAAAACTCACATCCTCACCCTGTCTTCTGGTGTTATAAATTGTAGGTATTAATATATAATAGGGATGAAAGGAGGAAGAGGTATGAGCTGCCCTAGAAGAGGCAGCCATAGACTTGTAGCATTGTGGGAAGTAGGACCTCATGCAGCAAGCTTTTACAGGACAGAAGGGAGCCAGTAAGGGAACCCGAGTCATTGAGCTGCCCAAATAGGACAGGTATGAAAGTGCTAAGAGGAAGATCTAGGTCTGTGAACTTCCAAAACAATCAAATGAGTCTGCACACTTTGCAATGCTTATTCACACCAAAATTCACAGGCTTCTGCAGTTCAACAACCTCCAACCAAACGAAGAGAGTTTTATACCAAGTAAAATGATCCACTGATGTGTAATGCATGGAACTGTCACTATTTTGTCATGACTTCGAAACATTCTTCTATTCAATTATTTTTTTTGAATAAGAGAAGCTGCCAGGAGAGATAGTCTACCTGTTGTATTAACTGGCGTGTCACTTACAAATCAAGGTAATTAGTATGCAGTAGGCTAGTATGTGAATTTACACTACTTTGCACTAACTCCTGAGTGAGCTACATTAAAAACATTAGCACGGGAAATCGGTGCAGAGTAGCTAGTTTGCTATAAAATCAAATTCAAGTTTACTGCACACTAACCTCCTGATGTACAGAAGCCCTAGAAATGGCAAACTCCAAATTATACTTGAAATTCTTAGCATTCTCAGGTACCCCAAGTGTTATCAGCAGTTTCTAAAATGGCTACTTTTGAGACAAAACATAGTTATGGTGAATATCTGGAAACTGAAAGCTGAGAAAAGAAGTCCCTAGTACAAACCTAACTATTTGCTAAGAAGATTTACCAGAATCTCAAAAGAAGAAAGGTAAAACAACTGTCTCCAAAAAAAAAAAAAAA
>NW_017728964.1:6831741-6832446 GCF_001723915.1 Gavialis gangeticus
GAAAGGTAAAACAACTGTCTCCAAAAAAAAAAAAAACAAAAAAAAAAAATTTTTTTTCTCTTTTTAGCTTTATAGCATCCAGTTCTAAAGGGAACCTACTGTCAATCCATTTGAGATTATTCTGTTAGGGCACACATTGAAATTGGAGTATGAACAAAACCAGAACAACATGGGAAATACAAGAAAAAATGAGAAAGAACGGCTGTTGGCTCATCTTCAAAACTGCATCAAAAGCAAGAACATTGGATACACTTAAAAAGCTCATTTAAAAGTCAGCTTTCCCATTCAGATTGTATAAGATATACACCCAGTAATCAGAGGTTGAAAAAAGTACTTTGTATACTTTTATTAATCTTTATGGTTGCTTTGTAAGCACTTTCATATGAAGATCTGAAAACAGTTTATGAATACAGGTAACTTATTATTTCTCTTACACAAGACAGCACTGGTGCACTTAATTTACAGGTTTTACTATGAGCCCATTGAAAAAAACTGGCAAAACTAAATTCAGTGGCAACTGACTTGGTGTCTAAGCGAGTCTATACATGTGCTCCAGGTTGGGGGATGATGGGGAGAGTAGCGTTTTAATTAGAGCGGCTCTCAGGAGCCGCTGCAATTAAAATACTCACAGCATCTTAAAACCTACAACATGCTTATAGGCTTGACAGTGCTATGCTGGTTAGCACTACAGATGAAAGGGACTTG
>NW_017728964.1:6833041-6833566 GCF_001723915.1 Gavialis gangeticus
TTCCTGCCCCTGGGGCAGGGGGCTGGACTCAGTGATCCTTCGGGGTCCCTTCCAGCCCAAATTGTCTATGAAATCTTGTATATTCAGTGTCCCACACTTCAAAATGGCAGTGGGAGCACTTTAACTACAGCTTGTTTGAAGAGCTTTAGTTAAGGCACCCTCACCACCATTATGAAACACGGGGACGCTGAATACATGTGATGATGAGGCCGCTGAAGCAGTCTAATTAGAACACAAAGCAGACATACGTCATTTGTTCAGGCACCCTAAGTGACTTGACAAAGGTCATGCAATAAGACAAAGAAAGAATTAAGAATATAAGCCAGGATTCTTACCACCTATTCCCATACTCAACTACACAGTTCTACCTCAAAGCATTTTCAACGGACACATTTCATGTCACCAACACAAGCATTATTGCTATAAGGCAGGGGTTGTCAACCAGGGGCATGTGTACCCGTAGGGGTACTTGCAAAGGTGATAGGGGGTACATGCGGGCAGGCAGGAACAGAGTGGGTGATGGGA
>NW_017728964.1:6833580-6840485 GCF_001723915.1 Gavialis gangeticus
GCCAGTGGCACCCCTCTGTGGACAGACGTGGGGCGGGGGTGGTTCACACATGACAGGCACCACTGCCACCCACCACCCTGCACCACTGCCTCACAGAAACAGGGCCAGGGGAGGCAAGGGCAGCAGTGCCCCTCTATGGGTTGCACAGGTGGGTTCCATGGGCTGCTGACAGGCGGTGCACAATTGGCTAGACACGAGGCCCATCAGCAGTGCAAGGAACTGCACGTGCAATTGGCCATGAGAAAGTAGGGTGTGGCGGCCGTGCTGGGTGGGGAGGCAAGTAGCAGCGGTGGTGACCACCAAGTGCGAGCCGGCCCCTGCGCATTTGGCTGCCACCACCAGAAAGGGTACACTCATTTAAAAAGGTTGAAAACCCCGGCTACAAGGTTTAGAACTCTGTCAGCAGTTTTCTGAGTAAGCATACTCCAGTCAGCTTCTGTATTTCAAACAGCAATGCAGAAACATATGTACAGTTCCATAGGTGATCATATTGTAGGCTTTGTTGGAGTATGGATAAATAAAACCATGAATCAGTACATATACAAATCACACAGAGGCCCTGCTAGCAGCACTGACCAAAGTAGGCCTCACTGACAAAGGAACTAGGTATACCATATGTAGCTTACCAAAACGCTGAGCAAGTTTAACTGTTAGGCCTTATAGGCACCTCACAGGCCAACAGATAGAGAATGATTGATAAAAACCAGTACAGGACACCAAAACAGGATCAGACTAACATGGTAAATAGACTCCCTATCTGGTGACAAGGTGACACTACCTGGTTAATATTGGGATGTGGATATTCAACAAGGACAAATCTGAAGTCATGAACTTGTGATGGAATACCTGCATGTACAAATACAGACTGAGAAATGATTGCCTAGACTTCAGTACTGCACAGAAGGGCCTGGAGGTTACATTAGACCATAAGTTGAATATGAGCCAACAGTGTGCTCTTGTTGCAAGAAAAAAAAACAACAGTATACTAGGGTGTATTAACAGGAATGTTACCTGTGAAACAAAGGAAGTGATTCTTCTGTTCTATTCAACACAGATGAGGCCTCATCTTAAGTACTATGTCCAGTTTTGGGCTTCACACTTCAAGAAGGATGTGAACAGTTGGGAAAGAGCCCAGTGCTAAGTAACAAAAATGGTTAAGGGCCTCTGAGGCAAGACTTACCAGGAAAGGCTGAAAAGAACTAGGGCTATGAGGATGGGTTTATCTCTGTGACTGTAGGGGACAGGACTAGGGCCTCAAGCTGTGGCAGAAGAATTTTAGAGTGGATATTACAAAGATCTTTTTGACTACGAAGGTGGTTAAGCAGTGGAACAAAGTTATCTAGAAAAGTTGTGGAATCTCCAGCCACTGAAATTTTCAAGAGCAAGTTGGGCAGACACTTGACTGGGATGGTTTAGTCAGGAATTATACTACACCAAGCAGGACACTGGACTAGCTGACCTTGTGAGGTCCCTTCCAGCCCTGTTTTCCTATGATCCTATATTTTAGTATTTTTAGGTTATGCATGATATAAACCTGGAGCTTTATCAGTCAGTATATAGAAAGGGTCCTAGGAAACCTTAATGCTGTATATTGGGCTTGGGGGCACAAATGCATTTTATGCTTGTACAATACCTACAAATAACTTGGCTAGCACTACATACTTAATAGTCATGGACGCTTGGGATTAGGCTTGTAAACAATAAGCCTGGTTGAGCTTCTGTCACAGACCACTGAGACTGAGGCATGATATGGCTAGTAGCACCTAACCCCCCACCAAAACTGACCCCAGACAATACTGGCGACCAACTCTGAGAAAACACATTTTTATACTTCTGCACAACACACATTTCCTGTCACATCACACTACCCATGTAGAGTCAGTGAAAATGTTCTGAACTTTCAGACATCATTTTGTAGTACAAACAAAGATGATGCACTAACTTGATTGATGGAGTTGGCAGCACAGGAAGCAAGTCCAGTTCCAACAGAGGCAAGCAGGAAACAAGTGAAGTCAAAAGGGACTGGAGCCATAGCAAATCCAGCTGATGCGGTACTCACAACCAGGGCTGTAATACACAAGTGCACAACATATTTCACCACCAAAGCACCAACAATATATTATTTTCCATAAATGTACCCATTAGAGATCAGATTTGTAAGCCCCCCCGAACTACAAAGTTTAACCCTTTACACTACTATTTGTGTCACATGAGCTCAAACCCAGAGTGGAGTCCCACTGTCCTACAAATAAAAACTTAGCCATGTTCCAAGTCCCAGGCTGCAGTGGGGATAGAACCTGTCAGCACAGAACAAGGGTAGTGGCAGGGGTGGGGCAGGAGGAACACAGACTCCGGAGGTCAGGGCAGGAAGATGGGAGAAGGGGAACAGAGGCCTGTATGGAACTGAATTATTGGAGGCTCATATTAAATTCAACCCCACCACCACTGCAGAGGGGAAAGCAGTAGTGGTGGGGGAGGCCGGGGAAGGTGCTGGGGGCAAAACAGTATAGAGGGAGATGGGGAAAGGGGAACAGAGGCCAGAGGATGAGGGAGACAGACAGCAGCAGCGGTAAGTGGAAGGGGGGCAGGGGTGGAGAACAGGAGGCAGGGGGGCAAGCTGCCTCCCCTCCCCTCCCCTCACTGCCTGACCCCCACCACCTTTCCCCCTTCCGCTGGTTTCCCCTCTGCAATGGTAGTGAGGATTAATTTAATATGGTATTCCAATAATTAGGCTCTATGCATGGAAAATTATAACATTGATACATTTTTCACATATAGAATCTAATTATTGGGGGCTTATCTTAAATTCAGGGTCATCTTGGAGGCAGATAAATATGGTAAATAGAAAAGACAAGCAAAGTTGGGAAGGAAGACAGGGAGATAAAATGACCTGCACAGGCTGAAATTGCAACAGAATTACTCTATTTGAATTACTGCTAAGAACACCTACCGTGCGTACAGATGTGTGTGGACGTTTGATTCCCCAGGGACAACTAGCAGTGGTGTACCTTGCGCCACAGCTGTTTGTCCCCAGGGAATGCCCATGCCACACAAGCTTTGGCAATTGACAACTTACCCTGGGGGGCAGTAGGGGAGGCTGGGGCCAGCAGTGGAGGTCCAGGACCTAGGGTCCTGGGGGCCTCCCGGGGCTGCAGCCACAGCGATCCTGCCAGACACAGGCTGGCCCACAGCTGCAGTGCAGCTCCAGGCAGGCCGGCTCCACTTTTCAGCAGTGCATGCTGCCTGAGCATGCACTGCTTCAGTTTTTTTTGTCCTTCGTGTTTTTTGACCCCTGGATATCCAGAGGTCAGAAGAATCCACAAGGAAAAAAAAATGGAGCAGCGCAGGCTCAGGCATCATGCCTTTGCAACACGGAGAAAGCTGAACTGTGCGGTACATGGCGCTGCAAACTTGTTTGCAGCACCACATACCACGCGACTGTGCTAGTCTTGATGCACCCGCAGGGTGCATCTACACATGATGCAATGTCACCATAACAACGCACTACAGCAACATAGCTCATTGCTATGGTGGCACAGTGTCAGCAGACACAAACTGTGATGCAAATGCTACATCGCTGTAACAAGCACCTTGCTATAGCACATGATTATGGCGACATAGCTGCTAAAAATAACCGTGCGCTGCCAGGATGGGTCAGTAACAGATCTACAGAAGCAACACATTAAGAGGCCACTCCCTTTGCCCAAATGCTAGTACATGTGCACACAAACCTATCACATACTAAAATTGAGACAGAAGTTGTGCATGATCACAAATGGGTTTCTAGACAAGAAAGGGAGGCATGTATGAGACATCCTGTCCTAAGCAGTCCATACTTTGGCAAAGTTGGAGAACTCCTGTATTAGACACTTCATATTGGCAGTTAAAAGGTGGTGGTTGTTGGCACAACTGCGTTAGAGACTATAGCCAAAATATTCAGAACAGATTGCCTAAAGGTAAACGCCTAAGAGCAGCTCAATTTTCAGAGGTGTTGAGTACACCTAATTCTATTAGGAGCTGTAGGTACACAGCACCTGTGAAAACCAGGCTAATGATGTTTGAGCGCCCAAGAAAAAGTCTTCATATTTAAAAAATTCTTGGTTTTCTTAGTAAACAGTACAAGGAAATATGAAACTTGCTGAAATTCACTGTTTTTCAACTGATTAAGTTAATAAAATGCAAAGAGATGATGGTGAAACAGTGGTGTTTGCATTTCTAAGAGTGATTACATTCATTTTTTGGTATTATAAATCACACTTTCACTTCCAGACAAGAATTTAATTAAAACTTATCAGAGAGAGCACTTTACACTCATTCATTACAGCACAACACCAACTCATTTACAGACGGAGAAAGGTGGAGCAGACTGGCAAACAGTCCATGTAACATTACCATTACACTGACCTCAAACAAATTCTAATACAGTATAGCCAAAGTGCTAATTAAAGTCTCCATTGATTTCTCTAGATTAATTTCAGTCAGTCATTTCAGTGTGACTTATCAGGATCTCATTAAAAAGCCTGTAGTACATTTTCTCATTTAACCAAGCTGAAACAGGTATTTTTAGATGTTTGTCCAGTGCTCTGGACTTAAGTAAAAGTTCTTGCTGCCTGAGCCACATTTTCAAATGCAGCATGTTACATCCTCATTGCAGCAAGTTTATTTTCCTTTTCTTGTGGAGGCAAACATGAATTTTATAATCTACTCTGCATTCTTCTCATGAAAGAAATGTACATGTAATTGAGATTACTTCAAGGGAATGAGGTCATTCACTCTGTGTTTGTTTTTTGATCCTTGTTAGCTTAGTGCTTTGGGGGCAAAATTAACTATACTTTATTGTATAATGGATGGAATTGATTTTTTCAAGATTTGTTGAGGAGGCCTGCCACTGTGTGTACTTTTCAAGAATAAGTCTGGATTTAAAAGTTACATTCTCAAAGACAACGTTTTTCTTGTATTGAACATACCTAGTTTTATTAGAAAAAGGGAAAGCATTTTCCTATGGACTATTTAAGATTGGAATAAGAAGCACACTGTGCACTGATAAGTAAAAAAGAGATGTATTATGGTGTTTCCAGCATAAGAATACACTCAAGGGGACTATAACCACATATTTCTTTTTCAGCTTCATTGTAATATGTTCTTTCTTTATAAACCTTGAAATTTGTGTGTACATCCCTATTACATACCTAGCTTCTGAAAACAAAGGAAAAATATACAAGATCAAACAATTCTGTTTACCAACCATTTTTTGCCTTTGTTCTGGTGGCCATATACATTTCATTACATTTTTTTTTAAATGCAGCTTGTACCTCTCTTATCAGATAATAAACAGAGTGGGAAAGCAAGAGGAAAAAGTGTACTTTAACAATTTTACTGTCTTTCTAAAACTTACTATGCCCCTCAAGAAAAAAATAGCCTCCTTTAAAGCTTATATATCAGAAGAGATGTGCTTCTTAGACTCACACACTTTGTTCACTGGAATGCTAAATACAATGTCAATGTTGGTGCTACCGGACTCATTTGGAGTAAGCTCAAGTAGATTTTCTTGCAAATTACAAGTTGTACATTAAAAGACAAACTTCTAAAGCATTCTTGATTTTAGAACAGTATTTTGAAACAAATGCTATTATCATTTCATGCAGACATTAAAATGCAATATTATGAAACAGCTGACTGTGATAATCACAAAACAGTTTTAATTCACTCTGGGCTATTTATTTTTCCTGCTTTCTCTGTGTAGTGTAAAATAATTTGTTAGAAAGCTATCATTTTTGGGCTTTGTTTGCAAAAGGACAAAAATAACTGCAAAATTAAGAACTTTTATCTGACAGGATTTAGATAAAGTTAGTTCAAGATCAAACAACAATCTAAACAATGAAAACTGATTTGTTTTAATCAAAGCACCTAGCTATATTAAAGTGATAATTTGAAAAAAACAACTTCTGTTCTCAGTTATAAGAGCAGAACTTCACTTAAACTTCATGGAAACAAATGGAATCTTCCCCTGGTGCAATTAAGAGAAATATTTTAGCTTATAGATTCTTTTTTTCCTTCTTGTTATTCTACTTTGGGAGCATTATGTAAATGCTATTACGCCAAGGTAGATAACTCATTTCCATTTACAGACAGGAAAGAGATACAGACATGACATTTGATTTTTTGGTAGTCACTCAGCAGTTGATAGCAGAAATCCCATTTTGGTTGCCATCCGCTGGACTCTCTTTAATTTGTCCACATCCTTTCTGAATTGGGGGACCCAAAAATAAACACAGTACTCCAGATATGGCCTCACCAGTGCTGAATACAGGGGAATAATCACTTCTCTGGTAGGAGTGTTGCCAGCTGGTCCAATGCATCCCAGAATGCTGTTAGCCTTCTTAACAACAAAGGCACACTGCTGACTCATATTCAGCTTGTTGTCCACTGTAACCCCCAGGTCCTTTTCTGCAGAGCTCCTGCCCAGCCAGTCGGTACCCAGCCTGTACTGGTGCATGCGAATGATCCATCCTTTTTAAGTGCAGGACTTTGCTCTTGTACTTGTTGAACCTCATGAGACTATTTTTGGCCCAGTTCTCCAGTTTGTCTAGGTTGCTCTGAATCCTAGTCCTACACCTTGAGTGAGGATTTAGTTAGGGAGCTTCTGGAGGGGCTGGACGTTTTTAAGTCAGCCGGCCCAGATGATCTTCACCCTAGAGTCCTGAAGGAACTCACTGGGGTCATTGCAAGTCCCTTGGCATGGCTTTATGAACACTCGTGGTGCTCTGGAGAGATGCCGGAGGACTGGAAGAGGGCCAATGTAGTTCCCATCTACAAAAAGGGGAGGAAAGAGGACCTGGGGAACTACAGGCCAGTCAGCCTTACCTTGATCCTGGGCAAGCTGTTCGAGAAAATTATTCTGGCAC
>NW_017728964.1:6841053-6859419 GCF_001723915.1 Gavialis gangeticus
AGAGTCTGGAACCAGCTTCCAAGTGAGGTGGTGCAGGCTCCCACCCTGGGGGTTTTTAAGAGGAGGTTGGATGACCACCTTACTGGGGTCATTTGACCCCAGTGCTCTTCCTGCCATGGCAGGGGGTCGGACTAGATGATCTGCTCAGGTCCCTTCCGACCCTAGAAACTATGAAACTATGAAACCTTCTAGCATATCCACTACTCCCCACAGCTTGGTGTCATCTGCAAAATTGCTAAGGGTCCACTCTATGCAATCTTCCAGGTCGTTGACGAAGACATTGAACAAAACTGGCCCCAGGACCAACACCTGGGGCACTCCACTCAATACTGCCTACCAACTAGACATTGAGCCATTGCTTACTACCCTCTAAGCCTGAAGCTCCAGCCACTTTTCTATCCACCTTACAGTCCATTCATCCAGCCTGCACTTCCACAGCTTGCCTGAGAGAATGTTGTAGGAGACTGTATCAAAAATCTTCCTAAAAATCAAGGTATACCACATCTACCTGTCTCCCTGCATCCACACGGACAGTCACTTCATTATAGACAATCAGGTTGGTCAGGCACAACTTGCCCTTGTTGAATCCATGCTGACTATTCCTATCACCTTCTTCAAGTACTTAGAAATGGATTCTTTGAGGATCATCTGCTCCATGATTTTTCCAGAGACTGAGGTGAGGCTGACTGATCTATAGTTCCCTGGACGCTCCTTTTTCACTTTCCTAAATTTGGGCACTATGTTTGTCCTTCTCCAATCATCCAGGACCTCTCCTGGAGTTTTCAAAGATTGCAGAGCCACTGGCCATAATCTCATCAGCTGCCTCCCTCAGTACTCTTGGGTACATCCCATCCGGCCCCATGGACTTGTATATGTCCAGCTTTTTTAAATAGTCCCTAACCTGTTCTTTTGCCACTGTTGGCTGCTCATCTCCTCCCTAAACTGTACTGGCCGGTGCAGTAGTCTGGGAGCTGACCTTGCCTGTGAAGACTGAGGCGAAAAAGACACTGAACACTTCAGCCTTTTTCTGCATCTTCCATCACAGTGTTGCACCCCCCATTCGATAAAGGACCCACACTTTCCCAGATCCTCCTCTTGCTACTGACAAACTTGTAGAAACCCTTCTTGTTCCCCTTCACATCCCTTGCTAGCTGCAACTCCAATTGCACTTTGGCCTTCCTGACTTCATCCCTGCATGCTTGAAAAATGCTTTTATACTCCTCCCTAGTTATTTGTCCAAGTTTCCACTTCTTATAAGCTTCCTTTCTGTGATTTAGAACTAAAGAGTTCCCTGATAAGCCAAGGTGGTCTTCTGCCATACTTGCTAATCTTCCTGTGCATGGGGGTAGTTTATTCCTACATTCTTAGTAAGTCTTCTTTGAAGTATAGGCAGTTCTCCTGGATTCCTCCCTGCTCATATTGGCTTCCCAAGGGATCCAGCCCATGAGTTCCCCATGAGAGCCAAAGTCTGCTTTTCTGAAATCCAGTGTCCTTACTTTGCTGCTCTCCATCCTTCCTTTCCTCAGGATCCTGAACTCAATCATCTTGTGCTCCACTGCTGCCCAAGTTCCCACCCACTACTACATTCCCCACCAATTCATTCCTGTTTGTGAACAGCAGGTCAAGAAGAGCATGGCCCCTTAGTTGGCCGCTCCAGCACTTGCATCAGGAAGCACCTACGATGCAGGTGCTGCTGCTGCCACAGCAGCAGCCAGGTAAAACTGCCTTGCATGCAGGGCTGTATGACATGTACTCTTTATGAGTTAGAAAAAAACAACTCAGGCCACAGCTGTTTCTAGTCCAGCTCACCCATGCTTTTCCTGCAGAGGCGTGCAGGACTGTTCCACACGCTCTAATAATCAGAATACACTAAGACAACCTTGCTCAAAATGACATGCACATTCTCACCTCACTGTGCCACTAAACAACCCTGAAGCAAGCCAGAGCTGCTTAGACAGTTACTCAGACAACATTCTCATTAGACTCAGAAAACACAGAAAGACTCATCTCATCACTGTAAATCCAAAGCAACTCTGTTACAGATAATTAGGGACTTACCAAATTCATGGTGGAAGTAGAGTGTGCGGCAGCTCCTTTAATCTTACATGTCCCTCATGCACACCTCGCCCCCCCACCCACCAACTGCTGATTAGTGGAGAACCCCACCACTCCCTCTTGATCAGCAGTGAAGTTAAAACCACAGGTTTAAACATGACACCATTTTTGCCTACCCACCAGTCAGCAGTAAACAGTAGGGCTGTCCAGGGCCCATCAGCCAATCAGTGATGGGAAGCAAAAATGGCACCATATTTAAAACTGCAGTTTTCGCCTCCCTGCTAATCAAAAGCAAGCTGCAAGTGGGCCCCCTCCATCAATCAGCAGGGAGGGCATGCAGGGGAACCTGCAAAATTAAAGGAGCCACAGTGCACCCCATTTCTACCATGAATTTGGTAAGTCCCTACAGATTATGGAACTACTTCACTTTTACACTGATGTAAAAGAGATTTGAGCCTGGCCCACTGTCAGTTCCCTACTAAAAGTACAGACCATAAAAAACAAAGTAATCAGAGACAAATTATTTTCAACTGTTATTAAATAAAATAATTGAATTATAGGTTTGAACTCCTCAAGAACTAGATCTAAGTGAAGAGCAACATATTTAAATTGCCTGAAAGGGAGGAAAACACAGCAACATAGAGTTATTTTGAGAGAGTCTCCAGACAGTGATGGGACTAGACATTCAAGGAGATTCCATATGGATATAGCACACAAACTAAGAACAGACACTCAGTACACAAGCTGCTTTGTTACCAATAAAACAAGCATTCAGTAACTAGAATAGAAAAACAAGCATTATTATTCAAGCTTCAGTAGTTTATGATTATTAAAATGGTACTTTTTTTAATACTACCACAGCCATAAATCTAAAATGGGGAATTGGAACACATTGTTTTGCAATAAGATCTGATTAAAAAAAAGTCTGAAAAGCCTTTGGGGCAGAGATGATTTTGTATAATGTCTAAAATATTGTGTTACTACCTCAATAAAAGAGGCAAGGATTTTGGGGGGTGGTATCTTTTATTAGATCAACTGCATAGTTAGGATAAAGTTAGACAAGCTTTCATATGCAATGCATTCTTCTTCAGGTCTAAAAAATCCTTGCCTCTGACATATTTCCTGGACCAGCATGGCTACAACATGACTCTAACACTACCTCAATTTAACTAATAAGTAGCTCAAGGTATGACTGACAAAAAGTATCTCTTTGGCATACCAACTGAATGAATGACAGGTTTGTAAAGCAAGAGAAAATGTTACCTGTGGATCACACTTATAGTATGTTTAAACACCACAGAAGTGGTGGTGGAGAAATCAGAGAGCTGTGTTTGATGTATTTTGGCAGAGAGCTCCTTCAGAACTCTGAAGGAGATGTATTCATATTGCAGTATTTCCAACAGGGAGCAATCAAGGACCCTATTCTGCTAGGCACAGTAAAGACATGCAGTAAAAAAACAGTTCCTGCCCTAAAGAGTTTGGATTCTAGATTAGCATTATCATAATTATTTGAAGAATGACAGGTTAGTCACGTATACTACTGCAGCTCACATATCTGCTTTGCAGGTATTTGTTAAATTATTTGATCATTTAATTGGTTTCCATCAACAGAAATCAGTATACTTAAGAATCCTTTACCTAGATACCATCCATTTTAATAGCTAGAATTTGCATTACTTACATGGTTAGTAGGTACAATGTTCACTGTTTTACACTGTGTATTTAATTTGGAGGGTGCAACTTTATAAGTGAAGATTAACAAATGTCTAGTTTTTAATTTTTCTATTTTGTCTATAAATCATCATTGTTTTTATCTTTGATTACTGGAGCAATATTAGTTAAATATAAATGCAATATAAAATTAAAATGAAGAGATTCAACGAAAATTCTTAAGGGTATGTTTGTGTTGTACATTATTAATAATTTTTTTTTTTTTTTTTTTTACTTCTTTCAGTTCCTTATGAATTACGAGGCAAAGCTGAACACAATGACATTTTTGTACCTTTCTTTTGTAACTCAAAAAAGCATCAGACATATGCTTTAGGTTACAGAGTGCCAGGATGGTAAAATCCAGCTACCGAGATTCCAGCCAACAGAGAACGAGGTAGAAAGGAAGGAAATCTGCACCAAAAAAGTAGATTATGCTACAAATAATTAAAAGCTCCCCAGTCCAATCATTTTTATGGCAAAAGTATATATATTTAAAAACATATGAATCTTTTCCTGTTGTGAAAGCATAGTTTTAATGGCAGCAGCATGAAGACTAAGGTTTACATGAAGTAGGAGGGCAGAGCAGTTGCTAAACTCATTTCCTTTCAAATGCAGTTGGTAACACAAACCGTCTCTTTCCTTCCACAATGGGAGGACAGGGTATTGGGAAATCCTTTTAGTGCAACATTGTGCAAATCTTATTTTATAAACAAAAAGGTATAAAAAGAGCAATTTTTCAAGAAGATATGCAGGATACGAGATCAAACCAGAACATAATGGGTCAAACCATTTGAGGCTCTGCCCCTTGTAACATGAGAACTAGAGTGGCATAATTTACATCTTCAAAAAACCAATGACAATACTATACCCTCCAGAAAAAAAAGGTGTTTTAAGATTACATGGAAGAATGACTATTAGCTGCCTATAAACCTAGCTCTAAACATTACTTTCAATAATCTTGTAGCTCTTTAGTTTCCTGAAACATAATATGGCTTGTATATTGAGCAGACTTTTCTGGTCTTACCCAAGTGAAAGAACTTCAGTATCCTGAAAAGGTAACTTCAAGAGCACCAATAGTTCTGAGACATAGCACAAGGGCAGAGGAAATCTATGAAAAATACTAGATGTGATTGCGTAAGTAAAAAAACAGCACTTGCTCCTGATGCCAACACTTTGCACATGAGGCTGCTTGACTGACAGTGGCTCCAGGAGGCTGGTGAAAATGGAATCAAGTTGAATCCAAGAGTACGGCTATGGCCACATCTGGCATTTGCTTGGATTTCACCTACCAGCATAGCTTCCCCAGTAAAAACTTCTCATTTAGACAAAGGAGGCCACAATTTGTACAAAAGGAATCTACCTAAATTCAGGGGCAAAAATACCTTTCCAGTAGAGATAGAGATAGGTACTAAGGCAACTTAACCACTAACTCCAATTGAAGTCAATTTGAAGTGTACTAGGCATTGACAGAGAGGAAGGAAATAGAATCTGGGAGTCAATCTTTCTGATTTTTTTTTTTTTTGCCATGTGTACACTATACCTCCTTGAACAATTTAGAGAACCCCTAAAGTTCCTCTTCACTAAAAGTTATGAAACTAATTCTACTTAGTAACAACTTTGGAATCCTTCATCTCTAAGGGATTCCCATCACAATGCCTTTACTTGATAGTTTATTAAATTTCTACAGTGACATCTAAGGTAAGGAAGTCATTCTTCTTAATCATCAGGTCTGGCACATCTCAGTCCTAGATTAGAAAAGACAGAAAGATAAATATGAGCCACCAATGTGATGCTGCAGCCAGCAAAGCAACTAAAACCCTGCCTTGCATCTACCAATGCATCTCAGACAAGACCCAAGATGTCATTCTCCTGCTTTATTTGGCTTTGGTGAGGCCACAGCTGGAGTACTGCATCCAGTTCTGGGCTCCTCACTTTAAAAAGGATGTGGAGAAGCCCAAGAGTCTAGAGGAGAGCCACACGCATAATCACATGTAAGAGAGCAAGCCATATGAGAAGCTGAGAGGCACAGGACTCTTCAGCGTGGCTAAGTGTAGGCTCAAGGGGGACATGGTGGCAGCCTATAAGTATATCCGGGGTGTTCATCAGGACCTGGAAGAATGTCTGTTCACCAGGACTCCCCAAGGGAAAACAAAGTCTGACGGTCACAAACTGCTGGAAGACCATTTTAGATTAGACATAAGGAAGAACTTCTTTACCGTCCGAGTATGCAGAGTCTGGAATAGATTCTTCCCAGAAGCAGAGCAAGCACCTGCTCTGAACACATTCAAGATGTACTTGGACGATTATTTTGCTGGGGTCCTCTGACCCCAGCTGACTTCCTGCTCTTGGACAGGGGGCTGGACCAGATGATCTCACAAGGTCCCTTCCAGCCCTAATGTCTATGAAATCTATGAAGGCTGTAACACAATAGGCCTTTGTAAAGAACGCACACCATGATTTTTTATGGATCTATTTGGATTAACTATATTCAATAGGGCTGTGCAAAGCTTCAGGTGGCGATTCGATTTAAAGGAGATTGGACCCGATTCAGTGGCCAAAACTCCAAATCCGAATTGAATCAGGGGACCAATTCAAAAGGTCCGAATCAATTCAAAACTCTCCAAATCTCTGGAAAAGATTTGGAGAGCTCTGATGATTCAGGCAGTCCCCAGTGGCTGCAGCACGAAGCTGCAGCCAACTCTGAGCTGGTAAGTACTAGCGGCAGAGGAAGGGGGGGCTGGGGGAGGGGACCATGTGGGGACCCCTGCCAGCTCCCCGAGCCCCCCCACTCCTCCCCCCGGTCCCAGCGCTTTAAAGAAAAGCCCCAGTGCTCACTGCGTGCTGCTGGATGGGTGAAGGGAATCCCTGCTCCCCCACGCTGCATGGGGGGCTCTGCATAAGCCCCCTGATGCCCCCCCCATGGGTGCTCTTCCTGGGCCAGCTCCAGCCAGCTCCGGCCCTTTAAGAAAAAAAAAAAAAAAAATGGAGAAAAGCCCCAGGACACACCACTCCTGGTGCAGCCTCAGGGCTTTGGGGGCTCATCCAGAGCCCCCCACATGGCATGGTGCAGCGGGGATTACCCCCCCGCCAGCAGGAGTGGTGAGGGAGCTTTTCTTGGGTTTTTTTTTCTTGAAGAGCTGGGGGGGAGGAGGGGGGGCCTTGGGGGGATCATACAGAGCCCCCATGCAGAGTGAGGCAGTGGGGATCGCCACCTGCCCAGCAGCACCTGGTAAGCTGGGGGTTTTTTTCCCCAAAGAGCTAGGAGCTGGGGCAGGCGGGACAGCCATTGCCGGGCTGGGGGGGGAAGGGCCTGGCTGATTTGGAGATTCAGCAGCAGCCGAATCTCCAAATCAGATTCAGCTGAATTGATTCTGAACAGTGATTCATATCACTGAATCAAATCACTGTTTCCCAAATCATCCAAATCTGGAGCAAATACTAGCTGCTTCGCACAGGCCTAACATTCAAGTTCAATTTCTTATGGAGGGCCTGAAGCTCTTCAAGAGGAACCACTTAACAAAAGCATCTTGTTGAAGAGACACCAAGACTGGGTGGCCCACATGAACCTCATGGGTCTATGCATGAAAAGTACTATAGAAGAGCAAATTACTATTGCTACTCAGCAGTGAGAAAATAAAGCTATGACTGTAGTAGAATGAGTATAACTGGCTACAAATAGCCAGTGTGTCATCATTTTTTTAAATTTGTTAAAAACCCTAAGCTCTTTGGAAATGTCACTGGAGAGACGCACAAAGCTACATTACTGAAGTCTTCAGCAACTCCTGGCAACAAAAAATGTCTGTTAGTTTCCCAACAGACTTCCTATTTTCCTCAACATTCACTGACACCACTGCATACCAGTAGAGGAATGTGTCACATACATAACTAAGGTGGAAACCAGAGTTTATAGTTTCATAGTTTGTAGGGTCGGAAAGGACCTGAGCAGATCATCAAGTCCGAACCCTGCCTTGGCAGGAAAAAATACTGGGGTCAACCAACCACAGTTCTTGTGTTCTACTGAAGAACATTGTCAAGGGTATCTGGATTTCTCCAACGAGGTGATAAACAAAATTTAGATAGACATTTAGGATCAAGGTCCATATGTGCAAAATTTTGGATGGTCTCATAGATGCTGAAAGCAATAAAATATTTTTGTTTAAAAACCAGAGGAATTCTGAAATAACCACGTTAGATTTCTTGTGGAAAACAAAGGCTAAGGCATGAAATACTGCAGAACCAAAATTCCAAGAAGTAAAATGATTTCAGGACATTTGTAAATTTATTAAAGAAGAATCATTATGAAACTATAGTGCTGTTTTAATACCAAGAAGACACTCTGGTTTGGTGGAGGAGAGACCAGTTTAGAATCCCAAATATTTTATTTTTATTTTTTGGTTCTGCCATAGATTTAATGCGAGGCTTTCATCAAGCCATTTAATATCTCTGTATATCACTTTCCCCATATATAAAATAAAGAGCTGCTATCTATGCCACAAAAGCGATTTAAGTGCTATGTAACTACTACGAGAACATGACACTGAAACACAATAATGTTTGCAAGATAGCAAGACTGATAAGTAATTGTAAGAACTATTTAATAAGTTGTTTGCTTAGCCAGTTTGGGGGGAAAAAAAGAAGAATAGATTTTAGAGATTTTTGGGGACAATACTGAAAGCCAATTTTATGGAGGCATATTGGCTGATACCAATCCAATTTCCAATACCAGCCCGGCAGCTTGGAGAGCTGTGTGAAGATGGTAAGTCTGGTGTGGTAGAAGGGGAGAGGGGGAGCAAATCAAAGGCCCCTGTGGTGAGGGAAGAGTGGGGCTGGGGCAAGCTCTGCCCTGTTGGGGCAAGACAGGCACAGGACAGAGCCACTGCTTGTCCAGAGGCTGCGGGGAGCACACACCACAGTTCCCGCCTCTCATCAAGGAGGGCGAGTGCCCCCAGATCTGCATGGGTCAGGGCCGGAGCTGTGTGGGGCTCTTCATTTCAGGAAACTAAGATGAGAATACCCAAAGCTGAGTCAGGTTTGCTAGGAATGCACCCACTTTAGCCTTTTTGTTGCTTTTAACATAAAACTGACCAGAAGCACTACTAAACTGAAACACAAAAACTTGCTTTAAAAAAAAAAATTAATAGCAACCTTATAAAAATCCTCTATAACTTAACAGAAGTTTCTCATGAAATAAGAGTATATTTTGTATCAATGATAAATTCAAAACTGAAATGGGAAAAATTAAGCCTTTGTTCCATCTGCTATTTAGCTCTAGTGTGTCTGGTCCTCTCCCAGAAATGTGAGGAAAGGTACTGTGGTATTCAAAAGCTTATCTAGGTCTATACCAACCATGCAGTTGGTCCAATAAAAGATATTACCTACAAAAATGCTTGTCTTTTGCAATTTTCCTGGACCATCATAGCTATAACATCATGGCTACAACTTAAACAATACTAAAAATAGTAAAAAAGTGATTACTTCAGCAAAATGGCACCAGTATACTTTATTTGCCTTGCTTGGATAATAGATTTGATAATCCGCTTTTATACAGACTGGCAGTGAAAATACGATTAGAGAACTCTCAAACTGAAGTCTGTGAACTGCTGCTGGTATATGGAATATTTCCTTGTGACATGACAGCTGGTTACATAGCTCTGGCTTCTACTTAGTTCTTGTAATTAAACTTAATTTAAAAAAAATCAACTAAAAATATATTTAATACTTTTCTAAACTATCTTTCTTTATAGGAAATTGCCATAGCTGACCCAGGTGTGTTATGTCACTGAATGATCTGCAGGATGAAAAGTGATAAGGAAGTTGTCCACAAGAAAAATTGTACATAGAATCACTGACCACTTGAAGCAAAAAAAAAGTTGGAGAACTTTGATTCACAGAAGCTGGAAAAAGTTCTCAATAGTACCTGTAAGTTTGATTTTGGACAAACGTGCTAAAATTCCTGGTAAATCATCCAGCTGTAACTTCATTTCTTTCCATTGTTTTTCTTCCTTGGATTCTTCTATTCCTGATGTTGCTGAGTCTTCTATTTCTGCAGCTAACTTTGCTTTGCTGAACTCAGCTCCTTTTGATGCCTCAGGCAAAGGTAGGCAGGGAAGTGAAACTGGCTTAATCTTATGTATAACCATTTTTTCATGCCCCAAATGTTGCCTCTCCTGGAAAGGAGGTGCAACTGGATCTGGCTTCGGTTTTGCTTGCTGATAGAGGCTTTTGTTGCACTGTGTTACATACTGGATAGAAAAAGAGAAATTAAGTTTGAGGTACAATAGTTTGGTATTTCTCAAACCTTGTAAGTTTACATCCCACCATCAAAAGCCTCCCTACTTGAGCCACCACCATGTTCTTCACCACCAATACCCCTTGCCTGCAGCAATCAATGGCAGGAGGAAGTGGCAGTGACTGAAGTGCATATGTATGGGAGGGAGAGGGGAGGGGGGCAGGAATACCATAGAACTGCAGCTGTGATATGCATGTGGTCCCCCCCGCCCACAAGGAATCTTTATGTACCCCAAAAGGAGGACACATACCATGCTTGCTGTAGTTAAAAAAAAATCTATTCTTATCAATAAATTCTGGACATCACTAACATTAATAGGAATACTATAATTAATTTCTTCTTATTGCTATACAATGTTTATGATTAAAGAAGATAACTTCATGTTGCTGACATGACTGACACTGTTTCCAGTACTGCTTCAATTGCAAAACAATACCCACAATTGCACAAAATATGGCAAAAGCCTGGTTTCCATTCAGGCATAAATAACGCTAGCTTAAGCTTGGAGAACTACTACCAGCATAACTAAATATTCCCTTGCAGCTGCAGTTGCAAGCACTGCTCCTCACTTCCTATTCTAAACTACTGGGTATTTATTTATTTTAATTATTCATTCTACAGTTTGCTCAAGCTTTAAACAAACATAAACATAAGGAGATATATACACATGACCACCCACAGTCTAATCTGCTATTATTAAGTGCTAGCTGTGCTCCAAGATACAGACACTTCTAAAAAAAAAAAAAAAAATTAGAAAGTAAAATTCTCCCCCTCATGTTAGTCTTCTATCACAACTAATTTTAGTCTAGTCTGCCTGACCTGCCAATTTCAGAAAATGTTTCAAAGGAAAAGTATGTAAAGATGAACACTAATGGGGTGTTACTGCATACAGTGCTTCATTTCTCCACCTGACTAGACAGATGGCAAACTGAAATTAGCTTTTATACAGTCTTCCCCCACTCTTTTATAGCACCTGTAGTTAGTATCATGTAAATAAAAAGGCACATATAGCCTCCCTAACATTTCAGTTTTTTTCTCTGAAGCTTTCCACATATTTCATGTAATTTCAAGCCCAACTTATCAAGAATGTGCCAGCTTTAAAAAACTATGGGGCAGCACTTGCAGGATTTAAAAATGTAGGTTAAATATAACAGCAACAATGTAGGTAAGGAAGGGAGATGTAGTGCTTTTCACCAATGAATGACTAGTTGAATGCAGCTCAAGTCAAAAGGCAAGAAGTCTGACAAAAATTTGGTGACCTGAATGCAATGTTCTCTCTAAGGAGCAGCGGTCCGTGAGCGCACCACCTTGGTCCGGCATGGGACATTTACCGAAGAGAACTGAGGGCTGGGGGCCGGAGGCTGGGGCCAAGGGCTGGAGGCTGGAACTGGGGCCAGGGGCTGGGGCCGGAAGCCAAGGGGTGGAGCCACGGGCTGGAGCTGAGGCTGGGGCCCAGGAGGCTGGATCCTGGCACGGGCTCTCCAGCTCTGGAGAAGTGTTCTGCTCCTCTGCATCAGGGCCAGGGAGTGGAGCACTTCCCTGGAGCCAGCGGAGCCCGTGCCAGCCCCCATCCGTCAGGGCCGGGAAGTGGAGCAGTATCCTGCAGCCAGCAGAGCCTCAGTGGGGCAGGCAGTGGCTCCTCCCCAAGGTGAGGCAAGGCAGGGATGGAGGCTGGGGCAGGGGGCTGGTGGAGGCTCCGGGGAAGTGCTCCACTCCCCAGCCCTGATGCAGGGGAGCAGAGCACTTCCCCGGAGCTGCTGGAGCCCGCACCAGGCTCCTGCCCCAGCCTTTCCTGGTGCGTGGCCTTGAAAAGGCTGTGTGCAGCCACAATTTTAGTTGTGCATGGCCGCGCACGCATGCACCTTAGAGGGAACCTTACTTGCAAATGAAACTGGCAATGGTATCAATCTGTTTCCACTGGATTGGTAGCCAAAATAGTATCAGTAAAACTGAAAATATTTGGTCCTTTTGTTGCAATCATAGCAGACACACTTGAGAAGAGAGGTGAAGTTAACCCATAAACTTGTGGAGAGAAATTGTTCCTGAAGCACAGGGTTGAAGCACCCAAAGGGACACTAAAGAGAATCTTGCATTACCACTATCCATGATGTATCTGTTCACGGAAGAGGTGGTTTCCTGGGTTTGTTAGAGACAACTTCAGCCTTTGTGATACTGGAGACTAGTGCACTGAATATTTACAAAATATAGAAGAACTTAACCTGATACAGAAGAATTTAACCTGCTATTTTCATCAACTTAGGACCTACCTCAGTGGTTTTACACACAAATGAAAAATACTTTTCTTTGCCAAGATTCTGTCTATTCAAAATGTAAGAAGTCAAACAGTAAACCTGGCTTTATAATTTGCATTTTAAAAAGTTGGCAAAACTAGGTAAGGAGGATTCAAGATCCATCTTTGGAATGGAAAACAGTACCCCAGAAAGCAAGTTACACCCACAACTTAAGTTACAAATATTTTAACTCTGTATAAGGGGAAAAAAAGGGGGAAAAACACCCAAAAACAGTCAGTATGGAATAATGCCATTCTCTTAACTTACCATTCGTTTGAGGAAGCTAAAGTGCTGAAATGTAATCCATCTTTTACTGGCTAGCCTGCAAATTTGTATAAGCTTGCATGGCATATGCTGTATCGCTCTTTTCTGAAGGTGCCAAACAAATAAGCCTACAGAGAAAAGAAACACTATTTGGACTCCAGTTGCTTTTTCACAGTATGGATGAGAAACAAACCTGATACAATGCTTGTTGTGCCCCATAACACACAACACTCTATAGGAGGGCTAAGCAAAACAGCTATTTAACTGAAAGAGATGCTGAGTGAGACTGCAGGATGCTTTCAAGTTCTGGAGGGAAGAGACGAGTATTTTACTTCCCAGTGCCTCTTGGAGTTAGTCTTATAGCCTCTTCCTCTACCAGAGCCTCCACATGCTGTTAATTTACTTACCTTACCAGCAAGCTGAAATATTTGTTTAAAACAAGTCCTTCACTTCACTTGTTTAAAGCAAGTATAAAAATAGCACTTGAGATAAATTTTCATATCAACAGGACTTTTTGCCAACTATACTACAGATCTGTGTAACTGATATCCTAAAAACCTGATTGAATCACGCGTCTCATCGATGATATAAAACCATCATAAAACAGGAGAATTCAGTATTAAAAGTCATGCTATAAAAGGTCTCATAGGAATAAGGAAAGCAAAACTATGAAAAAACATTTATGAGTCTGGTGTACGTGCTTCACATGCTGAAAACAGTCCTAACGCTCTGCTGACCAATGACTAGAAATGCAGGTCCAGGGGAATACATGACCTCATGATTCATTTAGCAGGAAATCATCACAAGTTACTAGGGGGAAAATATTTATCATAAATTTATGACTTGCACATGTCTTTCTACAAATACTGAGGTTCCTTTCTTAAAGAAACACTAAAGTAATCTGTTATAAATGCATGGTTTTCATGGGATATGTTACAACTACCATCAAGAAGAATCAAGGAAAGTGCGTATGTTTCTGCACAAGGGGAAAGGTGAAGAATTCAGGAACTTGAGCAAAGCTTTGCAATTTTTAAGCCAAACATTATTATATCAGCTCACTGCAGATAAAAGGGGAAAGTATATAGAAGAGAAGTGTACTGTATTTGAAATACTGTTAAAATGACTGCTATTTTGCACAAGTGTTTTAATCAGAGTGCATGGCAATTCAATTGACAGGCATTTTCCAGACACATTTTTAATGGGCGTCTTTGCTGCAGTCCATAACTTATTACATGAATGAAACAACATTCCCATTTTGATCCTTTAAAACAGAGCTACTTGCTAAACAGAATTTATATAGAGAACATTACTAAAACTCTTGCACGTGACCCCTGTCAACATGAACGGGAATCTTTTGTCTGGAAGTAAGTTTACTAAAACTGCACTGTAGCAACAGAGGAGCGGAGATTGTTTTAGAAAGTACAGAAGGCACCTCTATAGCACTGCTCCGTAAACCAATCTCTTGAAAAAAGAAAATCTCTCTCTTTGTATGGGCACGTAAAATAACGTGTGCAGGGGGGCAACCTCCAAAAGGCCATAATCTAGATCAAGAGCCCCATGCGCTATCCACCGAGCCAACAGGATCCCTACCCCAAAACATGGACCCTACACTTTCAAGCCCTGACCCTACGCTTTCCGCACCCGAGGAGCTCGGATACGTTCCTGAACTTCCTCAATGAGACACGCAAGTACGTAAATCTGCCGTGTGTCACTGCAAAATCACGCATCAAAAAAGGAAAGCAATGAACAGAAGAGGAAGTCAAGGAAGCACAAAAGCAAAAGTAAACAAGACGTCGACAGGTTTTGCTCTGTGTCTCCTTTGGTGCAAAGAAGCCGTACCCATCCGGCCGCCTCCCGCAGCCCTCTCAAGCGGGTGTCAAAAGTCAGGAGAAGAGGCGCCTCCTCACCCCGACACGGGCTGGACCCGCCCTGAAACCTCCTCAAGGACCAGACAAGCGTCTCGCCCCACCCCCGGCACCCCTCCTTCCCCCGCACATTGCCCTCCACACCCCGCACCCCTCCGCAGCAAAGGCTAGAGGGAGCCCCCTCCCCCGAGAGCGGGGCGACATTGCTCCCCACCGGGCGGTACCTGGCACAGCCTGGGCCGGGCCGCAGCAGCGCGCCACATTCATGGCCCGGCGGCGGCAACAGTGGTGTCCCCCGCTGCCCTCGTCCCTCAGCCCCTGGGCGCCGCCATCTTGGCCGGGCCGCCGCGCACTGCTTCCGGGTCGGCACTTCCGGTCGGCGCGAACGGCGCCTGCGGCCGGAGGCGCCAGCTCGGTGGGATGAGGGTACACGGGTCTCGCCGCCACGGCTCCTGGGGCACGCACCGCGCAAATATCTCGGTCGGGCGCGGGCAGACTAGCCCTCCAGCGGAGACGGGGCACGGCTGAAGGCCAGCGCAGCCCTCGGGTGCTGCGGTACGTCAGCGGCTCCGACAGGTCGCAAACACCATGCAGCGGCAGTGCCACGAGCACATTTTCCAGTTCGACCTGCAGCACCCCCAGCGAATATTTGGCACGTAATTCATTTATAATAAGTGTATTAACACCAACCGGTGACCGCTGGTTGGACACGTACTGCAGATCAGGAGCTGCTGGTGTGCATCTATTTTAGAGCAGGCGCCGCGTTTTTAGGCTGGTCTGTGTGTACTGAACTTTTGTAGGGTTATGGGTTTGGACCGATTTCTCATCACTTAGACCAGTTTATTTGTAATGTCTGCATAGGCAAATGCTGCCACCTGAGTTGGGGGGGGGGGGTATGTACCCCCCCACAGTGACCAGTCATCGACTGGGGAGGTCCCCCCACAGCCAGTTTCAGTGACTGGGGGATCCCTCCCACGGCCAATCATGCCAACCGGGAAGTTCCCACTTGCCACTGGTGCTCACTCCCACCTGCCCCCTTTGACCATCGCCTAAGCAGGGAGTGCTGGCTTTCAGGGAGTGTACCAGCACTCTTAGGGGGTGCACATGCACCCCTTACACATCGGCGTGTCTGTACTTGGTGTTTAGCCAAACACCGTATGTTACACTTTAGCAAAAGTGCAGCTAGCTCCAAACCCCAACACTGAAGAGGGCTCTACAAGTTTCCCAGGTTAGGTTCCTGAAAGTTCCCGTGTTTGGCAAGGGAAAAGGCTTATGGGGAAAAATGGCAGGTGGCGGGCTAATGCACAGCCACAGAAAACCATGGTTACTCAAAACTCTATGCCATGGTAGCCAAAATGGTATATAGAATATAAAGCATAGACGCTCAAAACTGGTTGGCAAGAGAAACCTGTATATCGTGAGCCAGATGGTAGCACTCCAGTTTTAATGGCAGGCTTCGCTGCAATACATCTATTCATTTGGTCAGGGAGGTGGCTGTTTGCCATGCAAAACGAGTGCCAGACCAGCTTTCCAGCAATCGCTTGTCTGTGTGCCCACTGGTAATAGCTAAAAGTGAGAGCTGCTTAGCGCATTATAAAGTTTACTGGGGAAGTCTGATAAGTAGCTGCATCACAAAGCTGGCTGGCATTTAAAGGATGGAAGTACAGCCATGCAAACCATACAATTGCCTGGGTCCCCAAGCTGGTCAAGAGGCCCAGTTTGCATTAGGGTTATGTCTTAGTGTGATTGTCTAGTAAGAAGTAAGGCCTGACATTAAAAATTTGCATGGGGTCTCCCACAGTAAACTGTGTCACTACCTGGAAATACAGATAGGAATGCAGGGTGGGGGGTAGGAGATTTCAGACTTCCTTTTGCTCAAGAGGCCTCTTAAACCTTTCAACCTTCCCTGTCCCCAGCATTGTCAGTGGAATATTGCCTCTGTCACTGTTTATTACTTCCTCAGACACATCCTTAGACTCCTCATCACTAAACATTGGCAGGCTTATGCTCTGGCAGTGATTCCAAAGTAAGATGGTATCATGGAATTTGAAGGAGTAACCAGATGGCATCCCTAAAGCATCTGAGCAAAGCCTGTCAAAAGCATCTTTTTGCTTGGGCGGTCTACCCAATGAGGGTTTAGTCAAGGAACTGAGACAGGCTAGAAGCTTGTGCATTTAGCTTGGCTCAGGAGTTTAGAATGAGATATTATGCTTGTGGTTGTTCTGACTTGCTGGTAGAGGATAAGAGAAAAAAAGCCGAGAACCTGAATAAGCTTTTCTTCAGGCTGAAGTCTGTAGTTTATTCTCACATTCCTAAAATCATAGAAAGGATTGAAGTGGTGAAACAAATCACCATTGAGAGGCAGATAGACTTTAAAAAGTTATAGGATAGACAAGGGAGAATAATTTTTTATAGCTAATAAAAGTTAATTTTAGATCATTTTCATGTATATTTAAAGTATTATATTTGATTGTGTGTATATATTTAAACCTCTCATGATAAGTTTGTGTTATCTGTAACTAATTAACCATTTGTTGTTTTTTTAAAAAAGCATCTTTTAAAAATCAAAAAATATGATTAAAAATGTGAGTTATATAAAAAAATCTGCTTTTTTTACTTTATTTTTTTTTAAATCATTGATTTTTTTTTTTTTATCCACCCTGACTGCTTCCCTCTTACCTCCTGGAAGAGCCTATTGGCATATTACTTCATTTTAGAAGGTAGCAGATTTGGCAGGCCTGAGTTCAGCAATTCCTCATGCTGTACTGAGACAATGTAGAAGACTTGTCTTAAAACAGGCGTGTCAGACTCATTTGGCCCTGCAGGCTGGATCAGGACTGCATTGCTCCTTATAGCTTGGCTTCTGGCCATGACTGCCAGCACTGCTGTGTTGGTACCAGCAGCCAAGGGGTTAATGCCACTCCCACTCAACCTGGGAGCCACACTGTAAGTGTGGCCAACAGCCAGAATATGAACACTGCTGATTTTAGTCACCAGTGGTAACTGAAAACACGTGGGTGCTGGCTACACAGAAGGGCTGGCAAGCCCTCTTGGCTTAATAGGGATATCATGACCCTCTTGAAAAAGAAGAAAGAGGCATACAGGCAACCCTTGCTTAACATGATTTCACTTACTGCAGTTTCGTTATAACACTCATTTAAAATACCTACCTAGTTTCACTCAGCACTGAGTGCATTTCGTTATAACGCTCAGCACGGGCGTGAGGAGAAGTGGTGGCAGTGGCAGTGAGGGAAGTGGTGAGTGGCAGTCGGCAGGAGCCCAGGGGGAGGTGGCAGGGAGAAGCGATAGCAGCAAGAAGGGGACAGCGGGGGCCATGAGCTTGGAGCCCAGGCTGGCAGGGCCCAGGAGCATGGGGCCGCTCTGGTATATGGTGCTGGAGTGGCCAGCAGGCAGGGAGGAGCAGCAGCAACAGTGAGAATGGGCAGGTGGGGGGCATAAGCATGGGGCCTGGGGCAGCAAGAGCACAGGGCCCAAGGTCAGGCCCAGCAGGAGTGCAGGGCCTAAGCCAGTGCAAGCCAAGCCCACGGAGCTTCCTCGTCCCTGGGCTGCAGCCCATGCCCTGTTCCACTCCAGTCATACACTCACCCATGGGGTGTGGACACCGTCCCGAGCCTGCAGCGATCTGGCAGTGGCAGTTCGTCCCAGTGCCGGGTGCCCTGGAGGGAACCCCTACTGGGCAAAGTGGGGCGTGGGCAGGTGGGTGGCCCCGCTGCTTACCCTGTGCCAGAGCCCTAACTCAGGCCCCATGGGCAGGGCGGCTGGGGCCATGCACTGGTGGCCGGCGGGTGCAGACTGGCAGGGGCCATCGCGACTGGAACAATGAGGCCGGGAGGAGCTGATGCCTTCCCTAGCAGAGCCGGCATGGTGCCTT
>NW_017728964.1:6864419-6889416 GCF_001723915.1 Gavialis gangeticus
GGTGCAGACTGGCAGGGGCCATCGCGACTGGAACAATGAGGCCGGGAGGAGCTGATGCCTTCCCTAGCAGAGCCGGCATGGTGCCATGCTGGGAGCAGCCCGGCCAGGGCCGGCAGGAGCGCAGGGTGGGGCTGCAGGAGCGTGGGGCTTGGGTCAGCAGGTAGTGCGGAACCAATTATCTTTATTTACATTAAATCCTATGGGGAAATGGGTTCTGCTTAGCGCTGTTTCACTTAGCACTCATTTTTCTGGAACCAATTAGGAGCGCTAAGCGGGGGTTGCCTGTACACACAACAGAAGCTAGCGACAGTCCTTAAGGAGGACTGTTCGTCACTGGTCTGCACATGTAGGGAGAAGATTAAGAAAGCTAAGGTGGTGACTGAATTCAAGTTAGTGGGAGTCATGAACAATAAGAAGTCCTTGAGGTATGTAGGGAGCGGAAGGAAAATAAATGGAAGCATGGGGCCCCTGCTGAATACCTTTGGACAGCTGGTAACAGACACCTAGGAGAAAACTGAACTCCTGAATGCCTACTTTGCTTTGGTTTTTCACCAGACCAAAGGGAAAAGGATGCAAGATGGGGCTCACACGGGGCATGGTGGGAATGATAGCCTTCCCACTGTGGATGCTGAGCTAGTGCGTAACCAGCTAGAAAAGCTAGACATTTATAGATCAGCAGGATTGGATGAACTTCACCCAAGAGTGCTAAAGGAGCTGGTTGCGGTCATTGCGGGACCCCTGGCAAATCTTTTTTAAAAATTGTGCTCGGGAGATCCCTGAGGACTGGAAGAGGGCCAACATTGTGCCCATCTTCAAGAAGGAGAAGGGGGAGGACCTGGGCAACTATAGGCCAATCAGCCTAACTTCTATCCCAGAGAAAGTCCTAGAAAAACTCATCAAGGACTGTATGTGCGACTCACTTTTAGAGGGTAGGATTCTGAACAACAGCCAGCATGGCTTTGTCGCGAGCAGGTCCTGTCTTACCAATCTCATATCCTACAACCAGGTATCTCACCACCTGGACATGGGAGAGGTGGTCAGCATTATAGACCTAGACTTCCAAAAGGCCTTTGATCTAGTATCCCATGACATCCTCATGGGAAAGTTGGAAGATTGTGTGCTTAACTGCTCAATGGTTCAGTGGGTGGGAAACTGGTTGCCAAGTAGGACCCAGGAAGTTCTCATGAACGGATCTCATAGTTTCACGGTAACTAGGGTCAGGAGGGTCCTGAACAGATCATCTAGCCTGACCCCCTGCCACAGGCAGGAATGAGTGCTGGGTTCACAAGACCCCAGACAGGTGATCATCCAACCTCCTCTTGAATTTGCCCAAGGTAGGGATGTGGACCACTTCCCTGGGAAGCTGGTTCCAGATTTTCGCCACCCTAACTATAAAATATTGGCTTCTGATCTCTAACCTAAACCTGTTTTCCATCAGCTTATTACCATTGTTCCTTGTCACCCCAGGTGGTGCTGGGGAGAAAAGGGCTCTACCTATTTACTGTTGATCTCCCCTGATGAGTTTGTAGGCAGCCACCAGGTCCCCCCTCAGCCTCGTCTTGCTGAGGCTGAACAGGTTCAGGTCCCTCAGTCTCTCCTCGTAGGGCCTGTCCTGCTGCCCTCTTACCAAGCAGGTGGCCCTCCTCTGAACCCTCTCCAGGCTGGCCACATCCCTCTTGAAGTGCAGCGCCCAGTACTGGACACAGTACTTCAACTACGGCCTGACCAGTGTCACATAGAGGGGGAATATCACTGGACTGGCTTGAGATGCACCTTTGGATGCATGACAAGGTATGGCTGGCCTTGCTGGCTGCGGTCTGGCATTGGCAGCTCATCTGTGTTGTCCTTGCAAGATATGGCCAATGGCATTTCTCAAAAGTTTCATAGTTTCAAGGTCCATGCTTGGTCTGGTGCTTTTCAACATCTTTATCAATGATTTAGATGTGGGGGTTAAGAGCTCTCTAGGCAAGTTCGCAGACAACACCAAGTTATGAGGGAGTGTGGTTTAGGCTGCAGATACAGGTGGACCTGGACAGACTGGAGAGGTGGGCGAATTGGAACCAGATAATGTTCAACATGGAAGTGTAAAGTGCTCCATCTGGGGGCAAATAATCCCCAACATAACTACAGGCTCAGTGGCAACAATTTGATTTGCACCACGGTCAAAAGGGACCTAGGGGTAATAGTTGACCATTGCATGAACATGAGCTGTCAGTGCGATTCTATAGCCAGCAGGGCAAACAACACTCTGGCATGCATCAACCAATGCGTCTCATGTAAAACCAAGGAAGTGTAATTCTTCAGCTTTACTCAGCACTAGTGAGACCACAGCTGAAATACTGTGTCCAGTTCTGGGCGCCGCACTTCAACACAGATGTGGAAAAACTTGAGAGGGTCCAGAGAAGAGCCACTCGTATGAACAAAGACTTGCAAGGCAAGCTATATGAGGAAAAGCTGAGGGATTTGGGCCTCTTCAGCCTGAAGAAGAGAAGGCTGAGAGGGAACTTGGTAGCAACTTACTGCTACATCAAGGGAGGACATCAAGAGCTTGGTGAACAACTGTTCTAATCAGGGCACCCTTGGGAAAGACCAGGAGTAATGGATACAAACTCAATTTTAGGAAAAACTTTTTTCACAGTCAGGGTGTCTATAGCATGGAACAAACCCCCTCCATAGGTGGTGCAATCGCCTACCCTGGAAATCTTCAAGAGGAGACTGGACAGTCACCTCACTGGGGTCACCTGACCGCCAATTGCCTTTCCTGCCTAGTGCAGGGGGGCTGGACTCAATGATCTTGCAAGGTCCCTTCCAGCCCCTTACAATCTATGAATCTACACTGATACCCCTGTGACTTGGGTGAGCAATGACAGCTTTAATTCCTTGGGAGCTGGCAAACACAGTGAAAACCCCACAGGCCAGATGACCCACCTCTATGGGCCAGAACTGGGTTCATGGCTCATATGTTTGACACCCTGGCCTTAAGGTCTGGTTCTACTGAAGCAAAAGACCCTCAGCACTTCTAGGAAGCACTTGTAAAGATGTGAGCCAGCAAGATGCCATCTGCTTTGTAAGATTCTAGACATAAATACACTTACCACTTGTTTAAATCAGTGGCCCGCTTGGATTTGATTCAAGTAGGATACTATCCTGCTGCTGGAGACCAAGGTTATACGTGATTTTAGATCAACACTGATTTTTGGGGGGCCTGTAATTCCTAGCTAATTGTCAAGATGGGCAATTGTTTTTGTATGCATCACTCTCTCCTCAGCTATAAAATAAACAACACACCCAGAGGTACATTTTCAGGGTGATGCGGGGGGCATTTACCCACACGACTGCCATTAATGTTAATTATAGAGCACATATTAACAGCATTATACGATCCTTTTCCCTGTTAGCTCAATCATAAATCTGACTGGTGGGGCTTAATTAGATCACAGCAGCTGAATACGATAGCTTGATACAATAAAGGGCAAATTCCTGGAGACAGCACACTGTCATTATGCTTTAATCTCAAAATTGCTCCCTCTCTAACTCGAGGTATAACACCAGCAAGGCTGCTTGCGAGATTGATCTGTTGTCAGAAAATGATTTAAAATCTACTGTAAAACTACTGTATTTCTCTTGCTTTGTGGAATGTGTTGCTGAAGGTAGAATTCCACAGAGACTTGATATACTTTCAGATACAGAACTTCGAAAACCAAGTGCAAAATAAATAAGATGGCATCCTGTTGTTATTGTGGTAGCCTTTACAGATCATTTCAGAATCATAACTATCATGAAGCTTAGATTAGTTAAACACAATGTGGGAAGCTGTGCTGCATTTAGCACAGTTCAAGTACACTTCTAATCAGGTCAGCCTAAGCCAAATATGCCTACCTGGCCGTGTGTGACCCAACTACAGGACACCCAAAATGAAGGTCACCAGAACATATTGGAAACACAGGAATACATGGGAAGAACCAAGGTGACTCTAAAGTCCAAAGCAGTTGCAATTGCAGGATATTGATTGTGTGGGACAGGCTGCCTGAGTTTAATAGATAATCCGGGCTGAATGCATCAGAGGGGAGGGATATAAACCATTAAGTCCTTTCCATGCTGCCTGTGGAGAAAGTACTTTCCCAGTTTAAGGCCTGATCCAAACCCTATTGATGTCAAGAAAACTGGTGATTCTGATGGGCACTGAATTAGCTACTTGCATTACTTAAATGAGGGGAGATTTTTAACTGAACATGAACACAATTTCCTAGCATTGTTGTGTTGTGAGTTAGTATTCCTGATGTAAAGGATTTGCATCAGTGGAAGTAAATACAGTTATCTTCAGGTCTAAAATGGAAAACTATTGCTACCAATGAAGTTTCATGGAATTTGACGTACCATGCTGTTCAGCACCTTATCTGCCCACAGAAGACAATGGGAAGCCATTACAGAGCAGGGGACACAGACAATTTTGCAGTAACTGAGGCTTCCAAGAGGTGTTAGAGATAAACCTGGCAATGCATCCACTGGTTGATAAGGAGTGATGCTTCTAACAACCTAACTGAAGTAAGAAAAAGCCCAAATGTTTCCTTTGTGCCGTGCTTTGTGCCTTCCCCTGTTAGGAGTTTTTTTTGGTGCAAATTCAACTGGAATCAAAATTTGTAGATGATTCCAGAATTGATAAAGGAGCAAACACACAAGTGAAAAGCAGCACACAGCACAGACCGTAACAATGATTGGATCAGGGATATTGTTGCAAACAAAGGGAGGGGAGTCACTCCTAATAAAAGTGAAGTTCTGCCTACAGGCAGAGGAAATAAATTCCAGCTCCGCAAGCGTTTGATATAATCGAACAGCTTCACCCATCACATTGATTCAAGCAAGTTTATTTCCATCATGGGTGCCTCCTTCACATATATTCTAACATTGCAGATTCATCAAATCATTTGCCATCCTTTGTCCATGAAACTGTTCTTATCAAGCACAATAAATGGGCATTTGAATCAAACCTTGGCCTTGGAAGTAGTAGTCCATAAAGGACAAGACCTGACTGCAAATCAGGAGTTGAGTAGCCCTACCCACTTTTTCTTTTCTACCTCCCCTTGGATGTTAAAAGTTTTCCCAATCCCTGATGACATGTGGAATTCCCAAACTGTCTAAGACTCAAAGGACCTAATGAAATATAAGATTTATTAAAAACAGAGAGAAGAAATCAGATTAAAACTGAGTGGCTTGCATAACAGAGCTCTTCTTATACTTCGACTCCTGCAGTGCTGGGCCTGAGTGTAACTGTTTCGTGGCCGTTCCTTTAATGGCTGGTAACCAAGTAAAGGAGAAAACAGTGGGCATATTTACATGTGTGCTTTTACTGCACAGTAACTAAAATCACTGCATAGTATGGATGCACATCTACACATGCACACCTGTACTACACAGTAAACATGGCAACTTGTGGTGACTTGAACATAAATTTGATACCTGCGTCATCAAATTTACACCACTTGGTTACTGCGCAATAACGCATGTGTAGATGCTTCACTGTGCAGTAATACTGTATGTAGACTGATTTGGGAATAGCTTTAGTCCCAAGTCAGTCCTCACACAGCGCTAGTGTGCTTTAATGCCTGCACGTGTAGATGGCAGCCTATTCCTGTTTACTAGACAGTAAGCTTAAGCCGGCGTAAATGCATGTGTAGACATATCAAGTGTGTATATCATGTAACATTTGAAAATTGACTATCACCAATTTAGAGCTCCCACAATGACAAGACTAATTTCTCTTTCTTGACAGCATTTCCCACCACCTCCCCCAAGGGGCCAATGGAGCCGCTCTCTCCCTCTACAGTAACAAGCACATGGTAGAGCTGTGACTCAAATGTTGGTACTCATTCCATCCATCTCCTAGGCATAATCTGCTATGATGACGTCCCATTCTGCAGCGTGGCAACCTCAAGGAACTCAAAATTAAGCTTTCCCTTCAGTTCCTATTATCCACAGATAAACAAATGTGTTACTAGCTCCTGCAGTAATTATGCCATCCCTTCCTCAAGATGTCAGGTTGTCACCTGGATGCCTCAGTCTTCCTCCTTGCTTGTGGATTATTTATTTGTACTAGCTATTCCTGGTTAACCCTTTAGAGGGATCTCCTTTCTTGGCGCTTGCTTAAACCATGCACCACAAGCTCTTCTGTTCATGGTTCCATTCATGAATCTTTTCCTTCTGCTGCTTTTGCCAAGTTTCGTACACTCAAGACCTGTTGCTTACTTTATCAGATGAGCTGCTGTTTCCTTAAAGTCTCATCAGTCATCTTGCCAGGAGATTTTTCTAGCCTAACACCCTAAAGAAAGTGAGATAACAATAAATGGATTTTCTCTCTCTTTCTCTTTCCCCCTGTTAGAGCATATGGCGCCCCATCAAAGTCACATCTCAGCGCTGACTCCAATGTCACTTTTGCTTCTTGGATTCAGCCTTTATTGATGTTTATTGTCTCACCAAGGTTCCAGTATGTATATGGGTGTTGCAGGCTGAAAAAGCTGGTAGTGGAGGTGCCCACAAGATGATCTCATTCTTGAGAAATGGCCCACACCATAAAAATGTTTGTGGATTGCTGTCTTATAAACCACAGGACTCTGGGTGGTCCGTTTTTTCCTCTTTATCCAGCAGTGAAAGGGCACAGTTGTCATAAGTCTATGTTCAGCCAGAACACAAGCCATTTGTACAGTGATACAAATCTATTCGGCAAAGGAAAACCAAGGAAAAAGTACAGACAATCATTTGGTCCTACTTGCAAGAAAGATGACTGTTTACAAACTTAGGAGTTTCAAAGAATTCAGATGCACTTCATAGAACTAGAGGTAGATCTTTATGTTTACATGCATCTCATCCTGAAATGGAGCTATAAACCAACTCTGAAGGAAACCAGTGGAAATCTCACCCAGACATGAGTGAAAGCTGGGTCAGTGTCTTCCATGTGAAGCTCCAACACTTTTTAAATTCCTAGATAGTTGAGGTGGGAACAGATTACTCCACAAGCCGTGATTGAAGCTCAATTCCAGGAGGGACTTCCCTGGAAGCTGTATAATACTAATTTCAGTTTGTATGCAAGACTGTCTTTAAAGGCAAGTCTGAGGAATTTTCAGCACAAATGGCTACATCACCAGCCCAGCTTGCACAGTGCCACAAATTATTTGTCTCATGAATGTTATAGCTTTCCAACAGTTTTCACATACTGCTCTTTTGTTACATTTCCTTCCCCTCCTTTTATTATTTCAAGGCTGTGTACAAGAAGCATCACAATCTGCTTAATACTAGTTTGTTTGGACAGTTGTTCTGCAACAGAATGTGTTGGATTCAGCAAAAATGCCGTATGCTCTCATAGCAGCAGCACCAAACAGTGTAAGTGCAAATGACTGACTTGCAAGGGTAACAGCACCCCTGAGCCTTGTAATTATGCATAGTGATGCTATTATATAACCGATCTAGGGATTTCATAAATTATTCTTTTTTATAGTTCTGAGAACACCCAAGGTCAGATATGGGAAAGCTTTAATGCCAACGTTCTTTACTATAGTGACATTGTTTTAAAATGAGACCTGTTGGGTTTTTGAAGTAGACTTTCTGGTACTGAAAATTTAGCTGCCTCAATCAGCTCTGAGTGCCTGAGTATGCATGCTTTTCAGCAGCATCTCAAACAAACTTTATAAAATACAATTATAAGAATGTGCCACAACATTTATTTCTTGTAGGGGAGGGGCGAGATATCTACATACACATATATGTACATGCATTTGTGAGCAAGGGCCAACAGCATTAGCTAGAACTGGGCACTATGCAAACACGTTTCACTCAAGCTTCATCCACACAGCTTTGCCAACACCCTTCCTACCTTGAGCTGCAATATATGGCACTCAGCCAAGCTAGCTGTACATACTACCTGGGGCTGTGATCTTCTCACATCTCATAAGCTAAGCAAGATCTGGTCTCGTTAGTACACTATATGATCCCTATGGAAAACCCAGAGTGCTGCAAGAAATGGTGCTGGTAATACAGTAGTTGGCACTCTTCCTTCTGAGTGCTGAACCAGTGCCCAGACACAGCGTTAGGGGCACTGTGCTGCAGAAGGCATTATCTTTCAGATGAGAAGGATAATTGAGGTCTTGACCATTCATAATCCGTTTTATCTTACACTTTCTCACAGTCTCTGGCTAGCTGCTTTCCTTGCTGTGCTCTGCCCCCTCACCAGCTAAGTTTCACTTTCTTTCACTAAATTACCTTCCATTTATATCACCTTTAAACTTGGCCCTTTCTGTTTAATAGACTGGAAATCTCTTCCAGGGTTCTAAGTCCAAGCCCCTCTCTAGTAATTTCCCTTTTAGGAAATAAGTGAGAAACCAGTGAGAGAAGTATTCCCTGCCACAATGAGAGGTAGAATGTTTTACATTTTTCTAATTTTTTGCATGCGGTAATTTAGCTGCTAGGAATTAAGTCATGTAAGAGAGAGACATCAAAACTTCCAGGAGGTAATCCAGCAAGACCCTATCTTACCCCCCTCAGATAAATTTTAGGGGCTAACTTGTGTTAAGAAGTACTAAATAGTTCACGCTCACTTAAGAGCCCTAGCAGGTGCTGTACCTCAGAAATGCTCCTTGTTCATGGCAGGTATAATTCTATTGTACCAGTAGCAAGTTGCAACACCCTGGATGGATTTGGCTGCAGTGGTTGAAGTGGGGTGGAAAAGAGCATGGGTCAGATTCTGTTCCACTTATTGGGCATCTAAGGTATGAATGCACATTCATTTGTAGTATGGAGGCACTACTCTGCTGCCATTACTACACATGGTGGTTTATCAGTTGATAGGGCTGTTGTCCCCACTCCATCAGAGCAGCCTTCTGCCACTGCCACAGATGCAGTGGTAGCAGCAGAGTCTCAGAAGGGCTCTGTGACTGCAAGCTGTTATGGAGGCAGCTTCTCTCTTCCCCACCTTAGGAAGGGAATGAGGGAGAACAGAGGAGTGTGGGATGCTGAGGGTGTAAGAGACTCCCTATAGCTCTACATGTAACTGTCCATGTTACATGTGGTGCTACAAAGAAGTTCCCCTTTGAAAGGGGAACATTTTTGTGATACAGCAGATGCAGTGAACTTGCTATAAATGTAATGTGTCTCCATGACCCAAGAGTAATTCTCTTCCTTCTGGTTCAAGTCCCTGAAAATCCATTAATGCAGGGCTGTCCAACTTCTATGTAGCCAGGGCTTGCATGTTGTGTGAGCCACACTTGCAGGGTCCATGCAAGCGTGAGCCATGGGCCCCTGGGCCACACCCCACCCTGCACTATGCATGTTGGCCATACCTCTGCACCACTGCACCATACCACAGGGTTCTCTGGCACCATGGGCTGCACCAGCTCACTCTCTCTGGCTGGAGCAGGAAGCAAATGCTGATGTGGAGGGTGCCCAAGGCCCTGGCAGCCAGAGAGACCAGTAAGGCAGCTGCCAGGTAGGAGCCCAGAGGCCACACCTTAATTCAGGGGCAGGCAATTATTTTGGGCGGAGGGCCACTTACTGACTTTTGGCAAGCTATTGAGAGCCTCATGACAGGCAGCCAGGGGCAGAAGCTCTGGCTTCAGAGCTGCCTCAGAGATCTGGCCATAGGGTATAATGGGGAAATCAATGAAATATCTATAACTTTGTTGTTTCGTGTCCTATTTGAATGAAACTTGCAGGGGTGGTAGCTTCTGCTGAGAGCATGAAATCTGACAAGTTTCAAGAAGATCAGTGCAGGGGTTTGGGGGAAACTTACCACAGGGGGGTGAAAACTGCAGGGCTGGTAGCTCTTACTGAGGCCACAAAGCCTGCCAAGTTTCAAAGAGATAGGTGTAGGGGTTTGGGGGGAACTACACCTCAAACTGCAGACAAGCAAAACTGGTGCCATGGGTGACACTGCGTGTGTTCATGCGCAGCGCGGTGACAGCTGCAGGGATGGTGGCCCCTGCTGTGACACCTGCCAGCTGTCGAGGAGATCAGTGCAGGGGGAGACTAGGGCCCTGCACCCCTAGCTGCTGACAGGCAAAACTCATGCCAAGACTGTCTCTGTCTTGGGGCCATTGATTGTCTGCATTGATTCTTTCCTCTCCTTCCTAGTTTTGTAGGTGCTACTTGACGCTCGTTACGTCATTATGTAGTAGCTAGGTCCTGTGTATTGAGCTGGTCCCTGAGTCCCTGGTCCCCAGTTGAATCATGATGGATTGATTGGTAACTGGGAACCCAGCAGCTCAGCAGCCAGGCCTGCAGCAGTGTCTCCCCTCCCCGCCCCAAGCCAGACAGTCAGTCCCACAGCACTCATGGCACCAGTTTTTCTTGTCCGCAGCTTGAGGGGCAGTTTCCCCCAAACCCCTGCACCGAACTTCTTGAAACTTGGCAGGCTTTGTGACCTCAGTAAGAGCTACCACCCCTGCAGTTTTCAGCCCAATGTAGTGTAACACATAGACATGACAGGAGTTCTGCTTTCAAGAATTTGGGATACAGTTGCCCCAAAACCCCTTTACTGATCTTCTTGAAACTTGGCAGGGTTCATCCTCTCTGCATAGTCTACCACCCCTGATAACTTCATCCAAATTGATCAAAAAACAAAGTTATAGATATTTTATTTTTTCCCCACTATACCCTGTGGCTGGATCTCTGAGGCTGCTCCAAACCATTTTGGGAAGCCAAATGAGGCCAGCACTTCGATCTGGATGTGCTGCTTCAGACCCCGAAGCGTCCAAAGCTTCTCCAGATCTGAAGCCCTGTCCGAAGCCTCACACAGCCCTACTGAGCATTTTGATACTTTAAACGAGTATGTTCTCTAATAGATCAGCAACGTAATAACAAAACAACATTAACTGGGATGACATTAAGTCAGGAGTACCTGTATAATCCAAGCCATGAGGGACGCATCCATCCCTACAGTTCACTTCCATGCATGTTCAGATCAGTTGGGAAGTGCCCTTACTCATTCCCTCCAAGTCAACACCATTGCCTGCACTCTCCAAGAAACCACTGTTTTAGCAAACCACTGGCAAATCCTTTAAAGTGCTTTAAAATCTCTTTTAAAGATATTCTCTTTAAAATCCTTTGAAGAGAATAACGGGTACCCTCTAAGCCATGCAAACAAGTACAACCTCCATGGGATCAGTTTGACCATTCAAATGAAAGAGGACCCTCTACACATGTATCAACAGCTTGTTTTGAAATGCTGTTGTGTAGTAGCTGTGTGTGTTAAGGTGTGTGTTAATGCTGAGATTATTGCCCTTGTATATACCATGCAGAAAGACATTGACAATTTGAATTCTGATGCTCTTTTAAGAAGCTTCTTGGACATCCCAGGGACCTTCACTACCCATGTGTTTTAGGCTTCAGTGGGAAAATAGCTCAGGAGACATTGACACTCTAATGTCCCCCCTGAAATGAAATACTTCCAGGAAATAAAGTACCTGAGAGTTAAGGTGCAATTTTTGTTTTATAGAAAAGATTTTTAAAAAAAAATTACGAGCTTCCAGAAAAGGCACTGTTACCAATCAAATCATACAGGGGATCCTTAAAAGCATATCCTTGTAAAGTTATCTTCTAACAATTGCTGCAGGAGCAGACAGTCCCAAAAGCCAAACCTTGGTAGCATTGAATTCAGTAGTAATTGTGCTATTGACTTCAACAGGACCAAGATTTAGTCCAACAATCCCCAACCAGTACCTAATGGTTATGAGCTATACTGTGTACTATGCACTATAGCAGTCTTTTTAATCAGCAGTTTGATAAGGGTTCTTGTCTTCATAGTTTCATAGTTAGTAAGGTCAGAAGGGACCTGAGCAGATCATCAAGTCTGACCCCCTGCCACGGCAGGAAAGAGTACAGGGGTCAAATGACCCCGGCTAGGTGTCTATCTAGCCTCCTTTTGAAGACCCCCAGGACAGGAGCGAGCACCACTTCCCTTGGATGTTGGTTCCAGATCCTAGCTGCCCTGACAGTGAAGTAGCGCCTCCTGATATCTAGCTTGAGTCTACTCTCAGTCACCTTATGGCTGCTATTCCTCGTTATTGCTGGTAGTACTCAGGGGAACAGGGACTCTCCCATTGCTTGCTGGTCTCCCTTGGCCAGTTTGTAGATGGCCACCAGGTCCCCTCTCAGCTTTGTCTTGTGGAGGCTGAACAGGTTCAGGTCCCGTAGCCTCTCCTCGTAGGGCCTGCCCTGCTGCCCCCTGATCATGCGAGTGGCCTCCTCTGTACCCTCTCGATGATGTCCACATCCCTCCTGAAGTGCAGCGCCCAGAACTGGACGCAGTACTCCAGCTGCGGCCCGACTTCTGTGAAAGATTAGAAAAGTGACAGTGATCTGTTGATCCAAAATTTACCTCACACTTACAAGTTCTAAGTTCTTCGAGAAACAAAGCTAAGCAGCCAACTGGAGCTAATGAAACTAAAATAGAGAATGAGCGAGTGAGTGAGTGGTGAGACAACCTCTCTTCATGAGTGTGTCTTCTTGATCAAAGAAAAGTAACATAACACTATTTCCCTTAGACACATGCAGACAAAGATGTTTATTGCAAATCATGGAACAAAACTTGTCAATTCTGAGACTTTTACCTCCAAATATGTGTGTGTGTGTGTACGTGTGTGTGCACGTGTGTGTGTGTGGTCAGGTTCACGTTAGTCTCAGTAACTAACAAGCTTAGCCTAGCATGCGTCTGACCTGGCAATGAAGAATGAGTAACACTCAAAACCCCCCAAAAGTTTTCATAATTTATCATTAAAAATTCCTGCTAAGAAAGAAAGAAAGAGGCAACCTAAAGGAACATCCTTTTCATATTCCCAGTAGCTCAGATATATTGTTTGAAGACATCACACAACCATCCCTTTTGAATCAATACATAACAAAGTAGTATTCTTCAGACCCAGGACTGGAATCTCTTTCACTCTGAAGCCACTTTACACACATCTGGCTGTATAAAGGAACCTTAAATTGCTTTTAAGTATGAGTTATGCCCACTTTAAATCCCCCTTTCCCTGCCATTGCAGGGGAGCCTTAGTATAAATGGCTTTTAATATTACCTGTGTTACCTGACTCTAATAATAGATATTTAAAAAGCTGACTCTTCTTGGTAGTACCATACTCAAAGGGTTAAGTTTTGCAAACAAGTTGAGCAAGTAAAATACAGCATGTGTACCCCCAGGGCATTTTTTTGTAGTCTGTCAGGCACTTGTTAGCACACTAACCCATTCATTTTTTGATGAATTTGTGGTGTGTTGGATGTGAGCCAGAAACTGAGCTGGGAACAATATTTATTTATATCTACACACAATAATTCATGTCTACCCAGATCTTGGACTTTCCCTAATCCTCACAGTATTTCAAAACATTTGCAGTTCTCTAGCATTGGCTTTGCTTGGCTCAATGTAGTGGAAAGAAACATAAGACACTGAACATTGCTGAATGCTTTGATTCACTGATAGAAAGTGAAGTTTCTTTGCTGGCTGTTTTATCAGCCTATAATTTTGAGATTCTTTGGAGGGGTAGAGCTGCATTTTGTGTCTTCATGAGACATACTGCACATTTAGCACTTGTTTTTCAAAGGGAGGTTTTCACCTCAGGCTTTGCAAGTTCTGTGCTGCACAAGGAATGGCAGTTTTGTGGGCCACTGAAGCAAACTGGTAGGCTGTGAATTTTACTTTGTTGGGAGTTAGAGTCTCAGAATGAAACAGTAACTAGGACTTGGAAAGGAGGGGCCAAACGTAGCCTTGTGAAGACACATATGTGAAACCAAGATCATCAGTTTGATGGACCAAGGAGAACTTTCAGAATAGTGATCTCCAGCCACGATGCTATACTATGCAGGACGAAGCATGTCACTTGAGTTGGGAAAGGCTTCGTGGCACTGTGTGGAGTGACTGAAGATAGTTTAAAAGCCTGCTCACTGCTCTTATGTTGTGACAAGGGACAGAAGCGAGAAAAGGGAAGGTGGTAGAAATTGAAACAAAAAAGATAGGGATGTATAAAGGATTGCACATTCCTGCACTGCTTAGGGGTGGATGCAAGCAGATACAACTTCCACTGAAGTTCATATGAGATGCACCTGCCTATGCCAGGCACCAAACACTAGTAAGTATAGTGCCATCTTGTATTAGGTTTTTGAGATGCTGACCTAATAAGCCGTCTCCATCTGTGAATCATAGAAAGACATCTTCCAACAAGCCGGCACTAATATGGCCATGATCATTTACTGGCATGATACAACATAAACATTGGTCTGTGTTTCTGGAGAGTAAGTCAGTGACACTAAGGAGGCTACAAAATTCCTGTCAGATAGTAGATGAGATGGGGCAGGCCTATTACATGTAGAAAGGCTGAGAATGTATGATTTCATTTCTTTCTGCTAACAAGAGGTATCCCCCTGGTCTGGAATGGGGTGCATCTGAGGTGGATGTTACAGAACTAAATCTTTACCAAGGCAGTCTCCTCCCAGGAAGGCTAGAAAAAACAGCAAGATTAGAACCATTTGACTAAAATTCTTCTCCTTGCATGTGGTGCTATTCATAGTGCTTGCCTCCTGCCTATATTTCTCATATCATGGAGGATGAACTACATTTCCCCAGGAACTTTGCCAGGATGGGGGCTGGTGTTGGCACCCATATACTGACATTCAAAGGAAAGGCTTAGTTCAAGTAAGTTCTGAACCCATATGAAAATATTACACTATTCCCTAGAAGATATGTTAGAAGAATGGAATCAAGTCCATTCACCAAGGCAGTAGCTTCCCAACAATTCCTGTAGGGTCTTTAGCCATCACCAGTGCCTTTGTGGATAGGGGCATTCAAATGCTCAGAGGTGCTATCACAAAAGGAAGGACTGGGTTTAAGGTAAAGTCAAACAAGAGTGATATCCATCAATTCACCAATGCCCCTTTTGGCTTTTCTAGGCTTGTTTCTTACAATATATGTTCAACATCATTTATTAACCAGTCCTACATCCATTTACCAAGCAGCTATTTGTTTTCAAAACAGGCCAGAGTGACTTATTTGTATACACTAGTCTGAGACTTTTGGGACATATGTTCTTTTTTTCAGCAGATCTTGGCAATTCTCCCTGCACTCCAAATTCACGCATTACAGATAATTAAGCTTTGATTTTTTCTGGCTTTTTATTTTTAAGTCTTGCAGAAATGAGCAAAATTAAGCTCATTTTATGTGGAGAGGTTTAGAAGGAGTTGCATCATTAAGAGCAACATTCTCTGACCTGGATTTAACTAGTATATAGCTTAATTCCCTTAGGACACCTCCATTACTACAGAATTAAAAGAGCTTTTTGAACTTTAAAAATCCTCCTAGAACTTATTTCTTTTCAGAGTTCCTCTGCAAAGGATGCTTTCTTGAATCACAATTTTCCCCAAGTACAAAAAAAAAGTTTTACTCTATTCCATGCTCCTGTTTTTAAAATGCCATTCATATTTGTGACAAATACAGCAAGCTCAAAATCCTTGTAATAAGATGCGTTTAGTAACAAATATTCCTTCTCTAGAATTTTTGGCAAAGGATCTTTTTTACTACTACTACTATTATTAGTCATATTCGACATTAAGCTAGCATCCTGTCTGGCCCAACCAAGTTCAGAACCATATTGCACTAGGTACTGTACATACGTATAGTAAGAAAGACTTAACTGCTTGGATGTGGGAATATGAATCTACACAGACAAGACCCAGTGGGAGAAAGAAAGAATCATTATCCTTGTTTTACAGGTGGGAAATTGGGGCACAGAGGCTGCTTACAGACATGGAAAAAGAACCCCCCAAAACAGAGCTTTACTTTAAGCTTGGCATACCCCTGTACCGAGCACAGCACATACCCGGAAGAGGCATCACATTAGTTTGACCCAGCTTGCTCAATGTCTGTATAGATTGCACGCTTCAGCAGGACTTTTTGGCACTTTTATTGAATCAGCTATTAGATAAAAGCACCAAAAATACCCGCTGAAGTGACTGATCTATACAGACACTAGGGAGCTGGGTCGAATTAACACATTTCTTCTGGTAAAGTACGGTTTTGGGGTTTCAGTTTTTGGTTATTTTTCCACAGCCATCAGCAGCCAGAGTGATGAACTTGCCTGACGTCATCCAGCATGTCAAGCATAGTGGGAATAAAATGCAGATCTCTTGTGTCCTTGTATAGGTCCTTTAACTTCTTCATTTCTGAGCCTTTTCACATTCTTCTGTAGCTCTGAATGAAGTATAATCCTAGGCTCAAGCAATCCCATTGCCTGATTTTCTATGAATGCAGTGCACTTTGGACACCAGTGATTTTCAGTACCAATTGTTTTCATGATAAGAGAGCACATCCAGCAGATTCTTCACTGACAAGAATAACTGATTGGGGAATCCCTGTGGGATCAGTGTATACGAGTTGGTATTAACATTAAATGGTGGGTCATAAGAACTGATTATGTATCTATGGATTGGCCTCAAAGAGACCTTTCTTTCACACTGAAAAGTCTGCAGGTCTAAATCCCCTCAATTATAACCTTTCTTAGGGGCATATTGTGCCATTGATCTGTGTTCTAAACTCCCACTGATTCCAAGCCCAACAGCCAGCATTATATATCCCATTCTTATCCCAGACAGTGATTTAGCTGTGTGGGCACCAGGATGGGCACTATGTGACATATGCATTTTCTTCTTCAGTACAGGTGTCAGCCAGTGGTGCTTGGAGAAAATGGAATTGATAGAACTTCTTGACCTAACCATCTGGGTCCCTGGTTTGTAGATTGTCATCCCAGCTGCCACAACTCCCTATGCTAATGCTCAATAGCTCTGTGGTTCATTCTCTATTAAAGAGAGATTATCTAAGCCATCTGCCAAGAGCAGAGTAGGGGACATGGTGGTCCCAGTTGGAGGGCCCAGTCTGAGCTATACCTGTGCATAGAAGGAATGATGGCAAAGCAGCATAGCTAACAGAGCTACAGGGAAGAGACTTGTAATTAATTGTCCATATAGTACCTCTTTCCCTTATTTTTTGTGATTTTTAAAAAGCAGTTCAGCAGCTCAGCCATTTTAGAGTCACCATTAAATTTAAATCCTCCTTATTTATTGATGGAGCTACTTTCTCTCTAGCTTTTCTCTTCCCCTTAATATATATCTAAAAGCCCTTCTTAATGCCTCTGGGAACATTAACTCATTCTGCTGCCCTTGTCTCATCCCTGAAAGCCTTAACTGGTTGAGAACATTCTTGTTCGATTCCCTACGCTATTCTTCCTTTTTTGGCATTAAACCTTTTTTTCTGCCTCAGACTACCCAGCAGCATTTTACACAGATATATTTGGTGGGTTTTGTACCTTGATATTTCCTGTTTTTATGAGGGCAAGTGTTGCCTGTTGTACCATAATTAGGTTGGGGCAGATCCTCACTTGGGGTAAATCATTGATGCAACACTTCCGCTGACATCAGAGCCAAAGTGATTTACTCCAACTTGGAGCCTGTCCCATGGCCTTTTGAAATATATTTTTCTCATTTGAAAGGATTTCTCTTTTTCTTCCTCTTGCATCATATGTCCACCACATTCTACAAATTCCCCCAAATGCCTTTGTTTGAAATCCAATACATTTGTATATTCCTGTGTTACAGTATTATAATGCTACCATTTTTTCTTATCATTACTACTATTGTTATTGACCACAGTACATGTCACACATTGTAAGAGACAATTTCTTTTCCAATGGGTTATAGCCTAAAGGCACAAGACAGAAAGGAAATATTCTTATCCCCATTTTGGGGACAAGTTGGGGAACCGAAACAGTAAGATGAAGGGCAGGATTTTCAAAGACACCAAACATGGTTTGAAACTTATTTCCCTTTTAAAGGCAATCAGATTTGAGTGCTTAATTCCCTAAGGTGCCTATGGAAATCTTAAGCAACTTACCCAAGGCCAAAAAGTCTGTGACAGCTGAGAACTGGACCCAGACCCCCTAAATTCCATCCCAGTATATTAACATAAGTTCAGGGAGACCAGCTGCTATTCTTTCAACTCTCTCTCTCTCTATATATATATTAATGTATTTATTATTATTATGATTTTTTTTTAGGTGGATTTTTTTTGTTTTCTGTCTGAGGTGAGGCCAAATTAGCCAAATCAGTTCTGAATTCTATGGACAGAGCAAAGCTCAATCAGCCATGTCTGTGTGGTGCTGCCACTTACAAGTATCCTACCTCCCAGACTCTTCATACATGCATGTACTTGTTCTGCTTAAATCCAGTCTCACAGTGGACACAGTCACCAAGTTTCCTTATTTATATGGTACCTCCAATTCTGAGCTCTCTGAAGAATAGCTCATGGGAACTGCAGGCATCTGCTGTAAAACATTCTCTCCTCACCTTTCTCTTCTCTTTCTATATATAGATCATGCCTGTCAATATTATCATGTACCTATTCTAGCAGTACCCTTTCACTGCATGCTTGATCCAGCATTTTGAGCCCACTGCTTCCCACCCATTCACACAAATCTGTGACCTGTGTTTGAAGTTGTTTTAAGCCAAGACTAGCTTACAGGGGTAGGTGTATAGCTAAGAACCCAAATTTGGTTTAAATTACCTGGAACCCATTCACTTTTCAGCGAGGAAATCACTCAAGTGCTGATAATCCCCTAGGGCCCTTCCTACTTTTCTTCCTAAAGGGCAGACAAATTCTCCTGGAATTGTCATAACTGACTGGGAAAGAATCCTAGAGCATCTCAGCCCCAAAGTACCATGGAACAGACTCCCAGACATACCCATACCTGTGAGTGCAGTAACACTGAGGACACAGTGGGTACATCTACATGTGTGCCTGACTGCACAGTTATTACTGAGCAATCATTTAGTACTTGTTTTAGCAAGGGGGGAAGGAATATTTTATTTGCTAAAAAAAGTGTAGTTTCACTCAACCAGAAATCTGTGTGCAGTTTTATCGAGAATTCAGTAAATGAAGAAAACCTTGTGGGAGTTGTGTTGTGGCGCTATCACCTTCAACTTGTGCTCTATAGTTCATAGATTTATAGATTGTAGAGTTGGAAGGGACCATAGTGGATCATCATGTCCAACCCCCTGTCCCTGGCAGGAAAGAGGACCAAGGTCAGATGACCCCAGCCAGGTAACTGTAAAGCCTCCTCTTGAAGACCTCCAAGTTAGGTGATAGTACTACCTCTCTTGGAAGCCCATTCTAGATTCTAGCTACCCTTAGTGTAAAAAAATTCTTCCTAATGTCTAACCTAAATTTAATCTCAACTAGTTTGCACCCATTATTCCTAGAAATTAGATTCTACCAAGAGTTGAACTTGGATTGCTGGATTCAAAGTCCAGAGAGCTAACCATTACACCATAGAACCAGGTTCACTTGATATGTACCACTAACAAAGACATGATGAAGGTATAGCCCCCTTCCCACTCTTCACCCCCCTCAGGTGATGGCTCTAATCACCAGACCATCAAGTGATCCCAGTGATAATTTAAATACTTTATACAGTGTAAAACAGCTGCAACAAGAACAAATGAAAAACCCCACTCTGTAGTGCCCTGTAGCTCAGTGGATCAAATATTTCCCTCAGTGTGGGAGATGTGGCTTTAAATCCTCAATTTGAATCAGAGAAAGAAATTGAACCTGGCTCCCCCACATCTTGGGTGACTGTCCAAACCAATTGGGTATAGAGGGGCATCACAATTTTGTCCTCAATCACATAAGTCTAGCACCCCTTGCTTTTATAAAAGTTGCCCAAAATAAGGAATCAATTGATCACCAAATGATTTAACAAACTGAAATTTCAGGAAGCCCTTTTTAGTAGGTTCAGAGTTATTGCTAACTCAAACAGCCAAAAAGCACAGTTGATAAAGGAGTGCCTCACAGTCCGGCAGTGTCTCCTCAGACCCCAAGAAGCTGCTGCCAACTTCATACTGCTCCCTCAGGACCACCTTTCAATCTTGCTTCTCTTTACCTCTCATGAGTTTCCTCCTGTGCTGCCTCCAGCCTTGGATCTTTTACCAGACCCTGAGAGAGTCCTTGGCCTAGTATTACAGGCACCAGTCAAGCAACCACTTGCTCACCTTCTTGAGCCTTTAACTTCCTGTGGGCCCGCTAATTATCCTCTGCAGCTGGGCTAGCCTTCTTAGGCAGCCTACAGTCAGTGTCTACTACCTGCAGTTGGGCTGTAGTCCCTGCCAGCCTGCTGAGTACTACAGTCTGTGGTGTGCTGTCTACTGCAATCTTCTGTCAGCTAGCCTGCTATACCCTTCCATTTAGGATTGACCTGAAGTTATGTTTTACATTTTTTATACAACCACCAAGATAAAAAATCAGCTCTGTGCATTGTTGTGTAATTTACCCTTGGGGATCAGCATTGCAAGAGCACCCCCAGTATGAGGCAGTACAAAAATAAGTTGTATATCACCTCTGCACCTGTATTCCTGCCAACTTGTGCGCATCTTGGGTATGGCTGAGGATCTAGCCCTTAATTTCTTTTAAAATAAAAGCTTAGGTTCTCGAGAGTGACAACTTACTGAAACTTCATAAGTTGGTCTGATTTGAGCCCTACTGCAGAGGTGTAGAAATGTGAGAAAGATATTATTTTTATATCAACTAAGTGTTTTTGAACCACATGAAAAGTTCAGGTATACTGAGATTTAGGTTTCATTTTTGGATCATATCTTTTTTTAGCCAAGCTAGTTTGTCTGTTGCTAATAAAAACTTCTTTCAATACATTGACCTTCAATTTAGCCAAGTCCTCATGAATCTTATATAAAATCCTGGTAGCAAACTGATAACTACTGAATTCTCTTTTGTTGCAGGAAGATAAGTTCTAGGTCAGCACTTGAGAATAGAAATATGTCTCTCAGAAGGAACAGAAAGTTTTCAGATTACTAGAAACGGGATTCATACATGTGTCTGTATGACCAGATAGGCTGGGTGTGTTTGGAGCACATGCTTATAATAGGAAGTCCAATAATTTTCTTAAGGTGCAGAAAATCTTTGTTTAAAAAATAGCTCCAATGGATTTTCAAGTATAAACAGGAAAAACAATTATGGTCAATGCTCTAAAACTTGCCATGTAGTAGGAGAAGTGTTTTGTATATGCTCACTGTCCAAAAGTTAATTTTCCTAGGGGAGAAATGTGTCCTCTGGGGTGTGAGTGATGTAAATGCTGAGGCCTTCCATTCACTTATTGGAGGAGGTGAGCTATTGCTTTTGTTACTAGGAGAGCCAGTCAGGGACTTTTTGCTGAAATTTTGTTTCACCAAAGCATATTACTGAGACATACTGGTTTTAATAACATTTCTAGTTAGAAAAGGTGTAGAGAATGAGGTCTTCTTGCACTACATAGTCTGATGGTGTGGGCCTGGAATGAGAGAGACTAATTTTCAAGTCCCTGTTCTGCCTGATTCACAGTGGTCTGGGATAAGAAACTGCTCTACATTAGGTAGAGCAGAGACTTGCACCTGGATCTTCCAAAGACAAGGTCAGCATAAACCAGGACATAAACCCTTTCCCAAAAGGGAAAGCTCAGGTTTTGACCTGAAAACATACATTTCAACACAAAGCTACTCTCAGAAAACCATTAGGAAGGTTCTGATTTCATTCCAGTATGGAATGATCATAAATTTTGAAACCTCAAACGTGGCTGTGAAATGGAATGGTTGTTCACCGGTCAACTCTAGTCTCCAGCAACTTTTCTATATGGAAAGTGTTGTAAATTACTCATGTAGAGGAAGATTGATTTCCACCTAGGCAGATGTGAAGAAATTGGCAGGGACTTGACACGCGTGAATGTGGGCTTGGTTCTGATCTTAATTATGTAAAACCTGAAGAACTCTGCTGAAGCTAATAGGATTTCACTGGTGAAAGAGAGAGCAGAATCAAGTCCGTAATGTGTATACATGGGGAAGAAGATGAGGTAGGTGGAAAACTATAATGGAGAATATGAGCTTGGTTTTCTATTGCCTGGTACCTTGGGTAGCAATTTACCTCTGCGTAAATTAGGTGCAAAGGTGGGAGAAAAAAAGCCACCAAATCCAGTTTGCCCAGGTGACAATAACCACACAGAGTGCAAGATAATGGGGAATCAAGCCACCCAATTCTGTAATAAAGCTATACATTGTTGGTGCTGTGTTGCCAAGATTGAGGCCAAGACTTCGAAACTTGGATGTTAAGGGTTAGCAGACATATTTTCTTGTATACTACATTGCCCCCAATAAGACACACATCTTGATTTTGGAAGGGAGAATGTAGAAAGTTTTTTTTTTCCAGAGCCATGATCGACTGTGGGACACACAGTAAGTCCTGGAAACATGGAGGCCCTATCCACATGTAGTGTGGACATTAGGTTTCTCAAGGAGAACTAGCAGCAGTGCATCTTGCGCTGCTGCTACTTGTTCCCAGTGAACACCCACGCCATGTGCACGTGGGGTAGGGGAGGCGTGGGGTAGGGGAGCACTGTGCACTGCCTGTGCATGTGCTGCTTTGCTTTTTTTCTTCGCAGGTGTTTTGACTCCTGGATATCCAGGGGTCAAAGAAACCCTCCACACTGTTCCCTTGTAACACAGAGAACAACTGAAAATGCAGTATGTGGCACCATAGACATGTCTCCGGAGCCACATACCGCGTGGCTGCGCTCATCTGGACATGGCCAGAGTGTCCAGAAGTGTGGCATCCCAAGAGACAGATTGGGTAAGGCAGCAGAAACTTCCTGGTATGGCAGGAGAACAACAAGGATAAGCCCCAGACCCTTGCAAGGGCAGCAGCAAGACTGTTACTTCTTTACTGTAAATAGTTCTCAATGTAAGTTCCTATAAAGAATAAAGTGCTGTTTTCACACTCCAAGCCTCATGAAAATACTACAGATTGCATTCAGCATCTCACCTGCCCTGAGCCAACTCAATCGCTGTTTCAGTCACAAGCGATAATGCTCACAAAATAGCTACTTCTGTAAGAGGGTTAACACTGGACCCTGCCCCTTCTGCTTGGTGGGCCAGGGACAAGTGGGAGTCATCTGGACAGCCATTTAAGCAGTATATGCATATTTCCATTCCAGTGCAGAAGAATCACCTTCCTCACTTCATATACTCATCCCAATACTAGTACGCAGGTAAATACAGTAAAGTTTGCTATTCACAAACACAGAGTTCACATCAGCTGCTGCTGATTTTAGCATATACTCTCTGGGTTCCAATTCTTGCAAATCAGACTGCTAATGTAAGTGTCCAATTGGAAAAGTTTGGCTTGAGTTTCCACCAGAGTGGAGGAAAAATAGATTTTTCTTCACTTCCCTAGAAAATAGCCATTCAGAGAGAATTTACCCTAAAATTCTCCTTCATAATGATGAAGATCTGAGGCAAAGAAAAATAAATACAAAAACACCCCAAAATGAATCAATGCTCTTTTTCAAACACCTTTTTACAAATAATTCCTAATGAAACATGGCCAATGCCACTGACACACAACTGGAACTGCTTCAACTCACAGGGAAAACTGTTTGATAAATGGACAACTTTTATTTTTTTTTGCTAAAGCTGTAGACAAGTGTTCTCTGCTCCTCCCACAACTTCACTCCCCCTTTGAGCTTTTCACACAAACTAGTTAAACCCTCCCATCAGAAACAAATCTATTCCATATTAGTAGCACACTGTTTAATTAAAAGTTTCCATATGCAGGCTGTGTTTGCTCTCCCTGGCCTCTGAATAGGAAAATTAAATGCATAGCAACAGTGAAGGGCTTTCAGCTGGTTTTTTATGGGGAAGGCTGCTAACTGGCTTCACTGCAGTTTACAACACTGACTGTACTATATAATCAGACTGAAAAAAATCTGAAGCCAGTGCAGAGGCTATGCTTGCATAAAAGAGCTCTATAATAAGCCCGCTCTGAAATCTCTCTCCCTCTCTTGCTAAGCTGTTGTCACAAAATATAACAAAACAAAAACGTCAAACAAAAAAGTAAAACAAAAAAGTAACCCTCATAGCAGGAACTGTTCCTTCTATTGAAGGAGTTGTTCACCTTTGCAGGTCAGGGAATTTAGGATGTACTAACGGGGCAGAGGCCTAAGGTCTGATGCTTTCCATCACAGTTTGTGAAGGGAGACTCATTTCCTTTAATCATCCATGCCCAGAGCCCAGAGCTCTCCCTCCTGACAGATCACAGCAGACATAGCAGAATCTAAATTGTTAATATAACTGAACTCCAGTTCTCAGGTCTGCTCTTCACCAGCCCTACACATATGCACATAATCCCCCGGCCAGCATGTTTTGCATTGCTTTTTGTGCATGATCCACAAAAGAGGCAAATCTCTTTCAGTTGCAAGTCAATAACCTGGGTCTTTAGTTCAAGCTGTGAGAGTTCACCCTTTCAGCTCTAGAGCTCCTTGGTAGGTTGTTCAAGTTGATTAACAGGCATACATCCAAATTTTCCCGGACATGTCTTCTTTTTTGGTCCCCTGTCCTTGTGTCCAGGTGGGTTTTTAAAATCTGAGCAAATGTCCAGGTTTTTACTTTGCCTCTGCTTCTCCCAGGCATGAGCAGATTAGATGCTTGGGGCTGGGAGCAGCGGGCAAGGTGATTGGGTGTTGGGGGTCACGCATTCTGCACATGGGCACAGGCAAGTAAGTGTGTTTCTGTGCACGTGCACACAGGCAGTAGCTGCATGGGCAGCAGGACTGGGGGGGACAGGGAGCTCTGGGTCAGGAGGCGCACCAGCAGGGCTGGAGGGCAGGGGTTGCAGGTTAGGAGTGAGAGGCACCAGCAGGGCTGGGGGGGCAGGGGTTAGGAGTGAGGGGCAGAGGCAGGGGATGGGCATATCACTGCCCCCCCTACAATCATATACCCTGCCCCCTCCCCCCACTGGTGTCCTCTTTTTTGATCCTGGAAATATGGTAACCCTTGATTTGCACTTTATAGGCTAATCAAAATATCACGTGTGTGTGTGCGCGTGTGTGTGTGTGTGTGTGTGTGTGTGTGTGTGTGTGTGTGTGTGTGTGTGTGTATCACAGC
>NW_017728964.1:6889574-6893536 GCF_001723915.1 Gavialis gangeticus
GTGGTGCTGGCTCCTACCCTGGGGATCTTTAAGAAGAGGCTTGATGACTACCTGGCTGGACTCATTTGAGTCCAGTCTTTTCTCCTGCCCAGGCAGGGGGTCGGACTTGAAGATCTACAAGGTCCCTTCCAACCTGACTTCTATGATTCTGTGATTCTATGAAATCATCAGTAAAGCTAACTGCACTTTATCATGCATTAGCAGATGCATGACAAACAGAGCCAGGGAGGTGATACTTCCCCTCTATGCAGCATTGATCAAACCACAGTTGGAGTACAGCATCCAGTTTTGGGCACTGTACTTCAAGAAGGATGTTGATAGACTCGAGAGGGTCCAGAGGAGGGCCACTCATATGGTTAAGGGTTTGCAGGCCAAACCCTGTGAGGAGAGACTAAGGGACCTGGATCTCTTCAGCCTCTGCAAGAGAAGGCTGAGAGGTGATCTTGTGGCTGCTTACAAATCCATTAGGGGGACACAGCAAGGAACTGGAGCTACTCTGTTCACCAGGGCGCCTCTTGGGATAACAAGGAACAATGGTTACAAACTGACAGAGAACAGATTTAGGCTGGACATCAAAAAGAACTTCTTCAAGTTGAGGGTGGCCAGAATTTGGAATGGGCCTTCAAGGGAGGTGGTGCTCTCCCTTACCTTGGGGGTCTTTAAGAGAAGGCTGGATACACATCTGGCTGGGGTCATCTGACCCCAGCACTCTTTCCTGCCCAGGGCAGGGGATCAGACTCGATGATCTGTTGAGGTCCCTTTCGACCCTAGCATTTATGCATCTATGATTCTATGAATCTATGAATCAAATGCTGTGAAAGGACATGCAGAGAGCACAGTATAAGAAGCATAGAGAAATTACAATATAAAACATAAGGGAGGGGCAGAGAGAGAGCGAGCAGGGGGAGTGGGGAGAAGGGCAGTCCTGGGAGAGACAAGCAAACACACATTAAACCCATGGGAATAAAGGAATGACCAAAGCTAACCCAAATGATGAAATAAGAATCCATAGATTCTATTTAAACTATACTTAACACAATCTAATCTGTGGATGATTTCTTGTTCCACAGTTTCCTGTTTAGATTTGTTGATGGCCATCATGCAACTAGGGATTAGCTAAGACTCAAGAATTCTTTGAGCCTCCGATGTTTGGGTCTGCTTGAGAGTGTGCTACAGGCTTCACTACATGCCTCATCCGGAGGATATGATTGCGAACTACTTGATCTTTTCCAGGACTGTGGCTATAGCGCCCTTTGAGTCCTCTGTTCACTGAGTTCTCTTGCACCAGCTACATGGAACTTCTCTGAATAAGAAAGTTGCCCCATTTTAACTAAGGGCCTAATTTTAAATTTAGTGAAGCCCAAGAAAAAGGCTAGAGCTACACAGACATTCATATTTCTGTTTAAATCACAAAATCGGCTTTAGCGAAATTGAAACAATTCCCTTGTAAATTGAACTAGCTGCACAGGGGTTTACACCACTTTAATTAAATTGGTAAACTTAGATTTAATTTAAATGGAATCAACTCTCTCAGGCAGACATCACAACTTTTCTGCTTCAGTTTACCCTTTATAAAATGGAGCTGGTGATACTTGACTTATTTGCATGACACCAGAGCAGGGGTGGGCAAATATTTGGTTGGTGGGCCACTGAATGAGTTTTGGGGACCTGTTGAGGGCCACATCCATCTCTCTTTCTCCATCTCTCCATCTCACTCTCTCCCTCTCCTCTTTTTTCTCTCTCTCTGTCTGTCTCTCTCCTCTCCTCTCTCTCTGTCTCCATCTCTTCTCTTCTCTGTTTCTCTTCCACTCCTTCCCTCTCACCTTCCCCCTCCCTTCAGAACCTGGCCAAAGCTGTAGTTTGCCAGGAGCCCCCGTGCTCAGCTGTGGACCCGGGCAGGAGCTTCTGTTGCACCAGGTGGGCAGCACCATCAGCTATGGGCACAGGCAGCGGGTTCTGAAGCCTCGATGTGAAACCTGCCGGCAGTGTCACAGCTGATGGTGCTGCCCGCCCAGCGTGACAGAAGCTCCTGCCTGGGTCCATAGCTGATCACTGGGGCTCCTGGCGAACTACAGCTTTGGCCGGGTTCTGGGGGAAGGGATGGAGTGGGGAGAGACAGAGAGAAGAGGAGAGAGAGGGACAGAGGGAGACATTGCTGCTTGCCCAGCACAGCAAAATCTTCTGCCTGGGTCCACAGTTGATGCTGCTGGCAAGCTTTAGGTCAGGGCTCTGGGCAAGAGCTTCCACCGCACTGCGTGGGGGGTGGTATCAGCTGTGGACTCTGCCAACAGGTTCTGCATCCAGACTCCTCAACCTGCTGGTGGCATCCACAGCCCCCCGACCCCAGGTCCACGGCTGATGTTTCTGTGTCAAGGGCTGATGCTGCTGGGTGGAAGCAGTCCTGCCTGCCTGTCCAGCACCACATGGTGGCCAGAGCTGCTGGCTGCCCATGGGTCAGACTGAATCTGTTGGCAGACTGTATTTGGCCCAAGGGCCGTATTTTTCCCAGGCATGTACTAGAGCTTGGTGAGCTTCTCAATTGAAATCTTTTCAGATAAAAAGATTGTTGGGCATAATTAGTTCATCATGTTTTATAAATTCAGTCTATTTTGTCATATTTTTCAGAGGAAGAAGGAGGAGAAGGCAATAATGACAAAAGTAGGGGTGTCCAAATAATTGATGTTTTGATCCAGTTGCTGAAAGAAAAAATCACTTCAGCTTGAACTGAAAGTAACATTTCCCATTTTTTCTTGGCAAAATGAAAAACTTAATTTTGTTCAATGTAAAAAAATTCCACTTGACCTCCCTCCCCTTCACAAACAGTTTCACTTCATTTCAGTTACTGTAAGAAAAACAAGAAATACCACTGAAAGGCTTGATTTCCAAGATGAAGAGTGGCAAGACCCTTTTACTTGGTAACTAGAGCAGTCACCCAGGATGTGAGTGCCACAGGTCCCATTGCCTTCTCAGCCTGAAGGTGCCCTCCCTTACAGCAGCATGCTGTTGGCCTCTCCTGTGGACACTATTCCACTTGGTATGCATATTTCACTGGAGGAAAAATATGGGTCTTTCATCTTTCAGGTGACTGGTCTACACAGAAAGCTAGAGAGTCGTTCTAATCATCATGGTCTCTATCTCAATAACTATTTAAGTATTCTACTGAAAAGTGGAACCAGCTGCAACAAGAGGGACCAAGGAAGATTCCTTCAGAGAATAAATACCCTATAGTCTGGTCAAGACTCTCTCCTTGGAGCTGTGTGTTCAGCTCTTATGTGGCAATGGAGGGAATTGAACATAGTGTCAATACCTGGGTGAGATCTCTAGCCCCTGAAACACTGGGGCTAGAGAACACTGCCTCTTCCTCCAACAGTTACACAAATCTATCCCCCTTTTTCCCAGTTTAGCAAACTGCTTTTTCACAAGAAAAATGTAATTGGTTCAACCCCACTCCCAAACCAAACAAATTTTTTTCTGAGCTGTCAGCACACCAAAAAAAATACCAGTCATTCACACGGCTTTACTTGACATGGTATTCAGGGCAGGGAGAGGAAAGGGGCAGCACTGGAGGGAATTATTAGTGTCTGAATACTGTTTTGAAGTTATAAAGCACTGGGTTTTTATTTATGGGAGGATTGCATTAAGGACCATTCAGTGAACACTCATCACGTCATCATCTGAGTGAACAGACTGATGAAATAGAGCTTCATGATGATTTGCACTGTGTGACTCCTTGCATGCCAGTTATTGTATGGCCATAAGTATTAGGCCTGTGCAAGTTGGCAGTGACCCGATCCAGATTTGGATCCAGCCGCTTCAGATGGCCACGATCCGATCTGAAGCGCCGGACTGGGTTTCCACCTCGATCCGGCCAAAGCCGCTCCAAAGCTTCAGAGCCGCCTCGGAGATCCAGCCATAGGGTAAAATGGGGGAATCAATTAAATATCTATAACTTTGTTGTTTTT
>NW_017728964.1:6894198-6897768 GCF_001723915.1 Gavialis gangeticus
AACTGCCCCAAGACAGACACAGTCTTGGCACCAGTTTTGCCCATCAGCAGCTAGGGGTGCAGGGCCCCAGCCTCCCCCTGCACCAATCTCCTCGACAGCTGGCAGGCGTCACAACAGGGGCCACCATCCCTGCAGCTGTCACCGCGAACACACACAGTGTCACCCATGGCACCAGTTTTGCTTGTCCATAGTTTGAGGCGCAGTTTCCTCCAAACCCCTGCACCAAGCTCTTTGAAGCTTGGCTGGCTTTGTGGCCTCAGCAGAGGCTACCATCCCTTCAGTTTTCACCCTGCTATGTTGTAACACCTAGACGTGACCTGAGTTTTGCTTTCAAGAATTTGGGGTGTATTTCCTCCCAAACCCCTGCACTGAACTTCTTGAAACTTGGCCAACTTCATTCTCTCTGCAGAGTCTACCATTGTGGAAAATTTCATCTAAATCAGACAAGAAACAACAAAGTTATAGATATTTCATTGTTTCCCCATTATACCCCTTGGCCAGATCTCCGAGGTGGCTCTGAAGTGCTTTGGAAGCTCCAAACCGCTTGGGGAAGCCGAACGAGGCCAGCGCTTCAACCCAGATGTGCTGCTTTGCACCCTGAAATGTCTGAAGCTTCTCTGGATCCGAAGCTCTGTCCAAAGACTCATACTGCCCTATTAAGTATATGTAGGATAATTGATGTTCAGCTCCCGGCTGAGATCTGGATTCAAACTTTCCCTCAAGCTGAAGCATCTTCATTTGCTTCAGCAGAGATAGGGTTCACGTAGAGAGCAGTGCGTTATCCTAGACATAAAGTTTGCAGTTCTGACTCAGACAGAGCCCAGCAGACTGCTGAAACCAGCCCGTGGGGAAATTCTGCAGTCACTGAACTGACTGCTCCATATCTTGAGACAAAGTCTCATAGACAGTTACTGTGTAGGGCCTGCAGAGAGAAAACCGTGCCTTGTGCAGAAAGATAACCATGTCGCTCTTCTCTTTAAAAGATACAAGCTGCACATGATCGTGGATGAAAATTAAACTTCCATTCCTTCTCCTTACTCAGAGGCCAGTGCTGTCTGCTCAGGTTCTCTTACTCCTTGTTGCATTTTCACTCATATTTTCCCTTTTCCCCATTTTTAATTTGGAACACGTGTAGCAGGCTGCTGTCTTGTAGAAGCTGGTAGCAGGCTGCACACAGCAGGCTGTAGCTAGGGTGGCCATCATGGAGGACAGTCCGGTTGTCCTCTGTCCTCTATTGATACAAAACCCGATGCCTTTATGTCCTCTGTTTTTGTCTTGAAGAGAAAAATAGAGGACATAAAGGTATCAGGTTTCATATCAGTAGAGGACAGAGGACAGAGTAGCAGAAAACCAGAATGTGCTTTATGATGGCCACCCTAGCTGTAGCAGTCTGCAGGCTTGCAGAGGTTACAGCCTAGCTGTGGGCACTGAGACCTGTTTGCAAGTCTGCCCAGGAGGACTGGGTCAGCTGATAGGAATAATTACCTGGCATAAAGGGAAGTTGGAAGGCTCCCAGAGAAAGGAGAGTATGCTCTTGGGGTCTGGAGAAACACAAAGGACTGTGAGGACTATGTTTACCTTTGTTGATGGATTTGAGGATTTATGTTCTGGCACATCCTGTGAGGCAAGTGTGCTCAGGAAAATAAACATGAGTTGAGTTTTAAAGACTGTCTGAGCTGAGCAATCACCAACCTGCTACAATGAGATTTTTAGAAAGGTCTAAAAGAAGTGTGCCCTGCAGAACAACGGGAGTTGGTCATTCACCCCCATAGGCTCTTTAAAAAAATTAGAGCTAGAGCTAGCTTTGTCTTTCCTCCCAGAGCAGTGAGATCAAACACATGGATGGCTGTAAGCATTGCTAATAGCATTTGGGTGCTGGTCAAAAACCCAAGAAGAGTAATTTGAAAGATTCCTATTTAGATCAAGTCTGAAAGTTTTTCAGGTCACCCATTTCCATCTGCCCCAGATCAATAATGGCTGTTGATTGTTACCTCGTAGTTGTTGGGTAACCATCTGAAATCTGTTTGTGATGTCAGTCCAGCTCCTAGTGAACCCGCATCCCTATTAGAGTGGTATCTTGTCTGACTCAGAAGTGTCCAAAGACTTACACCAGTGGGAACTACTGAGTGTTCTAAACTCCTGAAAATCAAGCTACTTAGACAAGCTGCTGAAGTGTGGCAGCTACTTTCAAAATTCATAGTATTAGTCTACTTCGAACGTGGTACCTTTATTAGCATTTATATTTGTTTTAAAAAAATCAACCAAGTGAGAAAAACACACATAAACATGACACAAATGGGGAGCAGAGTACAAATCTGAGCCAGATATTAATAAAGTCTGCCACTGAGTTTAAAAAATATTTCGAACAGATTTGTAAAAAGCTCTGCTATTTCACATAATGTTAAAGGATTTAAATGATTTTAAATGCTTCTGTAGAAATCCAAGTCATGTTTTATTAAAGATGCCAAGTCTGTCTAATGTCTCCTGTATAACGTATCTGCTCTGTGGCAGCAAAAGCACAGAGATCATTAGGTTCATCCTTATTGCTGGGAGAACACAGCTTTTTCAGGCTTCTAAACTCTACTGTCATTAATATTTTAACATTTGAGGTACCACTGAGAAATGGTCCCTTTGACAAGGAAACCAGATGGATTAGAAATTAGTAAATTGTTTAAAAGAGAAAGTGCTGGATTCTAACTATCTAGGGATTCGAATTTAAATGAAACTAATTCCAGAGTCAGCTGCAGACCAAAAATAACTAACGATCAATATAATATATCCACTAAATACAAACATTTCACTAATGAGGATTAGAAAAAAACTTCCCCTGTGGACAGGTTATGCCATAAATGTCTTTCATGAGGGTTCTTGTACCTTTCTTTGAAGCATCTGGTACAGGCCATTCATTGTCAGAGACAGGATATATGGATCAGCAGAGATTGGATTACATGGATCATAGGTATGATCCAATATGGCAATTACTGTTTCTAGAAAACAGCCATGTAGAGACTCCAGATTTGTTCCTTGTAAATGAAGAAACATCATGGAGAGGTTGGCCCAATGGGTTTACATGAGGGATAAATCTGACCCATTACCTGCTGGAACATCCACATGTATCCACACACATACCCACAAAACCTTCAATCTCAAGGTCAGTTACAGAAGTTGAGAGATATTAGAGGCAGAGACAAGGAAGAAAAGCGGATGGTGAGATTTGGAGGGTGATTCGAAAGTGAAGCTCAGGAAAGCTGTGGTTAGTAGCACATGCTGCAGAGGGGAACATGAAGCTGTTCCTGTGAGCACAGCAAGGAGGGAGGGGTCAAAGAGAAACAAGGTGCACTTCTAAGAAGTCCATGTTGAGATGTGAAATCCTGGAGGTCAGTTTTAAAAAGGAGTGGGAGACCTTGTGGCAGAAAGCCACCTTGGTTTCTCCCCAAAAATCTCTGCCCTGTGACACTGTGATTTAAATCTCTGTGCTGTGACCATTCAATTAGGATGGGCCCAGCACACAGGGGACCACACCCTCAGCCTGTCTCTTTAGGGAACTGGAGCTGGCTGCATTCCTGAGGG
>NW_017728964.1:6898198-6911505 GCF_001723915.1 Gavialis gangeticus
GCCGGACATAAGGCGCCCCTAGGGAGGCATTCGGAGCCTGGAAGGTGGTCGGGCACAGGGAGGTGGGTGGCTCGACGCAGGAGCACCCCCTACTGGCCCGCCTCACGTGGTGGAAACAGCGGAGGGATACGAATACCCAGCTGTGTTCCTGAGGTGGGATCTCTGCACCCGCCACAGACCTAATAAAGGTGTTTGCCCTCTGAGGAGGGGTGTGGTGTGATACCTACAGAATTGGAGTCAACACTTTGTAAGGATGTCAGATGTTCTGCAGTCTGTGCTGTTATCATTCCCTTGTGCACAGTAACTCTTTTGAATAGTTATCCTATGCCTTGTTTACCCATTAACACACCCTCTGCTTTATATTCCAGAGCACTTTAAGATACTTTGTAGGAAAGGCGCTGTATGAATTAAATGCTTGATTAAGACAATAAAGTGATTGGAAGAAAACAGCTCAGAGGGGAAGCAAGATATCTAACTGAAAAACTCTACAAGGCATCATCCAAGTGCTGACAAAGATAATGCAACTTCAGGTAGCAGGACTGAGCCTGCAGCCAGACACACACCATACAGGAGACACAGGTGGTGGTGCAGCGGAGACCTGAAAGCTGGTCGTCCATCTGGAAGACAAGAACGTCTGTGTAATGTTGGGCAACTCATTTCTCTGTGTCTTAAACTTCTTCTGTAAATTGGAACAGCAACACTGCCTTATCTCCTACAAATGGCATCCCCACAAGGGCCCCATTGTTCCAGGCACTGTACACAATGATAAAAAAAGGCCAACTCCATTCCAAAGAACCTTAGATATTTTAAAGCTTAAACAGACAACACAGAGAAAGGAAGTGAAATAAATGTTTTATACATGGAGAGACTTGAGGGATACAAAGAAAGGATGGCCAGTAGTTAGGTGCAATTCTGGGACTAGGAAAACTTGAGAGCAATTCCTTGCTTTGCCTCAGTTCTCCTTCTGTGAAAAGGAGAAAGTAGCACTCCCTTATCTCACGAATGCTGTGAGTATAAATACATTAAAGACCATGGGATACTGTAGTAATGGGGGCCCTGTATGTATATAAAAGAGGAGAGAGTGATTAAATGACTTTCCCAATGTCAGAGGAAAAGAGTATGTTAGAGCAAACAACTGAAGGTAAATATCCTGAGTCCTAGTCCATTGTCTCCTTACTAACTCTTTACTTCTTCAAGATATTACTGTTATGTAACTGGTAAGATGGCTAAGAATGATGGATGGGACAAAACATTTCATAGAAAAAAATAGGTTAGAAGTGCAGCCCAGAAACAGAAAGAGTTAAACACACCGATCTGTGACAAACCCAGGGGAATAGCGAAAGATCACAAAGGATACAAGAAGCTGCTACATCAGCATACACCAGAATACTCTTGAGGGTTGCCAAAGCTATGGGAAGACAGTTGGTGATAAGATAACAGATGTTCTATCACAAGGACAGCGGTAAAAGAGTAATTACAGGCAGAGATGGTATCCTAGTGTTTGCATGTGCGTGTGTTTTTAAACACTGGATCTGAAATATTTTGGCAAGAGATCTGGTAATCAATTTCCTCCCCGCACACATTTTATGACCCATTCCATTTGCTGTATGTGAGCTGCAGTTAATTGTTGCACTGTTGCTTTGAGGCTAGATGTGCGACTCCAGATACACATGAATAACGTGAGCATAAAAAAAGAGCAAATTGAAAAACATTTCTGAACTGTACAACATGCAAATGGGAAGAGCACATAAATAGGCCCAAAATGAGTGGCAGAGACTGTAAATGAATGAGCTCTAGCAGATACACTGATAAGATAGTCAGGACTGGCATTTTTATTCTACTGGCAAGATGAGTAGCTTTTTGGAAATACAACTGACGTACTGTCCTAGTTTTGTACAAGTGAACAGCCCACACAAAGATATTGATGCCATTCAGTAATACCCAGGACTTCTACTGCAGAAGGAGAAGGCTACAACATTTTATTTCTAGATTTGTTGGTCAGGCTATCAAATGAATAATGTTATGCTGTCCTGAAGTGAATGGTACTGGCATTTGGCCACCAATTCAGTAGCAACCTTGAACTCTACTTTCCAATTCATTTCAGGTGAAACGGATTTATTCTTAGCTTGCCTACAGAGCTGTGGCTCAGTATTTATTTGTAAGATGCCTGGTTCCTTGGGTAGTAAAGTCATGAGTATTGAAGGTTTGTTTTGGATCCCATCTATGTTGCAAAGGAAGGGTTTTTGCATCAGGTTCCTTCTGGGTGCATTTGCTGTGTGATATACACAAAAGCCATCTCTGTTTGGAGTCAATGAAAATTCCATTGAAATGTTGTATTAACATAGCTATTAGCTGTGCTAATACACACGTAGTAAAAAAAGACGAACATTTTAGCTAAAAAGCTGGAGTCTGAACCAGATCCAAAGCTATGTGAAAAGTGTATCTTATTAATGAAATATAGCACTGAAGTGAACGGGATTTTTATAATCACACTGAATTCACATCACCATCCAATTCTGGCTGGAAAATTATTTACCTTCTCATCTTTTTAGAAGGTAGCTCACTAGCACCACTGTCTAATGTGTCTCTTTCAAACAGCTGCCAAGAGGAGATGTTAGAGAATAATGCTTTCTACACTCTATTCTCTGCAGAGACCTGGATAACAAACTGAGGTCAGTCAAATGATAATACATTAAATGGATCCAATTGAGGCTTAATGAACAAATGCGAGTCAAGCTCTTCTGAGATTCCCAAATGAAAGGTGCTATACACACATGCAAAAAGGTGGAGTCCTCATTTCATAGTTTCATAGTTAGTAGGGTCGGAAGGGACCTGAGCAGATCATCTAGTCCGACCCCCTGCCATGGCAGGAAAGAGTACTGGGGTCAAACAACCCCAGCAAGGTGTTCATTCAGCCTCCTCTTAAAGACCCCCAGGGTAGGAGCCAGCACCACTTCTCTTGGAAGCTGGTTCCAGAGAAGGCTGAGGGGGGATCTAGTGGCCGTTTACACACTAGTCAGGGGGGGACCAGCAGCCACTGGGGGAGTCCCTGTTCCCCCGAGCACCGCCAGGACTGACGAGGAATAATGGTCACAAGCTGGCAGAGGGTAGATTCAGGCTAGATATCAGGAAGTGCTACTTCACGATCAAGGCAGCTAGGATCTGGCTTGTGCACCACGAGTGCTCAAATATTCTTGCCAGTGACTGCGCAGTGACATCAGCCAGTGTCTTCAGCACCCTCGGATGGAGCTCATTTGGGCTGGCCTACTTAAACACATCCAGTCCTTCCAAGTGACTCTGCACTATCTCAGGGTCAATGCTTGGTAGTCTGGCGCCCAGCTGTTGTCTCTCTATGATCCCATTGTGAGACTTGTCTTGCACCTCGTTTAGGAAGACTGAGGCAAATAACTCATTGAGGAGTTCAGCCTTGTCCCCCCTGTCTGTCACCAATTGCTTTTGCTCATTTAGTAGTGGTCCTATACTGCCCTGAGCCTTCCTTTTACTCCCTATATATCTGAAAAACAATTTTTTGTTAACCTTAACTTGGGATGCTGTCCTCAGCTCCATGGTAGCTTTGGCCTTTCTAACTGCCTCCTTACAACTGCAAGCTGAGGAGGCATACTCCTCTTTCATAATTTCTCCCTGTTTCCACTGCTTATATGCCCTCCTTTTTGCCCTTATATACCCCCCTTTTTGCCCTTAGGCTGCTCTGGATTTCTCTGGTCAGCTAAGGAAGACTCTTGGCCCCTTTCCCCCTTTTTCCCTGCATCAGGATTGTCTCTGTCAGTGCCTGAAGGATCGCTTCCTTGAGGCACAGCCACCCTTCCTGGGCTCCCATCTTGCCAAATCTCTTACTCTGCAGTGCGTCATTGACTAAATGCCTGAGCTCGCTGAAGTCAGCCTTCCTAAATTCTAGCGCTTCCACCCTACTAGTTACCTTTCCCACTCTATGCCTTATGGTAAATTCTACTATTTGGTGGTCACTGTCCCCCAGGTGACCACTGATCTGTAGGCCCCCTATCATGTCATCCCCCATTGCCAATACCAGGTCCAGTAAGGCCTTCCCCCTAGTGGGACCATGTACCTCCTGCATCAGGTGTAGGTCATCTGGCTGCATATTCTTGTTCTGACAGAAATAATTCTATCCACTGACCTTTAAGACAAGAGAGAGTTATCTTTAGCATTCAATTATACCCAACTGTGTTGCCACAGTGAGGGGGAGATGAGGAAATGTTAATGGATTTAGATAGATATTTGGATTTTTCATATTTAAGAAAGGGAAGGAGGAGGATCCAGGAACTACAGACCAGACAACCTCACCTCAGTCCCTGGAAGAATCATGGATTGGATCCTCAAGAAATCCATTTCTAAGCACTTGGAGGAGAAAAGGATGATTAGGAACAGTCAGCATGGATTCATCAAGGGCAAGTCATGCCTAACCAACCTGATTGCCCTCTGTGATGAGGTGACTGGCTCTGTGCATGTGGGGAGACTGGTGAATGTGGTGTACCTTGATTTTAGGAAGGTTTTTGATATGATCTCCTACAACATTCTCACAGGCAAGCTAAGGAGGTATGGGCTGGGTGGATGAACTGTAAGGTGGATAGAAAACTGGCTGAAGCATTGGGCTCAAAGAGTAGTTATCAATGGCTTGATGTCTAGCTGGAAGCTGGTATCAAGTAGAGCAACCCAGGGGTTGGTCCTGGAGCTGGTTTTGTTCAATGTCTTCATCAATGATTTGGAAGGCGGCATAGAGTGCACCCTCAGCAAGTTTGCAGATGACGCCAAGCTGGGGGAAGTAGTAGATATGTTGTTGGGTAGGCCTAGGATTCAGAGTGACTTAGACAAATTGGAGGATTGGGCCAAAAGAAATCTCATGAGATTCAACAAGGACAAGTGCAAAATCCTGCATTTAGGACAGAATAATCCCCTGCACTTGTACAGTCTGGGAGCCGACTGGCTGGTCAAGAGTTCTGCAGAAAAGGAGCTGGGGATTACAGTGGACAATAAGCTGAATATGAGCCAGCAGTGTGCCCTTGTTGCCAAGAAGTCTAATGGCATACTGGGCTGCATTGGTAGGCATGTTGCCAGTAGGTCAAGAGAAGTGATTATTCTCCTCTATTCAGCACTGGTGAGGCCACATCTGGAGTACTGCATTCATTTTTGGGCCCCCCACTACAGAAAGGATGTGGACAAATTGGAGACAGTCCAGTGGAGGGCAACAAAAATGGTGAGAGGGCTGGGGCACATGACTTACGAGGAAAGACTGAGGGAACTGGGCTTATTTAGTCTAGAGAAGAGAGGACCAAAGGGGGATTTAATAGCAGCCTTCAGCTACCTTAAGGGGGGATGTCCTCAGTGGTGGCAGATGACAGAACAAGAAGCAATGATTTCCAGTTGCAGCAAGGGAAGTTTAGGTTAGATATTAGGAAGAATTTTCCCACTAGGAGGGTAGTAAAACATTGGAAGAGGTTAACCAGAGAAGTGGTAGAAGCTCCATCCTTGGAGGTTTTCAAGACCAAGCTAGACAAAGCTTCAGCTGGGATGATCTAGTTGGGGATGGTCCTGCTTTGAGCAGGGGGTTGGACTAGATGACCTCCTGAGGTCCCTTACAATCCTAACTTTCTATGATTCTATGAGTTGGAAAAAGAAGCTTTGCAATCATATTTAAACAGATACAACATAAAAGTGTGGGAGTTCAGTTCAATGTCCCTCACCACCTCCCAAATGTAGTTGCTTTGTTTCAGGGGTGTAGGTTGTAGCCATGTTGGTCTAAGAACATAGGCAGACAAGGTTCTTTGGGTGAATCTGATATCTTTTATTAGACCAACTTAAATAGTTGGAAAAAAATGTTTAAGACAGCTTTCGGGTTTAAAAACACTTGGTCAAGCTGAGGAGGTGTCTGCAGTCAGTGAGTGCTCTTCCTGGATGGAATGAAACGTAAAGAAATCAGAGGCTGGGCTGGTATGCATACAAGATAGGCAGTCAGTGAACATGTAAATTGAGGAGTCAGTGGGTGAGAGACAGGCTGGGTGGGGGGCAGAGAAGGGGAATGAATAGCGGAGAGGTACCTGGGGAGTCAGATGTTAGGCAGGGTATAATGTGTCATAAATCCAATGTCTATATTTAGTCCATGATTTTTAGTATCCAGGAGGTCGATGAAGTGAAGTTCGTAGGCTTGTCTCTGAGAAGTGTTTTGTAAGTTTCCTTTGAGGATTAGAACTGAGAGATTGGAGAGAGAGTGGTTTTCTTGTGAGAAATGTGCCCCCTCAGGTAGTTGGGTATTCTTGTCTTTCATAGATTACCAGTGTGCGTTCATTCTGGTATGCAGTTGTTGTTTGGTCTCTCCCAGTTGTGGGTTGCTTTGTTTCCACATTATGGGGTCCCAAGCTCACTTTATAGGCTGAAATCCCAATGAGAGTGAATATAGCTGTCTCCAAATAGCAACAAAATGTTGGGGTCCTCAATTCACATTATAGGTCAAAGGCCAGTTAAGATTTAATATAGTGACCTCCTTTCAGAGTTGCATAATCAGGCCCTACAAATGAGAATCACACAGTCCTAATCTGATCTCAGTGGTTTGTAAGTATTGGAAGGTGCGTAGAGAAGATATGCAGTGGTCATACTGAATTTCCACATGTTGGCCAGATGCTTTTATTGGAGCCCAGTGCATTAGTTTTACTGTGATCTGCTAATTGTTTTGACACCCTGGGAGTTGAAGAACACTGATGAACACTTCACTGGTTTGAAGTGTATGTTTTAGTTAAATGACCCCAGGGAAGATCAGAGTCAACTTCACTGCTTATAAGGTCTGCTGGTCTCACTATGAGGTGGTTAAGGTCAGTGCTATAGAAGACAAGCTAGTATTTAGTTACTTCTATATATAAAATATACAAAGAGTAGGAATATCCATCCCAAGTGGTGAGGCTTCAGTTCAGGAAATACTTAAAATGCATGCCCTAAAAACAACAGCACTTGAGCACATGCTTATTTTTAAGCACATGCTTATATCCCATTGACTTGCAGATGGTTTAAACCCAGGCTTAATGATAAGCACATGCAGAAGCACTTTCAGAACCAGAGTCTGAATGCCTCTTAAAAACTGAAAATAACCTATTTGTCATATTAAATTGCCTCTATGCTCACTGCTTACAGCCTTGGCAATGACAAGAAAACCCTTCTAGAAAGGTCTCACTGAATTCACAGATACAACTTCTTCCAGGTATCTTTTTTCTTTGTCTCCACATACCTAAGCGCATGACTTTGTTCTGGCAGCCAGGAATTCTGTCCCAGAAAAATGAGGTCTAATATCTTGTCCTTGCTTTCTCTCTTCCTAGCTTTTCCATCATGGGACTAATGATATATTTTGATAATTAAACTACCATAAATACAAAGCACAGTAACAGCAAAGGACTTTCTCTTTTGGATGGAGTTAGCATGGTTCAGTGTGCTGTAACAGTTTTCAGAAGTCGATATCCCTGAATAGGAAGAAAAGCTGCTACCCATTTGCAGACTGAACAGGCTTTATTTCAGTCTGCTGCTAAATTTTTGATCGTTGTTAGGTTAATGGTTGCAGTAGTTGGAGTCATGCTACTTTGTACACTTAACGACTATGGTATGTAACTATGGAATCAGCCTGTGAAACACCCTGCCACAAGATATTATTGAGGCTAACAGCTTAGATTAAAAAAGGGACAGTTTTTTAAATATGGAAAACAAATATATCCAGGGACACAACAATAAGGATTGGGAAAAAACAGCCCTAAAGTTTGGAAGGGATATAAACTCTCATGGATCAGGGCTCAAGGCTAACTGAAAAGGAAGAGCTGTATGTTGGCACACTCACTTTCTGAAGCAATGGCAAATATGCTCTTTTCCTGCCCTTTTCTAACTGAAAGGTTAAGAATTGCATTTGAGAATTGTATGCATTTGAGAATTTAATCTTTCTTTAATAAACGAATTTGATAATTTAATCTTTCTTTAAGAAGAGAATGATGAACCCTCATCCTCAGGGAAGAGCTGCCCACAGAAGAAGAATTTTCTTAACCTTGTATTGCAATGCAATGAAAGAAGATATCCTACTTCCTCTTCTCTTGGTTCAGTATGGGGTTGGCAGTTAAATAGCGCAGATTTTAATGCTGACTTTGCCATCAGTTCATTGACTGATCCTGATAGCTGGCCAGTCCTACCAGTCTTCCTTACTTGACTTCAACAGGCTTCCTCAGCTGAGAAAGGATATCAGGCTCTAGCTTTTAAATGCTCCTAGATTCAAGTATTCTGTGTACCAAATACGGGAGTGTTATTGTTTGCCCATATTTGCAAAGTGTTTTGAAAGCTGTAGGTGAAAAACACAAGGACATACTAAGTTCAATAATATCTGTTTCTCATGTTCAAAATGCTCTCATCTGGGTGGAAGCTAAGGCAATCCAAATTTAGGCAAGATATAAGTGGCAATTTTCTGTATCAGTGCGGGTAGGCAACTATTGAAACAAGTTACCAAGGATTGCAGTGGATTTTCCATCATGGGAAATATACAGGTTTCCCTCGCTAACCTCTAGGGTTAGGTTCCTCCCATGGTTGGCCAGACAAAATGCTTACGGGAGAAATGGCAGGTGGCAGGCTGATGCGCAGCCACAGAAAACTGTGGTTACTCAAACATGGTACATGGTAGCCAAAATGATATATAGAATATTAAACGTGGATACTCAAAACCATGGTTGGCAGAACTGTGGTTGGCGAGGGAAACCTGTAAGTTAATACTGGATGTCTTTCTAAGACAGATGTTCTAGTTCAAATAGGAACAGAATTTGGGAGGTCCTGGGGCCTGTGTTATGCAGGCAGCCAAACTAAATGGTCATAATGGTCCCTTATAATCTATGAATCCACTTCAGTCATTAAAGAAGAAGGATCAAAGAGTAATTTTGGGGTATAACTCCAGTGGCCTTACAGGACAAGACAAACTGTACTACTGGGAATTTGACCTTGAAGAGATTTAGCTTTCTGACATGTACTGTGGGGAGAAGTGTGGCAGATGCACATATTAGATTAAACAGAAGAAGCTGAGACTTGATGATGGAAAAAAATCTCTTGCCAGCAGTTTGAGCTCAGACTGATTACTGAATATCATCCATGCTAATGCCAGTGTTACTGAATGGAGTTTTTAATGATGTCGCTGTTCCTGTGATTTCAGTCAGCTTCTTTGTATTAATTTTTAGTGGTTTAAGCACTTTTTGTTTGGAATTTATAAGGCAAAGCATTTTCTTCTGCATATCTGTGGCCACCCTCTGACATACACACACACTGCTGAGCAGGACTGATGGGGACTTAAGCTTTTGATCCCTAGTCCTGTGAAGAACCACTGGAAACTTGACTGACTCCTGAGACTGATAGGAATTGGATTGTACAGATGCTGGAGATGCTGACTCAGATGCTGATTTAACAGTAGTTTCAGAAAACACATGTTTGCAGACACCCCTTTCAACTTCTTTAGCTACTGTGGGTTTTCTTGGCTTGATGGAAGGTGACACTAAATAAAAGAACCTCAGTAGTTCAGGAGGGAGATCCAGGACCTCTTCTGATGGAAATTCAGATTAAATGAAAGAGTCTACTTTGTTCAAGAAGGATATCCAGTAGCTCTTTTACCAAGAAGGCAGACTACTGAAAATGAATAAAACCGCCTACTTCTAGCCACAGAGTTCCCAGTGAACTATTCCTGTTTGCACTTAGCTGCTCCTTTTCTCAAGGTCTACAGAACCGTCTCTTCTGAAAACCGCCCTGATGTTGTAACCAGTTTCTTAGGTTGTTCATGCTTTGTATATAAGAAAAGTGACTTTTGGAAGACCATTTAGGTGAAAGATAGAGTTTCCACACAAAGGAATAACTTTTCATGAATCTGCCACAGCACATTCATTTGTCTAGCAAGTTTGCCCCAAGCCACTACTATCTGCTTATCAAGGTCACATCTGTTTAAATGTGCATGGGGATACACAGCCAGCCACAGAGGAAATATTGAGTTGTGATCCTGCATTGCAACAGTGTGAGCAATTTATGTGATCAAAACATCCCATTCTGTGTCATTATTATAGACCTCCAGCTATTTATTTTCATTACTCATGGTTTAAAATTAAGATGAAGGAGAGGGGGTGGCTGCAGAGGCCTTAGGTTATAATTAGAGGTCGGAAGATCCTAGCTTGTCTTAGCTTCCCACACACTCAAAAATTAAGGGTATTTTAATAATAGTGTCCTTTGGAAACTGATGGAAAGTTCAATAAAGTCTTAATGCTACCGATGTGAACACCTAACTGAAATATGGACTACACACAGCCTAGGGCTCTAAAGCCACAGTCTCTGCGTGGAAGATGGAAACACAAGAGTCATGAGGGTTGCATAAAACTGGGGTGGAGATCAATTTCTCTCTGACTTTATTTTCTCATTATTTGAGTGGAGCTAGTAACACCAGTACCCAAGCAGAAGATTTGCCATTGGAAAGACAAGCACCTTTCTTTATCTTTTCACCGATCCATTGAACTGCAAACAAGTCATCCCCATATATACCTTCACAGCTCAATGCTCAGTCTTTCCAACTGTGCACGCAGCCTGTAAAAATGCCTTTGATAAATCATGTACATTAAACCTAAACCCTTCAGTATTTCTGTCTCAAATATGATACTAATGGGGGTTTGACTATAATTTAGTGTGTGAATGGGTCCAGTAGGCCCTCAATCCTAAAGCCTTGTCTGCTCGTTGCTTTCTTGAGGCTAAGTGATGAGAGTGAAATATGGAAGCAGATGGAGAGGAAGTGTAGTTAGCATTCATTCATTGCTTATGTTGTACAGACTGTCAGAACTAATGAAATTTTATGACAGACGGGAAGTGATCAGCTTCCTGGTGTTATTTATCTTTCCAACTCCTGGCCCTACACTTCCAGTGATTTTTCAATCGTCTTTAAAAATGCCAAGATGACTAAGCATAGGATCCCCCTGCCCAGAAAGCCATCCGATTGTATGAAAGCAGAAGTATAAAAAATCACAATGGTGTGCAGGAAGAGTAAATACTCTCTGCCAGTCTCCCTGGTTTCTTTTTCCCGTCTTCCCTCCTGAGTTCCCCAAACTTCAGGAATATCCACTAATCAGGCTTTTCCCTCTTCTCCCCCTCCTGCCATCTTTTCTCATACACTGACAGATGTTTGCAAAGACGTTCCTCAAACAGAAGCACTCATGGATGGCGTTTTGGGCATGGGCTGCCTCATGCAGCCCCCAGATTTGTATAATTTATTATGGCAAGTGCCAGCAAAGGATGACAGATTCATTTGTAATAGCTTTGTAGTAGATGATGCAAATTGATGCGAAGCATATGAGTGAAGCTAGCTTCATTCTCCACCTGTTAATGACAGAAATACATTTTCCCCTCAGCAGCTCTTGTGAATTCACCCACAAAATATATCTTTCTTGTGTAACAGTGGAACTTGCTACATGTCTTACAGGCCTTGTCTTCAGGGACACCGAACTCCAGCAAGTCCTGTGAAAGAAGGAAGCTGGAAAAGTGAAAGGCTTTTGAAGGCAGTTGTCTCTGCACAGTCTGTGTGGCTGAATTGTTATTTTGTCAGGTGAACTGGTCTTCAGTTCTGCCAACCCTGCATTTTTCACCAGTGTTAGATTCTCTTAGAAATACGTGGACTTCTTAGCACAGGACTGTCCTGGGGAAAGAGGCTCTTTGATTTTGCTCAGTCTGCCTTTAGACCAGTAGACAGCTCCATCTTCCTTCATGTCCTGAACCCAAGTTCAGATCCTCACCCTAAAGCCAAATGACATTGCAGCTCCAGATAGTAAAGCCTGGTTGATATTGCACAGCATCCTTTCCCTCTGAGGACTTTCCAGGGTCTTTCCACTGTGTGCTGCTTTCTTGATCTGAGGAGCCTGCAGTAAAGGTCTGGAAGAGACATGGATGTTTGGGAGAGAGGAGGGAGAGGTGAGGTGGCACCTGTAAGAAATGGCTATCATTTGGTACAGTGTAGCACACAGCCACTTTACCTCTAGTCACCAATGTATGACCCCACTACTGTATGTATTTATGTAGAGAACTACTTAGGTTTTGACCTGTCATTACAGCAAATTGAAACCCTGTCAGCCTAAGAGGAAAGGGGACATTTTCTCACCCAAGCCAGAGAGGGATTGGAGGACTCCTACCTGCTTTCAGCAGAGGAAAGCTATGTTTCCCTCTGGCTCCTGCTTTAACTACTAGTTTTAGCTTTGGATGCTGCTGAAGCTATAGATTCACACAAAGAACCTGAAGTTTAGGATAGTTGCTATCTCTAAGCTTCATTTTTTTCTCCTCATATACCCCAACTCAGTCATCTATCCCAAACTCCATGCTATGGATTCTCATTTAGGATTGTGTTGCTATGCACAGAAGTTCAATATATTAAGTAGTAACCAATACTAACTCCTTAGCTGTGAAAATGCAACATGAAAAGAGAGCTTGGATACCGCCTCCTCCAATCATTTGGTACTAGACTCCACAGCAGGGCTACTCTGAGCTAAGTCAATGGCATTTGGAGCTTTTCAGGGCAGGCAATGACAATGTCTAGGACAGCGCTGAAAGCCTTAAAAGGAGAAGTAATACTGTTCATCTGGTCTTTACATCATGGAGCCAAGCCTACATTTGCAGTAAAAAATGTTCTCTCTCTCTCTTTCATGCACAGATATACTAGTCAGTGCAATGTTGCAACCTGCCATTTTGTCTGCTAGTACCTGGTTAACTCCATGGCCACGTCCAGACAAGCATGACCATGCAGTATGTGGCACTGCAGACATGTCTGTGGCACCACGTACTGCATACTCAGTTGCTCTCTGTGCTGCAAGGGAGCAGCATGGAGGGTTGTTTTTGGGGGGGTGGGGTTGACCCCTGGATATCCAGGGGTCAAAAAAAAAGCCTGCAGGAGAAAAAAGGTGGAGTGGTGCATGTGGCAGCAGCATGCACTGCCCAAAGCCGGAGCCTGGCCAGCTGGAGCCACACTCCGCTGCTGACCGGGCTCTGCATGGCAGGATCACTGCTGCTGCAGTCCAGGAGACACCCAGGACCCCAGGTAAGGCTGCTGGGGCCAGCACAGTGCTGGCTGCAACCTCCCCTGCCCCACCTGGGGTAACTTGCTGAGCGCCATAGTGTGGCATTGCTCCTGGGACAGGTGTGGCACAGGCGTTCCCTGGGGACAGCTAGCAGTGGCATGCATTTTGATATACTTATGCTAGGTGAAATTTTGGCTTTCCTCCAAGCTCCTCCTCCCCTATTGTTTTGAGGCCTACAAGTGA
>NW_017728964.1:6916505-6922751 GCF_001723915.1 Gavialis gangeticus
GCAACCTCCCCTGCCCCACCTGGGGTAACTTGCTGAGCGCCATAGTGTGGCATTGCTCCTGGGACAGGTGTGGCACAGGCGTTCCCTGGGGACAGCTAGCAGTGGCATGCATTTTGATATACTTATGCTAGGTGAAATTTTGGCTTTCCTCCAAGCTCCTCCTCCCCTATTGTTTTGAGGCCTACAAGTGAAAAAGTTAGGTCTATCCCCATACCAGTACCTAGCACACCTGAGAGAGTCAGGCCACTTTGATGCTGACTTCAGTAGAGAGGTCCTGGTTCAGAATGGAACGGAGCATTTTAACAAATGCAATGGTAGAAGCTCCTTTATAAGGGTGTTTGGAAGAAGCTTAATCAGGGGAGTAGACTCTAATGCAACTGCATTAAGGAAAAATATTCTCCTGTGGAAATCCACACCCTAACCATTTGGTTGATTATCCATGTGCTCCTAGGGCTTGCACAGGTGTTACCCCCTTCCCCCCCATCCCCTTCTCTAACAAACAATCCTAAAATACAATTTCCTTGCTTGGGTGCCTGAGGAATTCTGTACCAGCCTAGTGGATATATGTTGCTTCCTCCTGGCTGTGAAGGAATTGCTTTGAATCCCTATGACAGATATCCCCAGTGCTTAAATGACACCTTCGGGGGGGGGAAAAAAAAACCTTTAAAAGCCTCTTATGAGATTAAGGGAGACAAGAGTCACTCTTGAGCTTTCCTGCCCTAAGAACCTCAAAGATTTTTCACTCAACTCAGATGAGAATGAAATGACAAACAAAGCCTGGAAATTTCCTGATGGTGGGAGGCCCCCTTGCACTTAACATCATAATCTGGGTTGAGTCTTCTGAGCTGGCCCCATCTCCTTCATCTGTGTTAGAGATCAGATTACTGCCCTTTTACACTGGTTTGCATGGAAAGAAAGCTGTGGGAGTGGGGACATTTCCCAGTTCCCAGGAACAATGAAGGGGGAAGTGAGTAGCCAGAACAATGGGTATTGCACTTGTAGCTGTATGGTGTCTAATATGCTTAACTGGCCAGTTCTGCACCAGCCTGGCATCTGGCATAGCTAGTACTGTGAAAGGAGCTACTGTACCACCCAGCTCTTCACAGCAAGCTACAGACATGCCCTATAAACTGGATAAGTATTATCCTTTCTTACAGAAAAATGACTAGATCCTTTTAAGCTGTGTCCATTGAAGCCAAGGACAGCCTACGATTGACTGTAATGAGCTTCTGATGGTTAATTTTTTACCTTTTTTTTTCAGTCTCCATTTTCTGCAGAGAGACACAACCAAATGCAGAAAGTCAGTCAGCCATGTACCCCCAGGGGTAGGTAGACTCATTGTTTCCAATGCTAATGGGTCCACAAAACCCTTAATCTCTGTGGAATCTGAGTGCCAGCATGCATTGCTATCTTTGCATTAATCGGCAGATGAGCATTCATTCCTAGAATCACATCTCCTAAAAAGGAAATTGGCCAAGAGACTAGATGCAAAACCTGCCCATACCAGTCCCCTGCCCTTCCCTCGTCCTTGCCAGTGTCAGTGGTTTTCAAGGTACCCCTTTCTATAGTAACTTCTGCCCTCTCTCATTTATCATAAAGTGAGACAGAGTTTATTTAATTCCAGGGGAAGGCAGTGTTTGAGACGTAGGGCATCCGGCAGCATTAGATCAAAATTCGGTTTGTTCTAAGAGAGGGAACTTTTGCAATTGATCCTAATTGTTACCAAGGGCTAAATGGCAATTCTTGGCTGCCCATACTCATGAGGTTTAATTCTCTAATTGAAATTTCATGGAAAGGCTGCACCTTTCTGATTAGTCTCCCCACTGTGAATGCGCTCTCATAACATAGACATCTGCCCCCTGGACTAACCTTTCTAGAAGCTGCATCAACAAAGTAACGCTAATAAAAATATCCATCTGTGCTTAAAGATAAACAAAGCATTAATACACCAAACTGTGGCTTAGATTATATTAGAGTCGGCTTTAATGATATTACACATCTGTTAGGATGTATTTCCCGTCCGGGCCCTCTCTCTCTTAAAATATCCTTCTGAAGAAATGAGAGCACAATTCCCTCTGAGAACTTAGCATGCGTCACCAAAGCAACTGGGCCTGCTCTAAATGCCCCCTTTCCACAAGACGCCACGCTGAGAGAGGTCCCGGGGATTAGAGTCTGTAACCTAAACATTATTGTACTTAAAAGTAAATGTTCCACGACACTCTCTACTTGGGTTTCAGAGCTTGTTCAAAGGTGGTTTTCTTCCCTTCCTTGGCAGCAGGGTGAAAAATATTTCAAAACCCAGAAACCAGACACCTCTCAAGACTGTCTGCAAAATTATGAAAGAAGTTCAAGCCTCTGCAGAAGCAATCTGAGTTCTCCAGCACAGCTTCTCAGAGCATCCAGGCTTTTGTCCTAGTGGAGTGGGAACAGCTTGATAATCTTGATGTATGCAAGTCAGAAGAGACTAGTGTTTTGGGCTTATCATTCTTTTCCTTAAAGGTGTATCTGGCAAAGTTGTAAAGAAAACTAATTAAAAAAATAAAAAAGATTTCAAAACCTATTTAAACATATAAATCTAATTACTTCATTTAAAAAAGCAGCAACATGTAGACCTGTAATGTCCTTCAGTTCATGTTAGGCCTGGAGTCCTTCAGTCCATGTCTGGAGGTAAGAGTACAGAGCCAGAAGATGAAAAATTGGGTCTCGACCTTGGCTGTGACCTTGGGCAAGTGACTCTCCATTTCTGCACCTGATTTTTCGTCTCTAAAATGGAGATAATGACCCTTGTCAAGTTCCCATCTTAATAGAAACTTCACGTTAGACTACTTAGTGCTTTCCATTTGGATCTCCAAGTGCTGTGAAAAGTAGGTGTAAGGCGGGCCTGTCGTATGGACAAACTGCACAGTTGTCCAATGTAGTAGAATTGGAAGGGCAGCATTTCTAGAGTTGATTAGTTAACATAATTAGCTCTGTGAATATGGGAAAGGGAAGACAAACACAAGACTTCCAGGCTTGCTATGACAGGAGTAGCATAGCAATTCCTAAGTATAGCAAGATTTACCAGTCCTTGGGCTCAGAGGCAGTGCAGTATAGCACACTCAGTACTGGAAGAGGAGTCAGGATGTTGATTTCTGCCATTGATCCACTGAATGGTGCTGGGCAGATCACTTTCCCCCTCTAAGCCTCTGCTTGCCCTTTGCCTGTCTGGTCTATTTAGCTCCTTCAGGCCTAGGGCTAGGTGTCAGTACAATGCCTGTTGTTTGGGCCCTCTGGGTTTTGTTATAATACAAATATAGTTCATGGGCCAGGAAACATAAGCTTTTTAATACGGTTCCACTGAACTCCCCTAGAAGACATTTATTTTCTGGACCAATCATTGTGGATCATTTGTATGATTAACTGGACCTTGAGATGCTCAACTGAAGTCTTTGAAGTTCTTCCTCTCCTGGCACTGGCCAGCTTTGAATCTTTCTACCTGTCTGGTGCCTGGCAGGTTTCTGAAGCTGAAGTATTTTTTCCTTTCTCTATTGCACCCTAATTAACCCCAGCCCATTCCAACTGCTTTACATTCTGATAAGAGGATAATTGAAGATAAGTCAGTTGGACTCAAACTAATTTGCTTGGAATACACAAAAAAAGTTCATTAAAGGCAGAATTCCATCGTGTAATCTTAAAACAGCCATACCCTGTGTTGTGCAACATGATTAACTGATGTTCCTTCACCCAAATAAAACAGGAAATTTTCACTTACAATTGACAAAATGCATTGCAACCCCTTCTGGAGACGGTACACTGAATTATTTAAAAGGCATTGCTGGATGGTAATACAGTAGCATCCAACAAGTCCTAAATATTTTCCCTGTTTAATTCTTACTCTGTGGTAGTAACATTGGACAAGATGTCATTTTTGGGTGAATTCCTTTTCATATTATGAGAAAGAGTTCTTTAAAAAAAAATAAAATGTTGAGGTAATGTTGGATTCTTAGGAAGGGACCAGTGTCTTGAATTTTGGAACAAACCCAGGGTACAGGGAGACATTTATGATCAGTTTCTACTATACACACAATACAGGTGACAGTGTCTCTCAGTCTTGCTGTTCCACTTCTGTTTCCTGCTCATTCCAAAAACAAGCATGCCAGGATACCTCAGCCATAGCCTGGAGTACATCTGGCCCTTTCTTCAGGATAGGCTGGTACCCTGCAGAACGTGTTCTGACCTTGGAAATCTAAACAAAGACCAGGATCTGAATTTTACAAATGGCCCTTTTATAATGGATCAAATCATGAGTTAATTCTGCACCTAAGTACAGGACATCTGAATCTGGATTCTTGCTACCTCTAATGCCTTTGAGAGCCATCTCCCTCCCTTCCCCAGATATGCCAACACACATTTCAGCCCTCCGGCTATTCCAGATTGGAGCTTATTCCAACCCCCACTGGCTATACCAAATGGCAGAAAGTATTTATGATGTGGACAAGCAGCTACCGAAGTCATTTTTCCCATGTGACCTGCTCTGGGAACTGTGTGTAACCAGTTCTACAGTGGTAAATACATTTTCACTGCCCACAACCACTCAGGTACCCCACTTCCCCAGAAATATTATTTTGTGAATGGCTACATAGAAGCTTAAAAGCAGCTCTAATCCTGCAAATGTAACATCCAGAACAGCAAGACAAGATGCTGATCTTTTTTTTGGTGGATAACTAACACTGTGGTATTTGATGCTTAAAATAGTCCCAGCGGGAATGAGGAAGCAGATATATTCCCTATTTTAGTACCAAGACATAACACTTGGGTTTGGTCAGATCACCCTGCCAGTAACCTCAACTGAAATATTGCATTTTTCAAAGAACTTGCTGTGACTGTCAGCTATCTGGCAGACATGAAAGCAATGTTTCTAGTCCCTTCCCAAGAAAATCAGAATGAAATCAAGATAGGGAGGAAGAGATGACTCAGATTGCCCATGGGATATAAAGCCTTTCATCCACAGCCCAACAACAGTTAAAATGAAACCTAGTGAAGAGTTACCATCTGATGGCTTGTAGGCTGACACACAGAAAACTATTTAGTGGGATCTGCAGCACAAGACCATTGAGAGCTTTGTTAGCTATTCTGGCACAGAGGCTAAGGACCGAATGGCTCATGGAAACGAAGATGCTCAGAAGTGGTTCCTGATGTCACAGTTCTCCTAGTGGCAGGCCACTATGGGGAACACTGCTTTTCTGAGTTGTTTCTGGGGGTAAGTGGAAGATTTGAGTCTCCAGAGATGCAGCTTTGCAACAGCATTAATATTTTGATTAAAATGTCTCTGTATGTAGGATTTGATTTAAAAAGTTCCATACCATCGCACTGAGTTCCCCTTGAGAGACATGTGCACACTATGAATAAAGTAGAAGTTACAAACACAAATAGTATGAAACAGCAGCTCTCTGCCAGGAAGGAAGGACCAGTGGTTAGGGCACTAGTTTGGATATCCAGAGACCTGATTATTTCCTCTCTTCTAGCACAAACTTCCTGAGTGATCTTGGGCAAGTCAGTTCATCTCAGCTACCCATCTGTACAATGGGGAAGACAGCTGTGTCCTGCCTCACAGGTTAAACGCTGGAGGTTAAATGTGTAAGACATTGTGAATCCCCATGTGTTACAGTGCCCATCTGAGAGAAAAATATTTGGTCTTCCTTGCCCCCAGCTCTGCACATCTTTTAATTGCTGGTTATAGGAATAGATACATCGTACAGTGAAAAATGATATCTCTTTGAATTGAATGATTTAACCAAGGAATCACTAACTCTGACACTACTGTGGTATGTTTGGAAGACATATCTTCCCACAGATGTATTACTGGCAATACTGCCTCACTTCAGAACTTACTTTCCTCTTCTCAGATATATTTGGATTATATTACTACATACATACATCATGATCTGGACCCCATTTAAGGAGCTGTATAAACACACAGGAAGAGACAGTGTCCAGTTTGAAGAGATTCCTTCAAAATGATGAAAGGAGAGATAGGACAGAGGAGACACAGATAAGGGAAGCAACTTGCATGTGGTCACAAATCAGGTCAATGGAAAAGCTGGAGAGAGAACTCTGGTCTTGACTTTTGGGCAGTGTTCTAGCTACTAGACCACACGTCTATCTGGATTACCCCTTATATCTGGTAGCACATTAGTTGAATCCTTTCTCTCTAAACCCCAAACCAAAGCAGGACTAATTCACTATGCAAGGACATATCCTATATTA
>NW_017728964.1:6922762-6923200 GCF_001723915.1 Gavialis gangeticus
GGGTGGGCATGGTGAGTTGCTGCAGGCAGTGTCGGCAGGAGTGTGGCAGCAGTGGGCAGGGAGGTCCCACAGGTGACTGCAGCAGTGTCAGTGGCAGGGGCTGGGGGTGGCGAGGGCCAACCAGCGGTTGGCGACCACCCGCAGACACCGCCGGCACCGGAGCCAGTGGCAATCAGGGACTGCCCACAAATGCTGCCAGTGGTGTCAGTGGTGAGGCGGGTTGAGTGGCGACTGCCTGCAGGCGCCGCTGGCAGTGTTGGCAGTGCTTTTTGCAGGGGGTGCACCACCAAGCTCAGGGGGTGCATGAGCACCTGCATCCACCCCCTACATGTCACCAATGTCCTATATGCTTTTTAGTAATGTACAAGGGAGTGAATTATACCTGGCTACAACTAGTTCATGCATCAGCACTTCAAGAATGCTCTACCTGATATATCC
>NW_017728964.1:6928200-6937928 GCF_001723915.1 Gavialis gangeticus
GGGTGGGCATGGTGAGTTGCTGCAGGCAGTGTCGGCAGGAGTGTGGCAGCAGTGGGCAGGGAGGTCCCACAGGTGACTGCAGCAGTGTCAGTGGCAGGGGCTGGGGGTGGCGAGGGCCAACCAGCGGTTGGCGACCACCCGCAGACACCGCCGGCACCGGAGCCAGTGGCAATCAGGGACTGCCCACAAATGCTGCCAGTGGTGTCAGTGGTGAGGCGGGTTGAGTGGCGACTGCCTGCAGGCGCCGCTGGCAGTGTTGGCAGTGCTTTTTGCAGGGGGTGCACCACCAAGCTCAGGGGGTGCATGAGCACCTGCATCCACCCCCTACATGTCACCAATGTCCTATATGCTTTTTAGTAATGTACAAGGGAGTGAATTATACCTGGCTACAACTAGTTCATGCATCAGCACTTCAAGAATGCTCTACCTGATATATCCTGCAGCAAGGAAGTGATTGGTATGAGCCCAATACGGATGTTGAGTTTGTAGTGTCATTGCTGTAACTGGTTTATTTTAAAACCTGCAAAAATGCTTAGAAACCAAAGTGACCAAAACCTCAGGAATAGGATGGATAGTTAGAGATGCTTCAATTACCTGTGTACTCTCAAAGATAAATGGGAAACAGTACTGTGCAGCCCTCTGTTTACATTATTTGCTAGATTAATACAACATGGGCTGTTACTTTCCCATCTGGATACCTGCCACTTGTGTATTTCATTTTCAGTGCAAGATGGGATGGAACTCCATTGTGGCCAAAAGGCTCGTTTTCAATTAACTGCCTTGGAGAAGAGAAGATATCTTAGAGGAAATCGCGGGCTGGGGAATAAGAACAATCCAGGTTAAATAACTGAAAGCCCGCTTCTTAAATAGAGAGCCAGATCCCTCTTACTGACACTTATAGATTACAGGATTCCTTGTCTGGCCCATGAGTCATGTATACTTGTATCTAAAGTGTCAATGGCATTTTAAAAAATCACCAAAATATTTTAGCAGTTTTTCAGTCCATCGTATTATTGAAAGATCTTAGGTGCTAACTCAGTTCAAGAGAACTTCATCCCATTCTGAGCATTGCCAATGGCCAATAGACAGCAATTCAGGGTCTAGACCTACAACAGGATTGCCCAAGGGTAATTTACTCCATAGTTTATTGTTGTAGAGACACAACTCTAGTGTTTGCTATGCCCTGTGCACACTCTATGGTGCCTGGCCACTGGGTGTCAGGGGAGCTAGTCTGCACTGAGCAAATGGCTAGCGCTGGATGAAACTGAGTCGAGGAGCAGAAACATGACCAGTATACTAGTGTAACATACACTGGTGTTACTAGTCATTTTCTGAGGGATGATTTACCCCAGAGCAGAGTAATCTACAAAAGTGTGAGGCTATGCGAAATACATCACGTCCATTTCTACTACAGCATAAAGTTACTCTGTAGTCAAAATATTTTTGTGTTTGCAGCCTCACTGAGGTTACAGAGGTGAGATAAGAAGTTGCCCATGTATGTCCTTGCTTTTCACATTTTAAAGGTCAAGAGATGCTGTACTCTGAGATGCACAATATTTCACCAGCAGTTCTTAAGGAGTGCATCATTCGACAAGTCTGGTCTCAGAAGTCTACTGTGGGAGCCAAAGCATCTGGAAGAAGTTTGGCTGACTCTCAAAGGACAATTCTAACCATGCAAAAGATGCTCATAGGATTCCCAGTGGATGAAGAACGAGTACCAAGAATATCTGAGAATGATATGCAGGATACAGGCTGAGCCATTCTCAATGGGTGATTGCTCCCCTGTAAGGCCAATCAAACCAGTGGGTCAATCAGCCATTGAGAATAGTGGCTTCTCTATCTTGAGCTCTTTAAATCAGGACTGGATGACATGCATTAATCAAATGCAAGTTACTGATTTCAATACAGGAACTGGATGAAATTCCCTAGGCTGTACTGTACAGAGGGGAAACTAGAAGAACGAATGGTTTCTCCTGGGTTTTAAATTTAAAAGCCTAGTATGATATACCCCCTCCTCCAGCTAATTACACCTCATTCTTTCCATCTTAATTTTATGAGGCTTCATTCACCTCAGTCATACCTATTCACACACAGATATAGCCCTGGGATAGGAGTTGTGCCCAAACCTATCCTCTCTTGGTGATGAAAAGTAGTAGACTGCATCCGTGTGGCTCAGCCTGTATCCTGATGGATTATTTTAAGTTGCAGATTTTAAATGCTAGGTTTCTTCAAAGTATTAATTTGTCTTTTGATCCAATGAACATTCTGACGAATGCTTCTTTCCCTATCACATTCAAACACGCACCCCTTTAGAAGTTAATAAATCCATTTGCTGCCAAATAACAGTTTTTTTCCCAACACAGCTCTATCAGAATGATAAGAGGTTTAATGTCTTGGTTTTTTCTCTTCTTCTTTCAGAAGCTAAATCAGGTGTAACTATCACAGTGAAGTGCAGCATTTTTTTCCCCCCATAACGTCACTATTATTCCCATTTCCTTTAGTATATTCCTACCACCCTGTGCTGATTGTAACAAGCCATTTTCTATTAATATGAGTGATATTTCTTTTGCTGTTTCATCTAGTTCAGGATGACAGAACCATGCAAATGATTAAATGCTGAACTGTGCCAGGTAGTTCTTTTCTTCTTTTACCTAATGCCATCCTAAATAACATTTGCATATCTGTGCTACTTTTCCTTCTGAGGGATTCTGAAGCACAATGCTTTCTTAGTAGTCTATATGAAGTGATCACTTCATCCTCTACTGGAATGGAGAACGCCATCACTGGGGCATTCTCCTTTTCAGCGGATTAATACTCAGTAATGCCACACGGCCATTTTAAGACAGGAAGCGGAGAATACTGAATGCAATTATGACGGATGCCACTTTGGTTGACGTTGGGGACCTCCATAGCTACGCAGCTGAGAATAAAGGGGTGAGGCTTCTTAATTTTGGCTATAATGGTCTCATATTGTCTGTGGATTGGGCAGTAAGGGGAAGCTGCAAAATCATTCACCAGTGGTTTACACATTGTAAATTAAGCTACAGGGAAAATGTACAACAGAAGTACCTACAATAGAATCTGCCTATAGTCACTCTTACCCTGATAAGGCTTGATTCTCATGAAACCAAAGACCCATTTCTCCCCTCTAGCAGCATAAAGGGATTTGAATGTGGGTTTTTAAGATGTCCACATCCATGTTATGGATCTCTGCTTGTTCCTCTCTGCAAACCCAGTTAGGTAAGTGATCCACAAAGGCTTACAACTTGGGATCCTTTCAGATAAGCAGACGAGTTTGCTGCACCAGCCCTTTCTGAGCTACTCATATGACACACGTGTGTGTGACTCTCCAGCCCAGTTTTATAATCATTCTGGTGTTCTACAATTTCCAGCAATCCTGCTCCTTACTGAACACCCCCCTAGTGTGGTGTGTACTTTGAAATGTACAGCTTTTGCCCAAAACCCAGAGATCTGTGTGTATGAGTCATGAAAGAATGCTCTAACCATTCAGAAACTTAGCAAACCATTCAGAAACTGAGAAATTTGGGGTTGAGTTTGGTTCCAGAAAGGAGGACAGATTGAATATTCTTCCCATAGTATTTGAAACAGATCACTAAGGTCTTACCTCAGGCTTTTTCATAATATGATGCTGCCTCTTAACCACTAAAGCCATCCCAAGAATGAGATTGTTCTCTTACTTCCATCAGAGAAAAGCTAAATTGACACCACTTGTAAACAACTGGTAAAAACTATTTTTACTCCAGTGTAACTGAGAGCAGAAGCCAACCCTTAAAATGCTTACTGGTCAGGCTAAAACCAAGCCCGTTGAAGTCAATGGAAAAATCCCCATTGATTTTAGTTATCTTGGTATCAGGCCCTAAATATAAAAAATGTGACTATTAAGATGAGGACACGGAAAAAATATGGTTGGAGTCAGGGAAAGGACTAGGATGGAGGGCTATAAAAACTGAGAGCCTTCTTACCACAAATGCTCAGTAACCTTAAACCACAACCTGGCATCTGGATACAGCATCTTCTCCCTCCAGCAAAATCTCAGTTTCCCAAGTCTACAATTCCCCATTTCTCCCCACCAATTTCATTCCAGCATGCACAGACTTCTCATTTTTCATGCAGTACATGTGATGAATCCTAAAGCAGTAATCTCTTTTTGCATGGTTCGTTTCCAAATTCATAACTCTGAAACGATTTCAGTTGTCTGCAGAAAGATCACAGCCAGCCACTTGGAGTAGCAAAGCTGAGTTGCACTGTAATCACAGTCTGTTCTCATCATTTGAATGCATCAGTAGTTACACAAGGAAGTTTTGACTCTAACATGCACTCTCTATTTTTTTATCCTTTAACCTAATTTTAATTTTTCTTTTTCACTTGCTGCTTCCCTCTTCACAAAGCAGAGCTTTCACTGTGTGTTTGAGCAGAATGCATTAAAACAGAAAGGAGATAACAAGACCTAATAACCCTCTTTATCGCAAAATAAATAAATAAAAGAACAACCTTTCCATTTAGGTGTTGCAGATATAATTGAATGTTCCTTTGAAAACTCTTTGATCAATGTAACTTGTTAAACTTTTGCTTTTGTCTCAAATTTAGCTTCTGCTCTTTTCTTGTTGGATGAAAAGCTCAGTTACTCCAGTTGGCTTTATCTTAAAATGATTAGTCGGGTGCTCTCGTCAGCGATGGTTTAGTTACGTCTTGCAGGCACTGATAACAATAGCTAAAATCTTGTAGCATGAGAAAGGACAGTACACACTGAAGAAAAGGAAAAAAGGCAATATTAGAATAGAATGGTAAAATATTCCCCACATGCAAATGCATGTACAAATGCATGATGCATGCACACAGATTTGCCTGGACATTTAACAAATGCATTTCCAGACATGTACACATCATGCTTTTTACATTTGAAGTTTAATGGCAGTTTTACATCTAGAGGAATATTTCTTTCAACAAAATCAGAATTTGTCAATAAAATGTCAATCAGTATAATCTGGAATGACTACTTTTTCAGCTACACAACAGGGAATAAAATAGGCACTCCCTGGCCAAGTCAAACAAGGGACCCTCTTACCCAGGACTCTTGTCTCTAGGAGTGCCAGAAACTTCAGAGTAAGGTGCAAGAAACTCATCATGGATTTAAAATTAAACTAATCCCTGGGTGCTGGTCCTGCAGTGTGGTTTGCCTGCCCCAGTGTTGGGGAAGGAGGGGCGGGGTGCGGGGAGTTGCAGGGGTGCAGCCCCCCAACTCCCCACATCCCCTGCATCTCCTTCCCCAACACTCGGGCAGGCAGACCACACTGCCTGCCCTAGTGTTTGCTGCTCCCCTCTGGTTGCTGATCCTTCACACTCCTTTTCAAAATCCTGGATCTGCCTCTGGGTGTTTCCAGAGCCCTTGTAACAAATAATTTGGAGTCAACACAGAGATGGGGGCTCATGTTGTTTCCGTTCTTGGTCGATACAGAGAGAAGTATATGACCGGGGAAATGTAACAAAAGCAAGTGAGGCTCTGTGGTCACAGACATAATTATAGCATTGGGTCAAATCTGCCTGATGGAAATTATACTGCCTAGAATAAACTGTTGGAATGAAGGCTTTCCTTCAGGTCTCTGTCAGGCTAAATTTTAGGATCCTCAACTTTTACTCATTGCTTACTCAGGAATGGGGCTTTGAATAAAAACTTGGCAAAATTCAGAGAAGCTGGCCCCATATGATTTGTGTTTTGCTGCTTGCCTAAAGCATCAGGGAATAATCTGAGACCTTTTGAACACTAGATGCCAGTGCCTGAGTTTACAAATAGGACTCTGTACAATGATTCATGATTTATACAGGAGGGATCATGTTTTCTAACACTGTTCCAGTCACATATTGTGTAGTTAGAAGCATGAATATTTACTTGACAGCTTTTTTGCATTTGTAATACCACCAGTGATAGAAAATGCTTCTTTGATTAGAAGATTTTTCATAAATTTATCAGCCGTTTATTTAAAAAATGTTCTTAGGGCTAAGGATAAGACAAACAGGCAACTTGATTTCTATTCTTAGCATTGGCAGTAGCTCATCTTAACCTTGATTAAGTCACTTAATTTACTTCTTTGGGTTTCCTCCTTTGTAAAATGGGGATACCTGTGGAGTATGAGGTAACTTGATTAGTAAAAGCTTGTAAAGCTGATTGCCATCCTTGAGCAGAAGGTACCACAGAAATGTAAAGAGGGTCTCATGACTAGCTTTACCCTCCTGCTTTCCATTCTGTATGCAGTAGCTGCATGATGGTCACACATGAATTTACAGTGCAGTCTTACCAGTCCATGTAGCAGAATGGAGCACCATTGTTATCATTGCTCAAGGATCCCATGATCAGATCTGTTAACATTTATACCTGAAATATGGTTTTCATCCTAACTTTCAGACCTGCAAACTCAGCTTGGCTCAGAGCATCAAATGGTGCTCTGAGAAACAGTATTGCTTGCAGCATCCATACCTCATCCTTGATGGTTCTTCCTTCCCACAGCAGAGATTATGGACACAGCAGCAAAGCAACCCTGCATGCTAGAGTGTAATTGTTAGGGGATGTAAGGAGATGACTGACGTTACAAAAAATGGGCTAGTGTATAAACAGGACCCTCACTGGCTCTGTGACTCTCTAGGCTGGGGTGGGCAAAATGCAGCCCGTGGGCCAGATGCAGCCTGCCAACCCATTCTATCTGGCTTGCGGGGCCCCTAAAAAATTTAGAAAATTAATATTTATCTGCCCATGCAGCCCTTGATGCTAAAACTCAGTAAGCGGCTCTCCCCCCAAAATAATTGCCCACCCCTACTCTAGGCAAAGTGATTACACCTGGATTCTCATCCAGATACTAGTGGCCCAGCACTTCCAAGAGGAAGAAAAGACCCGAATCAGAGGTAAACTCAAGGTCTTGCTTGGTTCTTCCGGCCCTTTTGGTGTAACTCATGTCCATGAATGCATGGCTCAGAAGAACAGGCCGGCCCCTGGAATATGGAAGGTCCAGAATGTGGCCTACCCCTTGTACTCTCACTACAGTTTATCCATAAATAGATATCAGCCATTATGATATCACCCACTAGAAAAGCAGAAACCTTCAGACAACTGCCCCCTTGCTGCAAAAAACCCCTTCAAATGTGAAATTGCATTATAGCTACCTCTGAAATCTCTGTTAGCCCCAACTCACATGCTGACAATTAATTCTTTGAAGGGAACAGCCTTTTGATAATTTAATCTTTCCTTTAAGAAGATAATGATGAACCCTCATCCTCAGGGAGGAGCTCTATGTTGGCACACTCACCTTCTGAAGCAATGGCAAATATGCTGTTTTCCTGACAGAAACAGAAACAATGGTCAGGGTAGCATAAAGAACAGAGACCAGGACTGTGGTTGAGGTCTGGTACAGATGGGGCTAGGCCATAAAAAAACACCTGATTTTTGCAGGAGGGTTATTAAATCTTACAGGAATAGTGCCCAGAAATATTTCAGCTGCCTATTGCATACTAAGTCTGGGAAGGCACGGGAGAATCGCAGCAGTTCTCAGCTGAGGAGTGGTAAGGACTGGCGTGGACCTCAGAAACCTCATAATAAATCCACACACATTTTGTGGTCTGACAAGTATTTGCAGGGTGACTGCTTCTGAAGGACAGAGATGAATCCAAAGAAATGCAAGTCAGTTCTTCTCCAGAAGCCGGACAAACATTATCTAAAAGCAGAGGAACAGGGTTTTTTTGTTTTCTTTTGTTTTTTTTGAAGTCCGCCCTTGTTTAACAGCAGCCTCAACTGTTACTCTCTTGAATAAATAGCTGCCTCTTATACGTACGAGCTGTCCGTACCGTTCCACAAGGCGTCACACCCTTTGCTCGCCTGCCCCTTCCCCAGTTGAATGTGGCGACATTCTGGATGGGGATCCTTATAACCGCAGTGTTGTTCCACCTTCTTCCCACTGATTTTTGTCCTAGTCAAACCAGAAAAAAGTCAGTGTTTCTCAAGAATGGCCCTCGTGTTGCAGTTGCTTGCATGCATGGAACAGCATGGTGACATGAGCAGTGTCAGCTCTCGGTCAATATTTTCAGCAGGACAGTGGAACTCACCTTCGACCCAATGCTCCACTGCCTGGCATCTTGCATTGACATCCAGACCATTACATAGTGCAAGCAGCATGCCAACATACTGATCCAGCATTACTTTACCCATTCCCTTCATTGGCAAAAATGCGACTACAAGGTTCAGAGAAACTAAGAACCACGTCCCTTGGGTTCAAAAGAGCTCAGTGAGAACATTCTCCCCTTCTGCAGATGACAAAGGTATTCAACTGAGATTACATCTGAAATAATAGTACTTCATTCTTATATCACACCTGTAATCTGGGGAACTCAAATTGCTCTACAAAAGAGACAGATATTGTTACCATCATTGTACCGCCAGGGAAACTGAGGCACAGAAAGTGGAAGGACTTAATCAGGATCACGCAGCAAGCCAGCAACAGACCTTAGAATAAAACCCAGTGTCTCTTGACTCTCAGCTCAGCACATAACCTACCACAGCACTCCAACTCCTCGCTGAAATGACAGTGCCATTGAATATGGTGTTGCAGGCCTGCTTAATGCATTCAAACTGTTGGTACTTTGGAGGCCTGGTGCAACATGCGCTGTACACACCGGTCCTCTGAATAGCTGTCCCATAAGGATTCACACCCACTGGATCTGGGATTCTATCAAACTAACAGCTGCGAATGGATTTGGGAGGAAGGTCAATTCATTCTGCTCTGATTAGATTTTCTCTTTCTGAATGGACCTCAGCTGACTCAAGGGCAAACACCACTCCTAAGCACAGTGAATGCAAAAACACACTGCTCTGCATTTATATAGCAGTGTGAGGAGACACAAAACATAGGAAGCCTGTTCCCTGAAAAGTTGCCACTCAAAGACATACACAGATTAAGGAAAACTTCTTTTTAAAGTGTTGTCTCACTAACATATGTCTTTGACACTGCTAGCATTACTACAGCAGAAGTGGGCATCCAGTATGAGAGGTCTCTTTAATACAGCAAGATGTGGCACAGCAAGATCTTGAATCAGATGCAAAGCTTAAATGGGGTTAATGAGCCATTAGAAGAGAGATTTTGAAGGGGTGTGCTAAAATCTCGAGTGGATGGAATCAGAACTAGAGAATAGGCCTGTCCAAAGCAGCTAGTATTCGCTTTGGATTCGGGTTTGGCCAATTTGGGGGACAGTGATTTGATTCAATGATTCGAATCACTGTCCTGAATCGATCTGGCTGAATCTCCGAATCAGCCAGCCCAGGCTTATCCACCGCCCACCCCCTCAGCCTGCCCATGGCTGCCCTGCCTGCCCCAGCTCCTTGCACTTGGAAGAAAAATGGCCCAACTCACCAGGTGCTGCTGGGCAGGGCGCAATCCCCGCTGCTTCCCGCTGCCCCGTGCTCTGCACGACCCCCCTGACCTCCCCTCCTGCTGTCTCAGCCCCCCCATGGCTGCCCTGCCCACCCCAGCTCCAGCCCTTTAATAAACCCCCTCCGCCAAACCCCACGCTCACTGGTTCCTGCTCGGCAGGGGGCGATCCCCACTGCCCCCCACTGCCCTGTGCCACATGGGGGGCTCTTCTATGAGTCCCCTGAGGCCACTGCAGGAGCTGGTGAGCCCGGGGTTTTTTCATGTTGTTTTTTCTTAGAGGGCAGGAGTTGGGGCAGG
>NW_017728964.1:6942928-6945403 GCF_001723915.1 Gavialis gangeticus
GGGGCTGGGGGAGCAGGCAGGGGTTGGGGCCTCCCCTGCCCCCTACTTACCAGCATGGAGTCCAGGGCCAGCTCCCTGCTGCAGTGGGCAGGGATTGCCTGAATCATCAAAGCTCTCTGAATCTTTTCTGAAGATTCGGAGAGCTCCGAATCGATTCAGACCTTTTTATTGGTCCCCTGATTCGATTCATAGTTGGAGATTCGGCCATCGAATCAGGCTGAATCTCCTCCGAATTGAGTCAGCACCCAAAGCTTTGCCCAGCCCTACTAGAGAGCACTCCAGAAAAGATGGCGTTCCTCCACCATGAGTTGCTGGACTAGACAGAGGTATTGCCAAAGTGCCTCCGGTTTGTTTTAGACAGGTCAGAATAGATGATGTTGAGTGTCCCCACCGGCCCTAAAACTCTATCGTACGTTTTCCCTCTTCTGTGTGAATTTAGTGCTCATGAACACTGCCAGATTGATGGTACTCAAGGGCTCTCTATATCTACTGAATTGGTATGCCCTTGACAGCAGCTGTACAAGTTACACCAGTATCCTGCCAAAATGCCTCAGCCCTGGGCTGAAGAAGTACCTTGAAAAATGAGATGGTAATTCAGTCTCCATGGCATTTTAGTCCTTGGCCTGCATGCTGCGATCACCATGTTCCTGTCAATGTTTAAAACTGATAAAAATGAAGTTTGAAGCTGAAGTAATTTAGGAGGAAAGGGGGAAAGAAATATAAAACTAAAAACCAGGCTTTTTTTGAGGTGGTGAGCATTCCCTGCTCCCATGAAAGTCAGGTGTGTCAAACCAAATGTTATTTGATCAGAAACAGTTTGTGGGGGTTTTTTTATTGATTTAAAATTCAAATACGTTGCAAGTAAAAAAAAATGTTTTGAGATTAAATGTTGAAAGTTTCATTGAATACCTTCAGCTGCAAATTTTAGACTTTTCTGGATTCAGGGGAGGGTAGAAGTTTTTGGGATGTTTCATTAAATTTAGCATGAATTTATGAATAATTTGTGTTGACCCAGATCCCCATTTTCCATCAAGTGTTCAGGTGTCATGTGGAGAGCCCCCAGTTCTCTGCATGCAGGGAGCATATTTAAATCTTCTGGATCAGATCTATAAAATATAAAATTCACATTTTGCCACATGAGAACTGTACCACATGAACATTTTTGGTCCAGACATAAACAATTCAGCTAGTTAAAACTAACTAGAAACTTAGTCCAAAAAAGAAAAAACCCACAAAAAACAAATATTTTATTACCCATGAGATATGTAAATATTCAGCTGTCTCTTGGTTTTCAGTATTTCCATTTATGCTTTCTGGTTTCATCAAGGATTGGAAATCTGTGTATCAAAATACCATAAGGAGGTGTGTTCTGTGATTATAAAGATCTTGCAAGAGTTTCAGACCAAGTCAGTTTAGATATAGGCTGACAAGCCTTGGGAAATTATCTGAATGAAACCATCAGGCCTACCCATGTTCAGCAATTTCTAGCTTTGTAAACTTCTGCATCACTTAGCATCCAATTACTCATGGAGCCGGTAATATGATACTAAGCAAAACAGATCAAAGTGTGTCAGATTTTGATTACTGATAACTTTAAAATTTTGAACATGTGAATTTCTGAATGAATGTTGTTAATATTTTCTCCATTTTTCCACCAATAATAGAACTGGATGCAATGTTTCAAAAGTAAAAAGGTTGGATTGGTTGGAAAAGCTTAAAAAACTTGATATTTTTTCCAGCTGTAGTAAGACCTTTTGCATCTAGGTCAGAAAATCAAATCCAGCTAGGTCAGTCATGCAGTGATTGAAAATTGTTACTGTTTGGTAACCTTTTTCTGACGCTTGTGGAATAAGTTTCAAATACACCACAAAACCTAATACCATGAGGGGCACTAATTGGCCTCCTTGATGGCCATTTCAAAGAAGCCAAGAACTGAATGGATCAGGAAATCAAATTTCCTTTTCAGCTGTAGAGGGGTTACCCCAGATCCATACGAAGGCAAGTTGATTGGGTGATATGCCAAAGCTTTTATTATTTGAACTGTAGTAGTACCTAGATGCCCCAGTCATGGATGGACTCTCCACAGAACAAGACAACAGTTTTTGTCCAAAGGAGTTTACCATCTGTAACTTATCTGTTTATAAAGACAGCCCCAATGTTCTTAGTCTAAAGTCCACTGAAGTTGCTGCAGATAGTCTCTTTGACTCCAAATGGGCTTTGGATCAAGTGTTCAGTTTGCAGTTGCCAATGTGGCACCTTTCCCTAATTCTTAAATGTGATAAAAACTGCTATTAAAAAGCCAAAAACAACTCATTGCAGTAAAGTACCCCTTCAGATAACTGAAATACATTTTCTACGTTAAATACCAATAAATGGATATGAGTATTTCTGCTTAGGGAGTAATTCAAATCCAAAGACCATTAAGAACAGTGGCAGCCTTTCCATTGAACTCAGTGCACAATGGGTCATATAGTT
>NW_017728964.1:6950403-6956916 GCF_001723915.1 Gavialis gangeticus
GAATCAAGCCCACGCAACACTTAGTGATGAATCTCACTCTATGTAATTTGAAAGTGATAGTTTATATTTTCTTATGCATACTCACTTATATAAATAAAGCCTATGCACAGCATAACATTTGTATTAACCTGATGCTTACATTATTTTGGAGGAAAGATTGTGTATGTTTAATATAAGGCATATCCACTGCCTAGCTGGAAGATATTTCCAGTGGCATGTTATGCTTGGATGGCCGCCTACCATAACGGAACAGCCACATCTATTAGAATGGGCCAGCAGTTCACATGCTCCTTGGAAGCTTACTATTGTTTCCCCTCTTTTTATAGTGCTTACCGAGCAATGTATTATGCAATCATTGATGCCCCGCTTTTCCAAAGCAAACCGTCTAGCAATTGTTTTCAATTACACACACTTGCCAAGCTGCATTTGCTTATTTAAGCTGGGCAGATTGGAACAATTTACATTAGGCCTTTATTGCTGAGCCACCTATTTTTCTGTTGTTGTTTCATTTTGTTTTTAATAAAGTAATTCTCAATCTGAGCAGTGATGCAAGGAATAAAATGCTACCAGGCTGAGTTCAGCAATACATACTGTACACACGAGCTGTTCCATTATTAAACAATCAAACCAACCTGGTTGTTCAGGGATCTCTTGACTTCAGAGATCTTTTTGTCTTTGCATTTAATTTAATTGACAGCTTCTTGTAGTCTTTGAGAGAGGATGCAGGAGAGTGAGGCATTTATCATAGACATACTGGCTATGGATAAAATATTCAAATGTGTAGACTACACAAAGGTTTGGAAGAAGCTGAGAGCTCATAGTAGCATATGGACACTTAATGGAAACTGGTATCCTGACAATACTTTGTATCTTTCTCTTCACTGTAACTTTTCTGAGTGAGAAAGTATTTTTCTTTTTCCTCTTCCTTTCCCATTTTCCTTCCTTTATACTTTGCTACGCCCAAAGAACAACTCCCCCAACCTTCCCACTCTTGTCAAACTGAATGCAAGCTGAAAGCATCTTATAAATTAAGATTCACATAGACTACTAACTGTTGTTCATCAAGAAAAAGAAAGTATATTGACCATGGAAGCCAACAAAAATCTAAAATACTGTAGTGCAAGACCTTTTCTTTGGGCTCCCTGCTGACTAGACTTTCTTTATTAATGAACACTCTGTTAATGAACATGACATAGCATACTTGCCAGCTATGTTGCCATGGCAGCGTGCTCCCCAGGTAAACAGCAACATAGCAGTGAAATCTAACCATGTGCCTCACACACAGAGTAGGAACCACCCATACTGCACCATGCTTGACTATTTCCAAAAGGAAGTACTAAAGCACAGCACTGTAGCAATGTCACCATATGGTGACTTGTAGATGTGCCATTAGGGTACCAAATCTTATTAATTCTCAGTGAGATTCAGGACACATCTATATTACAGTGGAAGTGAGCCACAGCTGGGATGGCCTAAAGTGTCTGCCATCCACCCATTCCTGTCTGCATGCTCGAAATCCTGAAAAATACACTGTTGAAGGGAGTCTGGTGTTATCACCAATGACCAATTTCAAGCATACTAGAGACCAAAATCTCAGAAGCAGCTATAGAAGGACAACCCTGGAGCATCTTCAACGGTGTATTTCTGGGTGTGAAGTAAATGTGCATGGCATGCTTAAGTTGTCCTGCCTGTGGCTCACCACTGGTATGGTGTAGACATGGCCTCAGGCTCTTAAGTGCCTAAGCTGTCTTTGAAAATGGGATGTAGAATCCAAAATTACTGAAGATTTGTAGAAAGTTTATTCATTTTGTTTACAGTACTGGAAAAGAACAACTCCCCAAAGTCATGCACAAAATAGATTCAAATGCTGGAGCTTTGATAAGTTTTTCCCTTTAGTTTGTTTGCTTTAAATCAGGGGTATCAAACATTTGGCCACGGGATGAATCCAACCTGTGGAGCACTGCCACCCAGCCTCTGGTGCTCCCTCTGCTGCGTGGGCTTAGCCTGGCATGTGCATCACACATGGCACCTGCCTTGGCCTCTTCAGGACTGCACTGCATAAGAGGGTATATGCAGCATGGATCCTGGAGAGACTGGAATGCACACTGCACACGGTGCAATTTGGCTGGGAGCATGTAGCATGGATCTCGGAGTGGCTGGAATGGGTACCACACTACACATGGTGCCTGCCTCATCTATACTGCACCACACCTGCTCTGGGATGCATGCTGTAGATAGTGCCCACTCTTGTACTCCAGCAGATGTGGTGCCTATTCCTGCCAATCTGGGACCCATGATGTACATGGCCTTGGTGAGTGCCATGTACAGTGTGATTCCCAAACTGGCTGGAGTAGGCACTATGTGTGATGGGGTTGCCAGAGCAGGTGCCACATACGACACTGTCTGGCCAGGGTGGGCACTGTGCAGCATGGCATCCAATCTGTCTAGTCTGGGATCTATGCTTCACGTCCCCGGCTGGATTGCATGGCATGCAGCACCCATTCCAGCCTCTCTGGGATCCATGCCATAGGCAGTATGGGCCCCAGACTGACAGGTGAGTGCCAGAGCTTCTATGTTGGAGATGGGGGAAGGGAGGCGGTCTGTGGACCCAATCCAGTTAATGGACTGTCTTCGTATCACTCATCTAGACCTCAGGGCTGGAAGAGTTTAACACCCCTGCTTTAAACAATATATATATACCAGAGGAATGGCAACTAGCCCATATAGATAGACAGATAGATAGATAGATAGACAGATAGATAGATAGATAGATAGATAGATATAGATCTATATAACATCATAAATAACAGATAACAAAACATTTCTATGTGGCAGGCTTGCCTATCTTTGCCCTGTTCCTTGGCCTTAGAGAACTGACAAAGCGATTGGTGGAGTGAACCCACCAATCAGAGACCAGCAGGGGAGGAGCCTCAGGAGGAGTCCACCCCACTCCTACATCAGGGCAAGGTGAGGAGCGGACCTAATTGAAGACTGCATTCCACCTCCCCCTGATTGGCCAGTCTTTAATCTTGGGGTGGAGACCCAAAAGGGCATATAAGGAGCTGCATGCACAGCATGTGAGAGAGGTGACAAGGGACAGAGAAGAAAGAAGTTGGGGCTGTGGAAGAGCTGGGGAAGAGCTACCCAAGGGGTGCTTCCAGTTGCCCTGAAGAGCCTAAAGACTCTGCCATTGGATGGGAGCAGCAGGCGGTCGCGTCCCCAACCCTTCATTGCGAGAGAGCTCGGCAAGCCGGTGCAGGCGTCACTGCACAGAGGGTCTGAGAGGAGCTGCTTGAGGCAGCTCGAGTCTCCAACCCTGGCTTGAGGCCAGCACTGGTGCAGATGCCGCTGCATGGTGAGGCACTGTTGGGCTGAGAGCCCTTGGAGGGGGCAGGGGGTGATTTGCGTCCCATTCCCCGCTGCCGGGTGTGAGGGCCCATGGGCAGCACCGGCTCTGCAGTGCAGCAGGCCTGTACTGGAGCCCCAGCCCTGAGCACACATGAGGAGGCCCAGGCCCACAACCTGCTGAGAAGGCCGAGCCATCTGGGCATGTGAACAAGCCAGGCGCCCCACACGTGGACTGTGACAGAGCACCTGCTGCAGGAGCCGCTTACCTAGAAGGGACAGAGCCCTGGGAACCCTACTTGCTGGACCCCTACTCCCCGGGAAGCACGAGTTTTTGGGCAAGGGGTTTCCTACCGGGGAGGGACACAGTGGATAGCCCCATCAGAGGGGGTTTAGGCTACAAAGAGAGAGACTCCTCTAGAGGAGGCAGGTATTTGGGATTACCACGCCTTATATTTTGGAGTGTTTATTACTTGCTTGTTGTGTTTTCTATTCTGGAGAGTTTATTAACTGTTTGTTGTGCTTTACATTTTAGGTTCCTTACGCATCAATTGCTGGGGCATACTTGCCCTCTGAGGAGCTGTGGGTGAGGTTTCTTTCATGGGTCTTGGGGGCTGCTATACTTACCTGTTCTGTTATTTGTGGACTTGAATATATTATATGTAAACATTTATCTTTATCACCCATCCAGTTTATTCTATCCCCTTCTCTTTTATTCTACATCTGAATAAACCATGTGTATAGTTAATATATTGTGTCCTGGTCTTCCTCGGTAGAGACACCGGAGAAGGGGAAGCTGCAAGCAAGCTGTAGTTTCCACCTCCAGCATGTACACCCTGCTGACCATCCCCTTCTATTGGAAAGTGGGGTGCACACTCCAGTACACCTGGGTTACATATAAAACAAAACAGCAAGTTCTGTGCTGCTTCTTCTCAGGGGCTTTATGATACCTCTGTGCCATCCAAGCTCCAGGCTACAATAACCCCTATTGTAATATAGAAAAGCCCTCAGGGACAGGTCTGACTTAAAGCAGCCTCCCCAGGGCTGTCTATGAAGTGCACACCAGACCAGGACCCACACAGAGTGCAGCATGATAAGCATGCCCCATCCCACTCCTTCCTTCCTTCAGCTCCTCAACTCACAAGAACTTGCAAGGAGCTGGCAAGCTCTATGCTGCATCTGTTTCTATTATTACTACTACTACTGCTACTACCTGTATTGTAGTATAATCTTAATCATGGGCACCCAAGCTGACAATCTAAACATAAGGCAATAAAAGCAGCTGGATATAGACAAAGCAGGGAACGTGAGGAAGCAATAAGACAGCACCAGTCAGTGTGATAGTGATCTCAGCACACCAGTGACCTAACTTTAGTCAATGTTTCTGTAAGCTTCATGGCAAGGAAGGGTTCTGATGTGATAGCCTTGTGGATACTGGTAAGCAGCTCCTCCCAATGGAAGGAACAAAGGTATATTGATGCTTGTTTGAAAATGTAGCAAGTGGGTGATAGAGGCTGGTATCAGGGCCCTTATAGACTTTGGCAGAAAGATACAGGGCCTGAAACAGCAACCAGAAGCATACCCAAATCTCTGCCCCCTATTTAGCTTCCTTCACTAAAGTTTTTAAGATCACCACGCTGGTTCCTTAAAGTATTTTGTCTTTGTGTAGGGGGAGAAAAAGTGTTTATTAATAAAGTCTAGTCAGCAGGGAGCCCAGAGAAAAGATCTTCCACTACATTATTTTAGTTGACAGCATAATAATGCAGATAGATGGCATGGAAGCAACTTAGCTGTCTGCTTGTGGCTATAGTACATCTTTTTAAAAAAGCTTAATAATACTTGAGGTCTAGCTTGTTATAGCATTTCTGGTTAACTTCAAAGCCTAAGAGTTGGAGGCTAACATTAGTGCAAGGATAAGCAGGTGATAAATTGTTCTCTTTCTTGAAGAGGAGCTAAAGTAAGCCAGCATTTTGGCAACTCTGTAAACAGAGGAGTAGAACGTAGTAGCATTGTACCAAGTGCAGGATGGGGAGGAAGGAGAAATACGTGCTATGGGCTTATAAACTGAGGATTGCAATGGTTCATGACAGGCCCTCAGGTATTAGAGTGGATTGGAGGGGGGATTTACTACCTTGGTTTGAGTCAGATACAACAGTATTTTAGAACTGGCATTCACTTTACATGAAAATTTTCAAATATAATGAAGAATTGGTATGTTCCAAAGTTTTCACCAAAAATTCTAATTTTTCATCAGAAGAGGGTTTTTTTCTATTGTTTGAAAGAAAAAAAACCTATTTGTTCAACAGTGGAATAGAAAAAAAGTTTTAATTTTAGGCTCTTCCTTGTTGATGCCAAAATTGCTTTTTTTAGAAACAGAAATTTCAATGGAAACATTTCCTTTTTGACCAAATTTTGGGGTTTTCATAAAAAAAACCCCAACCTTACAAAACAAAAACCAGGGAAAAAAATCCAAAATCCAAACATAGGTTAGATTTTTAGCTGAATTTTTAGTTTGGCAGAGGCAAACAAATTTGGTTTTTAGTTTTATGTTCCTCAAGAATCTGCGAACATTCCAAGATTTTTTTTGATGAATCCAAAGTCTCTTTGTTATTTTTTTTCCACAGGAAACACCCACTCCCTGACCTGACCTTATTTTTTGACATTATTTGCAAGCAGTCACTGAATAGTTTAAGTGAACAAATGTAATCTGTAATCCAGGGCACTATATGTAAATGCTTTGCTTTGCTTTGCTTTGCTTTAGGGTGTGATTGGTTACTTGGGCCACATGTATTATTTCAGCTTCTGAACTGGATGACTGAGAATAACAGATGGCAAAAAACAGAAAAGTAATAAAGCATCTTCCAGTAGGAATGTCCACACATCATTCAGGTGAATCTTTGAGAAATTGTTCATATTTGTCAACATTTTCACAAATAATTCAATGGTTGTCTGAAATAATAATGTGTGTGGGTGTGTATGGGTGTGTGTTCAATATGGTTCAAAACCTGCAATTATGTTTAATAAAACATCCAACCTCCTCTTAAAAACCCCCAGGGTGGGAGCCTGCACCACCTCACTTGGAAGCTGGTTCCAGACCCTAGCCGCCCTGACCGTGAAGTAGCGCCTCCTGATGTCCAACTTAAACCTTCCCTCCGCCAGCTTGTGACC
>NW_017728964.1:6957471-6963947 GCF_001723915.1 Gavialis gangeticus
CTCTGCCTTGGCCTTCCTAACCATCCCCCTACATCCCCGAGCAACTGCTGAATAGTCCTCCTTAGTGATGACCCCTCCTTTCCATTGGGAGTAAGCCTCCTTTTTGGCAAGGAGACATTCCCGGATGTTTTTAGTGAGCCACGGAGGCTTATATGCTCTCCTGCCCCCTTTGACCCTCCTGGGGATTATCTTCCCCTGGGCTTGGAGGATCGTCTCCTTAAGGAGCGACCACTCCCCTTGGACACCCGGCTCCCCTCCCCTCTGAGTCTTCAGCGCTTCTCCAACTATCCTTCTTAGCTCGTTGAATAGAACAGTTTACATGCATAGACTACTAGTTACTCACTTGATTAAATGTTTGTAGGACCAGGGCATAAATGTCTAATGTCTTGTATTTAGGATGCAAAGAGAAAATAGGTGCTCCATTTGTGGCTTACAAAACTAAATCAATATGGCTGCAAAGCAAATGGTAAAAGTGAGTGGGGCACATTAGGAAGGGTATGGTCAGTCACTTCCCACTGGACCAGCTATAAGTAAGGTAGGGCGCCAATGATTCAGTTAACCTTTCTTTTGTTTTTTGTTCAGGCAGGTTTGCCCCTAAATTCAAATGAGCCCAAATCTCAAAGTGAAATTACACTGGAACCGACTGATTTTGCTACAATTTTTGCATAGCCCAAGCTAATGTAATTCATTTTAGCATCCATAATCAAACATCCCTATCAGGTGTGTATCTCCAGGAATGAATGATATAGAAGAAAGTTGACAATTGTGAGAGACATATGCTGGCCTGTGGTATACTCATTAATGTAACAAAGCCGATAATTGATCGCTGCACCCTTACTGCTAATTACTATGCTTTCCATAACACTGTGTAATGAAGTATAAAGCATCATTTGCTTGGATCCAAATTCCTTTCCATTCCCCACAAATGTTCTCTGATCTCTGATTTCCCTGTAAACTGCTTGACATCAGAAATAATGAGACATCCTTTCAAGAGTCATTCCTTTTTATGTCATGAATGTTAATTAGGGTCCCAATCACTCATTCCAAAGGACAGTGTCATATCTTTGGTCCTTGAAGGGTTGGAAGCTACAAGACTGATCCTGAGATCAAAGCCTTGAAGAACATAAGGAATGGGACTCTTGCATAATCAAGAGATGGGCCCAAACCGAAACCCTGGATCCAGGGCGCTCTTGAAATGTTGAGTGTTCAGAAGCTAGTCACATAGCTGCAGTTTGCATAGAGACCCACAGTTCATATACTACTTTGAATTTCTTTGATTTTTCAGAAATGGACTGGCAAAAGGAAAGGCTTTCACGCAGTGTTTCTAGCTGTATTTGCTTCTGCTCCAGTGGGAAATGCCATATGAAAAGAATAACATCTGCATGTCTGCTTCGGATATTGGCTGGAACCAATGTGAAGAAAGAAGCAAGAAGTTAATCAAATGTTTCCAAACCAAAGCCTAGACTTACGTGGCCTTTTATTCAAGTTTTGGTGGAAAGTTTGAGTCTTTTTTATATTACTAAAGCCAGCTGCCCATTAACATTGTAAACTGCATTTCACATTAATTAGCCTTTCATTGTTGGGATGCCAGAAACTAAGCAAATTGGATACTACATTTATACACTTCAGGAACTGCTTTCACTGCCATCTGTGTGGAGGGTCATCCTGCCTTTTATCAGTGAGTTTAGTCTTCAAGATCTACCTTATCTGGTCTCTGACATTATGAGAACCTGAGCCTGGGTTGATTTTCTTAAGCATGAGCATAAATGGCAAGAGCAGATAAAGGGTGGCTTATACCCTACATACTGGGCAGAGGAAGAGGCATCTCACTTGCTTAATGTGTATTTTCTAGCACAAAATATTCCATCATGTTGAACCAAGACTGTAGCAGGCCCCAAGTCCCTACCATTTGGTTCCTTCCTGCAAACTCACATTCCTGGAAGAGGCTTGTCTCCAGCAGCAGGCTGAGGGCAAAAGCAGATGTTGCCAAATGAAAAGGATTAATCTGTGACAGAACGTATCCTGCCACAGCTGATCCATTTTACTGGGCAAATCATTGGCCATGTCCCCCTGACCTGGGGATTCCCCACATCCCTTGCTGCCCCCTATCTCCTTGCCAGGACCTGAGTCAGTGCCAGTTCATGTCTCACATGGAGGCATGGGTCCCAGTGTGGAGTGCCACGAGACCCACGTCTTCACATTGAGACCTACACTGACCTGGGCTTCACTGATGTGACATGACCAAGGGCACAGATGTCTATTTGCTCACCACTTGTGGCACCATACATTTTTTTATGGCAGCACAAATATGGTCTCAGGTGATGTCTGCTTCTGCCCTGCAAATCAGCCATTTTATTTGAAAATGTTAGGTTACATTCTCAGCCGATGTACTTGGGCACAGCTTTACTGGAGGCAAAGTAATTCAGGCCTTTTGGAAAAAATTCTGCCCTTGCTTAAGTGGGAGAGGATATGGTGATATTAAGAGTCATCCTGATGGCATAGGGCTGACTGGAATAGGGAAACAAGACTATCTTCTTGGGTGCTGTGCATCCTCAAGCAATACATGCTTGGTGGACCTGGCCTTTGTCACTGTTGATGATATCTGACACAGTGGGACCACATGCCTAACTGCTTATGGGATCTAGGATTCCCAGGTGGTCACCCGACCTAGTACTACTCAAGCCCAGAACTGTTTAGAGGCTGAGATCAAATGGGTGCAAACTGATATGGCCAAAGGGTTGCATAAGCATTTGGTTATTTTATTTCCTGGCCTTCATAAAAATGTTTCTTAGACACAGCTTTCCTGGACTTCATCCCTTGTGCTATGTACTCAAAGTTATCTCTGGTCCCAGTTTAGGTAGCTAGGTTCTGGGGAAGTCAACCACCTCATTTTATTGTTGCTGTGGTGCATAACTTCAAATATCTTCTAGAGCTTGCTGGAAGTTCAAGCAAGGGTTGTTCCAGTTTGTCTACTGGCAGAACATTAAAGGTGATCTGTCTTGCAATTAGGGAAATGTAGGTTGTAATGAACTCCAATTTAAGGCTGTGTCATGGGAAAGGATGCCTGTCTCGGCTGAAATAACATAGCCTGGGCTTCCTCCCTCCGTCCAAAAGCAGCGAACCAAAGGCACTGAGTGGCTGGTTGCTCAACATGACAAAATGCTGCAGTGCTATTTTTACAAGGGAGCATAAAATTGTTGCATTCTGTATCTTATGGTATTTCGTAACTACATTTTTATGAACCTAAAATAGCAGCTTGCATTTACTACTTGGGATAAATTGCTACCATATTTGCCAATGGCTTTAATACTAGCTATCTAAACAGCTGCTGCTAAATGCAAGTAAATTATATTTTACTTTCCTTTGAGGCTAGATAAGAAGGTGGTGTGTCTCATTTTGTACTGCATTTGTCAAGAAATCTGGTGCTTTGGAAGATGGCTGTGAAATGACAATAAGGAGGGGGGAGGCATTTTTGGATATTAGTGTAAAGGTTGAAACTGTTTTAATAAAACAACATACAATAATGCCAGACCCAGGTGTTAAAAACTCATGAGTCAAGCACCCTGAAAATCCTAAGATTGGCTTGAAAGTCATGATTTTGTTAAAAATGAGAATTATTTTCTGAATGTTTTGCATGCAGTCAAGTCAGTATCAAGCTTTTCCCAACCCCGAGGGCTAGAAATGTGTTTTAAAAAAATCAAAGCTGAAATCTTTATATATTCCTATAACCCTGGGGAGTTGAGCCTTGATTAAATAGTCATAATACTCTTTATAAAATAACAATTACAAGGGTTTTGAACACTGATTATATAAATGCATTTCAAGAGACTCTCACTTCTGTTACCATGAGATATCACTCTCCTAATCCTAAATCCTCAGAAAACAGTGGGAACTTCCCATTAACATCAGTAGGCTCTGGATCTGACCCATGGTGAAATTTCACACTATCTTAAAGCAAAGATGACCAATATATGGCCCATGGGCCAGATTCAGCCCACAGAGCTTTGTCATCTAGTCTGCAGGGCTCACGGGTGTGGAAATTTGGCAGCATTGCAAACCGTACTGCTGCTCTCCAAGCTGCAGCCCTTAACCATGCCACTGCTCCCAGAACAATCCTGCCACCAAATTTCCAGCTCTCTGAGGAGCTCAATGGACTGAACACAGAGAGCAGAACTGCATTATCTTGTCTGAAGGGTTAGATATTTGGTGGTGGCTGCCACAGGTCCACAAGCCACAGCAACTAGCACTGCTGCCACCCAGTTTCAGCCCTATGAGCCAGATGACACAGATCTGTCTGATGGATCAAGCCCACCGGCCATGAGTTAGATGTCATGGTTTTAAACAGGGCCGGCGTTCCTTAGAATGCAGCAATTACCGCTTGCCAAAAAGACATTAAGTCAAGCACCTTACACAAGCATCTTAAAATTCTTAGATGGAAGATGTCATATAAATGCAAAGTATTATACTGATGGCTTTATGATATCACAGTGCTGTCCTGTGTTTCTGGCTCGCTGACCTGGCCTATTTCTTGTGCTTTCCCTTACATAAAGTTTTATTCCCCAGTTGGTGCACTGGCATTGGCAGTGAATTCACCACACGGGCATTGCACAAGCATTGTGGACACCAGAGGAGGAGCTCGCTGTTTATTTGAGTACAGTGTGTCAAATATTGGCTCATGCAAGCTGCTCAGGCCTGGTTGTTAGACTCTGGGCTCCCTGCCCAACGTAAGGAATTAAAATTAAGAGAGGGGTGTAATTAACTCATGACAACAAATCCAAGTCCTCCCTGAGCCTATAGTTTCATTCTGTCAAAGCCAAGCTGGTTCAGATACAGGAGCCAAGTGAATGGTAATTTATTTAGTCTTTTTTCTTTAAAACTTATGGGTAAATTTACTATTTACCCAAATCAGACACTCACAGTGCTGCGTAGAGCTAAGGACAGCGTAGGTAGTGCCTGTAGAAATCTCTCTCTCAGCTCTACCACAGCACCAGGATCCTGACTTTTGGGCCTCCACACACCTCAGCCCTTATCTTATAGTCCACATGTCCCACACATCTCTGCCAAGGTACCTCATTCCTGACCAGCAGTACCCACAGACACCCACTCCTTATCCCCCATATACCTCTACTGGTGCACTTCATCCATGACATGCATTGTCCAAGGACAAATTCAAAATAGACAACGCGAAATATTTATAACAGCACATTGTGGAACTCATTGCCTTAACATACCAGTAAGGCCCAAAGCTTAACAGGATTCAAAGAAAAGATTGTCCATTTATAAGACTACCAAGACTATCCAGTTACGGTAGCAAATGCTAAAAAATAAATGAATGAGAGCTTTGGTAGAAATCTAAACTGTCATAATTCAGGGATTAAATTAACCTCTAGAAATAGGCTAGAGATATGAGGGGAGGGGGAGAAATTTTTCTTGGAAGAAGGTATTCCGTAACTTCCTACTTCAAGGTTTCTTCTTCTGTACCAGAATATATTAGGCTGATACTGGAGCCAAGATATTGGAAGAGGTGAGCCATTTGGTTGATCCAGTTCTTATATTCCTTACTGTTTCTTCCCCAATAACCCAAGTTGTATGCTTCCCCTACACTTTAAGGGTATGAATGAACCTCAGTCCTTTGCAATGTTTCCATCCTTCTAGACATTTTTGCCATACCTATGTTAATAGAATCTGAATATATATTTTTCTTCCTGGACTTCCATACAGCTCTATCTATACAGTCTAACAATTTACACCCCATTCCAAAAGCCGTTTTGCACCCAGAACCCATTTTGCTGTCTTTATTTTGATTTAAGAACACTGGCCATAAACAAGTAAATTGAAACCATTTTTTTTGCAATGACCCATGTGAACCACAGCAGCATCCACATAGGTGATGTAATTCCCCAAATAGACCTGGTTGGGAGATTTCTTCCAGCACAAAATTCCAATGAAAACAAAGTTTTTGCCTGCATTTTTCTTTGAATATTTTGAGGGGTTCACCAAAAATTGGCAACCTGAAAATGAAACCAATTTTCTTTTTAAAAATTAAAGCAGAACAATTTTTGTACCTGAACATTTTTTTTTCATAGTTTCATAGTTTCTAGGGTCGGAAGGGACCTGAGAAGATCATCTAGTCCGACCCCCTGCCATGGCAGGAAAGAGTACTGGGGTCAAACAACCCCAGCAAGGTGTTCATCTAACCTCCTCTTAAAAACCCCCAGGGTAGGAGCCTGCACCACCTCCCTTGGAAGTTGGTTCCAGACCCTAGCCGCCCTGACCGTGAAGTAGCGCCTTCTGATGTCTAACCTAAATCTACCCTCTGCTAGCTTGTGACCATTATTCCTGGTCACTCCTAGCTGTGCTCGGGGGAACAGTGACTCCCCCAATGCCTGCTGATTCCCCCTGACCAGTTTGTAACAGGCCACAAGATCCCCCCTCAGCCTTCTCTTGTGGAGGCTGAACAGGTTCAGGTCCCGTAG
>NW_017728964.1:6964324-6965972 GCF_001723915.1 Gavialis gangeticus
CCACTGCCCACGTCCTTCCAGGTTGAGAAGGACCCATCTGCTACCACCCTCTGGGTGCGGCCCACCAGCCAGTTGGCGACCCATTTGACTGTGTGGATGTCTACACCACAGCCCCCCAGTTTCTTTATGAGAACGGGGTGAGAGACAGTGTCAAAAGCCTTCCGGAAGTCCAGTGATTTTTAAATCACTAAAGAGCAGGAAATTTTTTATTGAATTTTTTTTGTGGAAAAATCCCCATTTAATCCATCATTTTTCACTGTTAAAAAAGGTTAAATAAAAAAAAGGAACCAGCTCTAACCAAAGGAAGCAGAGCCAAATGCTTGCTTCTATTGTGTTCATTTATACTCAGGGTAATTCCACTGACTTCAGCATAGTCATCCTGTGTTTAACCTAACAGGGGCAAGGATTATGCCTCTGCCATTGGCAGTGGTTTTGGAGAACAAGCCATGCTCTGCCTCTTTGGGTCATATGAAGATCATGCCCACTGGCACAGTGTCAAGAACAGATCAATTGTGGCTAACCCCAGGCAGCCTGTTCCCCCCTCAGCTTCATCATTGCTGACAGTGAAGCTACTGCTTCAGGAGCCATATGAAATGGCCAGTTCTCTCCTGGGTCATGCTTTGCTCTCCATCTAAATCTGTTAGTAATGGATTCTATTTGAGAAAGACCGTATTATATTATTCTTATGATTAAACATTGGCAAGAGCTTGCAAAAATTTGACCTCATTCCAGTCACTTTGGAAAGGGCAAGAAAGCCATTAAGGGTGAAATGAAGAACTTTCTAAAAAGAGAAAATGATAATAAAACATAGCTTAAAATTTCAAGTCTGTAATAGGATATTGGCCAGGTTCTGACCATGGTTACACACACTGAAATTCTAGGTGACACCATTGACTTAAACTGAATGCTGCTTGTTTACCTTGATACAAGTGAAACAAGAAATCAATCCCATATGTGGAGCTTTTAAAATAGGAAATACAGTGAGGGCAGGAAAATGTTTGGTGAGCTCTTCTTTCTTAACTGTCAATCTCTGAGTAACTGTGTACAGTCCAGATGGGCAGTATGGACTTGTAGACAGGGTATGGGAAAAAGAATCAGCAGATCTTGGGTTCTGTTCCCATTTCATTCATTCATATGCTATGTGGCCTAGGGCTTGACACTTACCTGCTTCCTCTCTCACACTTTGTCTGTCTTGCTTTATTAGGGCTGTGAACTCTTTGGAACTAATTTATTCAACATATACTTTTCCTGATGTGGCGCTCTGTCACCCTCTAGTGTTAGCTGGGCCACAGGTAGCGGTTGATAAGCTTGCTACAGGTTCAGGACCTGCATTCACAATATGCTTACACCAGTGTAATTGGCCTTTACACAGGTGTAAATGACAAGCAAACACCTAATGTGCAATCCTACACCATAGTAACCTGCTAGAATCCAGTGTATGATGATGTCCTTGGGGAAAAGGGGAAGAAAACAGCTGTCATAATACACCAGTATAAGTTATACTTCTGCAAGTGTGTGTCAAAAGTTATCCTGGGATAGATGTTTGCTTAGTGCAAACAAATTGCTTGCTCCACCATTGGTACCTACTGATGAAACACTGTAATAGTGTCTACTGCAGCTACCCCATGATAACTAGTCAGCTCTCCAT
>NW_017728964.1:6970972-6973032 GCF_001723915.1 Gavialis gangeticus
TAATGTGCAATCCTACACCATAGTAACCTGCTAGAATCCAGTGTATGATGATGTCCTTGGGGAAAAGGGGAAGAAAACAGCTGTCATAATACACCAGTATAAGTTATACTTCTGCAAGTGTGTGTCAAAAGTTATCCTGGGATAGATGTTTGCTTAGTGCAAACAAATTGCTTGCTCCACCATTGGTACCTACTGATGAAACACTGTAATAGTGTCTACTGCAGCTACCCCATGATAACTAGTCATCTCTCCATTCTTGAGCTTCATGTAATTTATTTCACTGTACAAAGCCAATAAGAGTTACACTTACATTAATATACCATGTGTCCAGGCCTTCGGTTCCTAGAGCTAAGTGTTTTGGTTAAACAACAGAAGCCCCACTCAGTGATACAAAGTATATGTACATACAGTGTTTAGCTGCACAACAGGACCCTAACCTCAGCTGATACCACCAAGAACTACATATATAAGTGACAGCCAAAGGATGCAAACTCCAATGACCTGATCGTGGTAACCTTATTTAAGGAGAAAATCCACTGCTATGCAGGGGCCAGCAGGTATTTCTTATGTAATTAAAAGAAGGTGTATTTGTCTCTTGGGCTCAGTGCTGACTATCTGGATGGGGGTGAATTCCACCTGTGTGTAGAGCTGCAGAACCAGGCCCCAGAAAGGGAGTGGGATCATTTAGGGCAGGGCTGTCAAAATCTCCTGGGGTCCTGGACTGGTTTTGAACTGTGTAGCTCCTCACAGGCTAGATCCTACTTGGGGCATAAAGCAGCTGTTGTGGTTACTGCAGTGATAGTGACCATAGTGATGGCAACTGCAGTGGCAGTGGTGATGGATCTGGAGGTGGTGGGTCCATAGATGGCAGCAGTGGGTCCAGAGGCAGGAAGGGACACAATGATGGCATGGGGGCATCTGTGGCAGCAACCCAAGCTCACCACTGACAGCCATGGCCAGCAGGGCCAAAGTGCACAGCATTCTGTGGCAGGCCATGCCCCACAGCTTCCAGTAGCCTAGTAGGCCAGATTGAGATGTTCCATGGACTCTCTTGACACCCATGATTTAGGACATTAAGAAGTGATAAGACAAAGCTTTCATTATGAATAGTTGCAATAAGGGTCAACCCTGCCTTCGCAGTGATATTATCTAGAAGTATATCTGTTGCAGGGCAACAGGCCTGAGAGGCTGGAAACCCCTATGCCAGGGATGGAGGGGTGCCAAGAGAATGCCAGAGGCCCTGGTGAATGGCCCATAGAGGGCCAAAACCAGAGAAAACATACCTGCCACAGGTGCAGTAGCTGGAGGCACAGAATGGCATCCAGCACTGCTCACGCAATTCTTAAGCATGCTGTCAGTATGGCTGGGACAGTGCAGGAGTGCGACATCATCAGCTGGTGCCAGGAGGCAGCTACAAGAGCCAGTGTGGGACAGAGAAACAGGAAACAGCAGCGCGGCAGCTGCAGGCTCCTGGCTGGCACATCCAGGCATGCTACATCCTGGAGATGTGGAGGAGATGCCAGGAGGTGGCACTAACCATACCAGGAAGGATGCCAGCAACCGAAGAGAAAGGAGGAGCCAAGGAACTGTGGACCCGGCAACCCACAGGGATGTGTGCGTGGGAGGAACAGCACAGCCTCCCTGTTTTCTGCTTTATTTCCATGGGTTCAATTTTGTTCATTATTCTGAGGAGACATTGTTTGGCTGCCACTGCTGGGGCTTGGGAGGCCAGGAGCTCCTGGAGACTCTGGGGCAGAGGACCATACCTGGACAAGGGTCAAATTGTCTGTCCAACCAAGGGGAGCAGTCCCAGGGAGCTGGACTGCATTCTTGCAGCTGACTCAGACTGCAAGTGACATTTGAGTTTCTGTTTAAGTTTCATGTGTAGAACAGGGGCAGGAAGTAATCCTGGCCACTCCACTGTAGCCCTGTGGCTGCTCATTGAGCCAACCAGCCCTGCCTAGGGAAGGCAGTCAACCCAGCCAGGGTAAGAGGGCAGGCCTGACCAGGTAGGAGCCCAGGCCATCAACAATGCAGCAAACATCAACAGGTTGGTGCAT
>NW_017728964.1:6978032-7003944 GCF_001723915.1 Gavialis gangeticus
TCCACTGTAGCCCTGTGGCTGCTCATTGAGCCAACCAGCCCTGCCTAGGGAAGGCAGTCAACCCAGCCAGGGTAAGAGGGCAGGCCTGACCAGGTAGGAGCCCAGGCCATCAACAATGCAGCAAACATCAACAGGCTGGTGCATGGATGGGGTGCAGGGGAGGTGGAGTCCCAAGGGATGTCCATATGGAGTGTGCCTAAATGAGTCCATATCACACAGGAGCCTCCCACTTCTACTTCTAAGACCAAGGCATGGCAAGAAGCAGTGGGAGTTTCCCTTAGGAGACAGCACCTAGCAGACAGTAGTGCTGAAGGTTGCTGGGGCCTGAGTTTGGGTCCTGAGTCACTCGGGAGCAGTTGTTTGGGCTTAGGTGGGTACAGTATCCTACTGAAGATTTTTCCATCTTTGTGATGCCATGATGGGAGCTGTCTTCCTGAGGCAAAGGCTCATGACCTAAAAGCAAAGGCTAGGAAAATAAGCTACAGTGGGTGATTCCTACAAAACATTCCATTGCTCATTGAGAATCCATTTATGGAAGTTTTTATAGCAGTCTTTTAGGTCATCTTAGGCCACAGAAGAAAAACAATATCCCTAGGTACTGAATATGGGCCAGCACCAGGGCCACAGTGTTCATATACATGCAAATAAAAAGCAGGTCTAACGTACGGAAATATTGTTATAGAGCTTAGGGGCCTAAGCAAGATTATGGCTCCATTTCCACTGTTTGGGAAGGCAAAAGGGTCCTATGTATAAAGAAAAATTGAGCATTCTGACAGTGGAGGAAAGATGTGGTGCTAGACATAGCCTCATGTTGATACCTCCATGGTGCACTGTCCTCAGTGACTTCCTTAGCACTATTCACTCACCTCAGTGCATGGCTGTCCTTTTATAGGATATAAATGCCCTTTTGGAGCTTCTCTTTTGTGTCTTGGACAGTCAGACTGCTGGAGTCCTCAACTGATCCTTTTGTACTGGCAGTCACTGGCTCTGTCTCCCTCTCTTCAGTATGTACCTGTAATGTTTTCCCTCCTAATTGAAAAGGAGATGGCACTAAATTCCTCCAGTGAATTATTCACTGCCAGCCATTTGCTCAGGTTCACTGAGTATGCATTCAGGCTTTCCTTCCTATTGGCTCCAGCCTAGATAAGCATGAATGGTAGCTGAGAAAAGACATTGCTATCTAGCCTGGATGGAGAAAAAAATGCCGTTGAAAACCAGCCAACCTCCTCTTCTTCCTGCTTTTTCAGAAGAATCCTGGAGCCCTCTCTGAACTGCACACAGGCATGATGAAATTTCCCTTAAAGTATATGGCCAATGGGGAAAATGTCCCTGTTGTCACTGCCAGCTACTTGGTGGTAGAAACCAACTTAAAGGACAATGAAAAGGCAAACAAGGTGAAGACATCCTTTTGCCCGGTGGTCTCTGAAAAGAAAAGGGAGCTACACTTGGGATCCAAGGACTTTCAACTATTTTCCTTCTTCCCTGCATTTACCAGGCTGTATTTTTAAGTGGCATTTATTTTTTTCAAACATTTCCTTCCCTATAGGAAGATGTGGTCTGATTTTTCACTCAGCTTCAACAGAACTAACCATAATTTAGACTGATCCAATCAAGAGCAGAATCAAGCCTAATATGTGCAGTGCTGTAACCTTAATAACCTCACTCATAGATAGTTCTTTCCAAAGCCCCTCAAACTGCCCCTTGCTTTCCCTAGGCTGAATAGCATAGGATATGCTGGGAGGAAAAAGGATATTTCTTTCTTTAACATCTTTTGGTGTCAGACCTCTTTCTCCCTATTATTTCTCTTACCTGACTTTCCTCTTCAAGTCTGGAGCGTTCGGAGCTGTCTTTCAGCATAAACACACAAATCACATCAGTGCCTCTCAAAAAGGCTGCCTTTTTTTTTGCTTTTTGCTTTTTTAAACAAAGCAACAAGCAAGTCACTAGAAAGAATGTGGCTTGACTGGCATTTCCCAAGGTTAACACAGAGACACTTCTCAGAGACAGCACTGCTGCTGCTTCCATCAGAGCATGTGGCATGGACAGTGACAAGCTGCCTGTAGCATCAGCTGGAGATGAGAGACTAGGAAGTCAAACAGAATCCTCTGAACAACAGCATCATGGCAAGAAAGTAGAAGTTCAAAGCTGTAGCTCTCCTTATAAGGAGACAGCCTGGCTATGCGTGACACTAATTTATTGTCATTTTGTCATTTTTTTTAAATTATAGTCAAAAGGTTTTTTGTATTTGAGCTTCTTTGGTCAGATTGACAGTGACATTAACTTTAATCTCAACCAGAACAAAAGAGTTCAAGAAGCCTGTAGAGCAGTTTTGGCCTTGTGACATATTTCCTTATCTGACACTGGACTAAATTTATCCCTGATGTAACTCATTGACTTAAAAATGAGTGTGACCCGTTGTATCAAATCTACATTTCATGTAAATCAAGCTAGTTCTGAAGCCATGCTAATTAATATTAGCTGAGGATCTGGTCCATTAAGTTTACCTTGGTAAAGAAAGTACATTTTAATCATGGTTAAACTAGGGACAGGAAATACCAAGGGAATCAGGCATCACAGGCCATATGTTAAAGCAGGCCAATATGATAAGTAAGTGTGCTAGTCAGATTATGTGTTAAGTACTTGATCCAACTCCTACTGAAATCAAGGAAAAACCTCCAGTTGACTTCCGTGGGTGTTGATTCAGGCCCTAATTACCTCGAGCTGTTCTCCAGGCATGTTTTGCTTTATATCAGTTGCAATGAAATGTGCATGCTTTTCACGGTAATTTCAGTGCAATTTCTCCATGACTATCTCTATCCATGATGTGTCCCAGTGCTTACACCAGGAGTGCCTGGTGCCAGAAACTGAGTCTCTTGGCTTCTCTCTCCATAAGTCCAATATTATCTACAGCAGTAATTCCCACCTCCACGGGGTTTTTCCTGACTTAATAACGCTCTAAGATCTTTACTGAAGTAGACAGCTCCCCTTGTGGGCACTGAAGAAACCGATACGTTCACCATGGCCTTCAACCTCAGGTGTCCACTTGAAATTTGTTTGTTTGATGGCTTGCATGAAACAGGCTGGTGGACTCAGTCCATTTCTCTATGCAGTGGCATCCATTGCGTAAAACCACCACTAGGATGGAACTTCATCAAAGCCCCCAAAGAAGCCAAATATTAAATGGAAAAAGAAACTAAAGTACAATCTGCATCATAGAACCAGGGGTGGCTTCAGGATTTTGTAGAGGGGGGTGCAAAAAAAGAGACTGGCACTGCAAGGGTGGCTGCACCTCCTGCTCTCAGACTCCCTGCCCCCACTGGGACAGGCAGATCATGCCACAGAAGTAGCAGCCTGGGTCTTTTTTTTGTTTTGTCCTCCCTTACTTCCACTCGCAGCTCCTCCCCTCCTTTCCTTATTCAGGAGCATCTCCCCTCCCATTTCAAACCCTCCCCCACCTGCCACCGCTGCTGTCCCCAGCTGCCCTGACAGTGGGGGAAGCTTCAAAGTTGCTTCTGCCCTGCTCCAGCCTGGGTACAACAGCAGTGACAACAGTAGGCAGGTTCCTCTTTCATGAACCTCTCCCTGGACTGGTGGGGAACACTTGGAGGGATCAGGCAGGAAGGGCAAACCTGCCCACTTCTGCTGCCACCCCTGGAACTCCCCCAGCCCCGGGGGAGCTGGAGACAGCAGGAACAGAGGCAGTGCTGGGAGTCAGGGGACTGGGTGGGGAAGTGAGGAGATGTGCTCCTGAGCATGGAAGGGAAGGGAGGGGTGGAAATTTTCACTTGATTTGGGGACATAAGGTCTCCAGCTATTGCTTCTGTGGTGTTAACTGAAAGATGGTGGGGGTGGGAAAGAGGAGGAGAATGTGACCATACCAGTGCACTCCTCCTGGATCCTCCCTTGTCCAGAACAAAGTCAAGGTACCCTGTCAGGGTGTGTGGAAGAGTGGGAGAAACTTACAGAGCTCCTGACTAGATTTTAGTTATACTGAATTTCAGAAGCACTAAATTCACATAGTATGTTAACTGAAAATGCTTAATGAACCTGCCACGTTAAGCCAAAAGAGAAAAAAAAGGTGCTCCATGCGACTCCCTGTCCCCAGCCTCTAGGAGAGAGATCCCTCTGAAAAGCTATGCCAGTTTCCACCAGCTGAAAATCTGGCCCTTGGCCTGCACATTCTCCTGACATTAGTCAACATTGCTTCGTTCTAACAGTATGTGTCAAAAAAGCAGTTGGCTGCCTCATAGTCTGAGTATGTGTTAGAAAGAGATTATGGGGTTTCAAAAGCAATTATCTTGACCAAAAAAATTGGCTGTACTTCATTACAGACAAGTTCAGCACTGTGCAAGGGACTAACTAACACTAAGTCTTATTTTGATGGCTTAAGAGACATGTACGGGATACTTCCATGTCTGTTTGTCCCCTCATCGTTTGGAAATAAACATAATCTTGTTAGTGTCAATAAATATTGCCTAAAGGATTCTTCTTAAAGTAAATCCTTAATAGTAATAGTTAGTGATGAGTGAATACCAGAAGGTCCAGCACTAGGTACAGGCTGGGTCCTATGATGGATTCTACTGGCAGAACCCGAGATGGGAGAAAGCATGCCCAAGGGACATGGCAGCAAGTACAAAGCAGCTTCAGTTTTCATCCTCTGCTTGCCCCCCTGATGCCATTCTTCAATGGATTCATAGATCATAAGGGGCTGGAAGGGACCTTGCAAGATCATCAGGTCCAGCCTCCCTGTACTAGGGAGGAAAGACAACTAGGGGCAGGTGACCTCAGCAAGGTGACTGTTCAGTCTCCTTTTAAAGATTTCTAGGGTAGGCGATTGCATCACTGCTGGAGGAAGACTATTCCACAGTCCGGACACTAGGGCTATGCAAAATGTTGCTGGGTGTTTCATTTCAAAGCTGTTTTGATGTGTTTCAAGCACAAAACAGTGAAATTGAAACGAAACAAAAGCCTTTGAAACAGCTTTCAAACAAAATAAGGGCATTCAAAACATTTTGAGTTTTGAAGCCAGGCTTATTTGGCTTCAGTGCCGGTCTACCAGCAGCGGTAGCCTCCTGTCATCCGGCATGCAGATCCAGGGGCCTGTGCCCCTGGGAGGAGTCTTGCACAGCTTCGCAGCCCTCCCAGGGGTGTGGGCCCCTGGATCTGTGCGCAGGATGTCAGCATGCTGTCACTGTCAGCTGGGGCCAGCGGCAGCACCAATCTTCCCAGTGCTCAGCACAGGCTGCACCCAGTGCCGGTCCCAGCCAGCAACAGCAGCCTCCTGTTATCCAGTGTGCAGGTCAGGGGCCGGCACCCCTGGGAGGGCTGCGGGGCTGTGCTGGACTCCTCCTGGGGGTGCGGGCCCTCGATCTGCACGCTGGATGACAGGAAGCTGCTGCTGCCAGCTGGGACTGGTGCTGGTTGCAGCCCGTGCTGAGTTCTGGGAAGATTGGCGCTGCCACTGGCCCCAGCCAGCAGCAACAGCATGTAGATCTGGGGGCCCACACCCCCAGGAGGAGTCTGGCACAGCCCCACAGACCTCTCAGGGGTGCAGTTCCCCAGATCTGCACTCCGGATGACAGAAGGCTGCCACTGCTGCTTAGGGCCAGCGACAGCACCAATCTTTCTGGCGCTGGGTGTGGGCTGCACCTAGTGCTGTTTCCAGGTGGCAGCAGCAGCCTCCTGTCATTTGGCATAAAGGTCGGGGGCTTGCACCCCCATGAGGGCTGCAGATGAAGTTCATCCAGTCCTGCTGACTTATATATGTCTAATTTTTTTAATTGATCACACACCAGTTCAATGTCAATAGTAGGAAGTCAGTTATTCCCATAATACTCATTCTGTGCCCTATCTGGAATGATTTTCCCCTTGGCCCAGTGAAATACCTAAGCAAAGTAGTCATTCAGGAGTTCAGTTTTCTCCTGAGTGTCGGTAACTAGCTGTCCTGAGTCGTTGAGCAATGGCCCCACACTCCCATTTGTTTTCCTCCTGTTCCCTACGTACCTAAAGGACTTCTTGTTGTTCTTGATTTCTGTTGCTAAATTAATTTAAGTCACTGTCTTAGCCTTTCTAATCTGCTCCCTACAAGTGCAGGCCGTTGTTGTATAGTCCTCCTTGGGGAATGTCCCAAGCTTCCATGGTTTGTACGCCTCTTTCTTCTTTAAGAGGACCATGAGTTCCCTGTTTAGCCAAGACAGCTTCCCAGCTCTTCTACTTTCCTCCACATGGGCATGGACTTCCTGTAATATCAGACCAGACCTGGTTTTCCAGCTCCTAACTACCTTTTGCTACCTATTGCCACCACCCAGGGTCTCCCATTTACCTTGGCCCAAACTGAGCATGCCTCAGAAAGACTACTGACTACATCAAATGATAGTTCGGCACTTCTACCTCCAGATTTGGACAAAAACTAGGAATGCAGACGTGGTGTGAAAGGGCACAAGGTTTGCCATGATGATCTCCACATTTGTGCGATGCAGTTGTCCCATGCCTACTTCAAAACTTTGTGATATCTGAACTGCCAGCCAAACAGATGCTTGGTTGGAAGTTGTTCTCTGCATATATTTGTCTGCAGTTTGTAAAGGGTTAATGTAACTTCCCTCCCAGCTGAAATCTCAGCCTGATGTTACTGTTTATCTATATTACCCTGCTTGTGTTTAAATATTGTAATGACTCTCATAACGTGTTTCCAGCTGCTTACCACCCTGGATAGCCAGTTATTAAAAATAAACTTGCATAAACATGACATTTCTCATGCATAGCTCAGCCATTTTGCCTTAATGCTCATGCTAAGAGGTCACAAAGCTCTATTTGTCACATCATCATGTGTTCCTATGGGAATGAATATCATGCCACAAGCAGAGGATTATGGCTTATTAGTGTGTCTGGGTAGTGGGGTAAGGGAGTGGAGATGATGCAGAAGAAAATGAATGCAGTAAGTTAGAGAGGATCCTTTGTGTACAGGTAGTTCTCCAGTATTGGTTAGAGGCACAATTTCTCTCCCATTAAAAGCATTGATTTTTTATTTGATTATGTACATCAGTGGTTACAGTGCTACTTTATGAACTTAACAAAAAGTTCATTGGGTCAGTGGGTGGGTAGGTGGGGGGAGATCAATTAAAGAGTAGTCTGAATGGTTAGTCCTTCTATTGGAAATGAGTGTCTGTGAAGCTGTGTAGCTATAGATCATTATTCTGGAAAGGTCAGTTATGAAAAAATATTGATTTCAGATGTTCAGTCTGATTACATAGCAGTAAAGTGTGACATTAAAATCCTGGCTGCTTGTGTCTCTGGATTGAGGATCAATGGTGTGCGTGAGTGTGTTTTAAATAAGGAAGAAAAAAGAAAAGAAAGTGAAGAGTGTACTTCCAAAGGCATTACATACATGTCCTGAGTAAGCTCTTATTTCACTAGGATGGTGGTTGGTGCCTGGTTACAATACTTAAGTAATATTGTCAAGTCACTTAGGCCTAGCACTTACAACCTACCTGGAGGAACTTCCTGATGATTCTGGAGAAAATATTTGTGGAAGTTTTTTCTGATACCCATTGAAGAAAACTGGGAAAGACCCAGGATGTCTTTTGAAACAGACTGATGTTTGATCAAAGCAGATTCCCCCCCGCCCCCGCAATAGATTTCAAATTTATAATTAAAAAAAATTCAGAGAAAGATTCTTTTCTCTCTTTTGACCAACTCCATTGCTTTCCATGTAGAAGTACTACCCTGTGGTGTAATAATGTGGCAGCCAAGGTGGAGTTTCTAAGGTAAATCCAAGCAAAGACTTTGCTCATTTATAACTCAAGTACAATCTTGCCCTAGAAACAAAGACCAGCACTTTTTCTCAGGACCGTCTACTCCAACTATAAGGTGCATTTCAATCTTGTCTTCTATAACACCAGCACACAGCAGTATTATAGACATTAAAAAAAATCTAACTCTACCAAACAGAGCACAACTTTGCACACAGTCAATGAAAGGACAAATGAACACCATGGCATGTTAGTCATGTCATTTAATGCACCACTGGAATGTGCACAGCTTATGGTGATGGTGATGGTAATGGAAAAAGACCTTGAAAGCTTTTCCAATGGGAGCTATTCACACTCATACAGTGGGCCTATATTTTGCTGGCCTTTTGCCAGTGGTTCGCTACAAGATGCCAGTTAGCAAAAGATAGAGCTCACGGCTTTCTCCCTTGTTATCCTTGGCCGTGGTGAGCTTTGGGGTGTGATTGGCCATGTGCCACCATGCCCATCTATCCCTCTGTGCATTAGCCTGGTAGAAAGGTGTCCTTGTCATTAGGAGTTTCAATTTAGAATATTATGGATATATAGGAGCACAGAATACCCATCTACAGGACCATCATTAATTTGGCTACCTAGTATGCCTTGGTTTTCTCCTGGGAAAATCAGGAGCAAGTGCAGAACACAGAGCACAAGGCTAAATATTATTACATCATCCCACACTGGTCAGTATCAGTGGAACTAGAAAGACTCTCCTAGAGTATAATGGCAAATGTAGGGTCATGTAGGAAGGGCTTAATTTAGGAAGTTTTCTTGCACAGAAGTAATTGTATAAAGTGATTTTGAAGATGGCTTAGTGGAAGTATGAATTAGAATCAGTGAAATGTTCATAAGGAGTTCTTCCCACTGATTCTCATGACTAGACTTCCCCTGGGGGGTATATGGCAGAAGGTACTGTAACCTGAATCAACCCTTGAGGATGCCTTTAATGTAGGTAGATAGGTTGGGATTCTGAAAGCAGAATTTCATTGGGTCTGTCACAGGGAGAAACAAGGGGGAAGACCCCGAGAAGCCAGGGAGGAACCCTGGGAGCAGGAGGTGGCCAGGGAAGAAAAAGGGAAAAAAAAAGGAAAACAGAAAAACTTTTACCTATAGCTGGAGCCGTGGCGAAGCCAGAAATGGCGGTGGGACCCAAACGGTTTGTTAGCCGCGTCTTTATACAGCTGCAGCCAGCTGATAGCATCAGCTGCAGGAGCCGGTTGGCGGAGATAAAAGGAGCCGCTGGCAAGGAAGAGGGGAGGAGACCAGCAGGAGCACCAGAAGGGAAATCTCTCCCAGAGTCCCCACGAACAGGAGGAGCATGGGGATTTGCATCTGCAGCACAGGCAGAGAGAGTGAAGCCCTTTGTGAGGAAAATGCCACCGGCAGCAATGCAGGAGGCAAGAGGGCTGAGGCACCTTACTCAGAACAGGAGCCGAGACCCAGAGACAGAAGAGAGCAGGAGGGGCTTGAGACCCGGAATTACCTGCAAAGAGCCAGGAGAGTCAGCAGAAGCCAGAATGCCAGACCAGGTGGGACCGCAGAGGGCTCGGACAGCCTCAAGGAGGTACCCCAGGTGGGGGCTGAAGGGTACAGTCAGTGGGAAGGGCGACGGAAGACGGGCACTAGCTGTATAGAGCCACCCCACCAGGAGACATGGGGAAGACGTGCCGAGAGGGATCACCAGGGGTACGGTGAATCCTCAGGCTTGATAAAGAGCGGAGGGGAGAATGTAGAAGCTAACAGGCTGACCCAGACCCAGTCTAGGGCTTGTTAAGGGTCTTAGGGGCTGGAGCCGGTTGGAGTAGGGCAGTCGGTGGGAGCAGGCGATAGAAGGGGGCGAAGACCATCCCTTAGTATCTTGTATTGCTTCATCGGTGATATTTTTTTGTGTGTTTTTTTCTGTTGCCCACTTTTGGAGGGGTTGCTGGGTGAGGAGCCTAGGTAGTTTACAGCTACGGACAGGGCTAGTCAGCTGTGAGGTGTAAGGGGGCTAAGTGGGCCTTTGGCCTGACTACTATATAGCCTGCTAGGTAAAGGGCATGCAGCCTCAACTGTTGGAGGGACTTGGCTGAAGATCATCAGATTTCAACAGGGTGGGGTATAAGGGTGAGGTAGAGGGGAGGTGGAGCCTCGCAGAAGATCGTCGTCCAACGGTCCTATGCACGAGAGATGCCAGTAGTCTAACCGCACCACTGGGATAAGATCAAAGTCGTGGCAGGAGAGATTGGGGAGAGACTATCTGGCTCAAAGACACCGACTCGGCGGAACCACAGGGACGGACAGGCGGACAACCCCAAGCATCTGGGGACGCGTGGTGCGTGACTGGATGTTCGAAGCCAGGCTGGTACAGGGTCCAAGAGAGCTGGATACTTACTCTCTTTAGGATCCTTGAAAGTCTTACTGCCATCATAAATTATGTGGGCCAAAGCTTTGTGTGGCTCAATCCCATTAAAGTCATAGCAGGTTGGAACTTGGCCCTGTTTGTTTCATAAATGGCCTGCCGGTTCTGCTCTCACTCTTTGTACTGGTTTGCCATGTAACTTCTTTAATCTACCAGCACACTAAAAACTTAAATGAAACAACTAAGCTTAATAACCACCCAGATGACTTTATAGTTCTCCCCTTTGCTGATGGAACCTCACAGCTATAAAATGTATTTTGCACCATGCTCGGCTGCATTAAAAGGCTACTGGGATTTATTTTTAGGTTTTTATCTGTGCACCGAATTACCTAGCTTGTAACAGTCAAGGTTTTGTTTTGTCACCTCAAGGCCTAATCATACTGGGATTTGCTGACATTAAGAGTCAGCAAATATATCTACATACATCAGCTATGTAGAAATGCTTTCAACTAACACCGAGTATATAAAGGGAAAAAGGAATGCTAGTTCCTTTCTGGTGCAAATGTTGAGGGGACTAATTATTCCATGTCAACATCCTAATTTCCAGCACTTTGATCAGAATGCTTTGAATTGTAAATATTGCAAAAAAATGTCATCTATCAGTTTTAATGAAAAAGATATTTGCCCACAGAACACCATGTGTTATGTAGAGAGGCCTAAAGTCTTACCCTGGATGGCCCCAGGAGAATTTGAATATTTTTTCAAAGAGGGTGATGTTGTCAAAGGGAATGCAGATCACAGGAGGCCAGGAACTGGGTTCTCACCTCCCTCAGAGTGGGGACACTGATCCAAGAATGCACTGAAGTACATGCTTAAAGCCATCCCTGTTCAGCAAAGCACCAGAGCACATGCTTTAATATGAACACGTTTCAGCCCCATTAGACACAATGAGATTCAGACCCTTGTCTGAAGATGAACTGATGAATTAGGACTGGGCAGAACCACACAGCAAAATGAAGGTGTAGTTGTGCTGTGTGCTGACAAACCAGGTCTACTACCTTTAAACTAACAATATAAGCCAAAAGCAAGCCCCTGACCTTACTGCAAGGGGCACATAAAATATATGAAACCAGATCCTCAAAGTTTCTCAAGGATTTTCTGTATTTTGCTTAGATTATCAGCTCTTTCCAATCCATGTTTGTACAACACCCAGCACAGTGGCATCCTGATCCAGAACACAATTATTTACACTTTTTGTTTGCATCTGGATAATTGTGTTCACTTTCAAGACCTCTGGTATTTCAGTACTACTTTGAAAAAGCAATACAGCTATTCTGAGTAAACTTAGTGGCTTTTGGCCAAATATTTATTTATGTTATTTTAATATAAAATGTCCAGCTTTTCAAAGTCTTGGGCATCAAAAGAGCAGAAATGTCTGTCATAAGAATAGGATAAAATGAGCCAGAATTAAATTGTAAATGAAGTTGATAGCAGAGAAGGCTGCAGTACAGATTCCACAACCAGGAGGTCAATAGCATGGTCAAAAGCCTGGGAACACTATAAAGGCAGTACAGGAAGTCCTGTGGAGATGTCAAGAGTGTAACTGCTCTGAATGCAGATATGCTCCACTATCATTAGGGGCCACGGGGTGGCAGTGGATGAAAGGAGAGCCCCAATATTGTGGCAGTTGAATTTGTCTCCATAGAATATATTTAATATATCTGTATTATTCTGTATATAAAATGAGAGAGCTGTCTAAACCAAGCTCCTTGTGGCGGAGCACCTGTGGGGTGCTCGCCAAGTGGCAGGGGCTGCTGTAGGCTGGAGCAGAGCCCAGCAGGGAAGACAGCCAAGTTAAGCCCCCCAGATCTCATTCCAAGGGGGGAGTTGCGGGGCAGAGCACCTTTGTGGTGCTCGCCACTTGAGGGCTCTCACAGGCTCCAAGGGGAGCCTGATTTGGAGCAGCAGCAGGGGAAACCTCCCCTGGTTACCATTTTAAGGGGGGAGGTGTGTGGCAGGGCAGGCAGTAACATTGCCTGGCTGCAAGGCTCCATAACATCCTAGAGGTAAGGGAGGAGCTGTAGGGGATGGCTAGGAGGCTTCTGGTCCTGGGCATGACCTAAAACTGTACCCTGCCAGGAGTGGGTGGCCTGGTGGGGCTCTCAGTGGTGCAGGAACCCCCAGGAAATGCCAGGCCAGTTATCACCCCAGTGAAAGGCAGGTAGGAGCACCTTAACCCCAGCCCTCACTTTCAGGTGGGTTAAGGAACACCAGAGGTAGTTGGGGGCCAGGCACGGCTGAGGCCACCTGAACCCTGTAGGGTGCAAGACCCCAAGAGACCCTGAGGAGGGAGAGTGGGGGCCAGGCATGGCTACGGCCACCTGAGCCCACCGGGGAGTGAAGCCCCTTGGCCCCAAGTGAGGGGGCAGTGTGGAGTCCCAGTGTGGGGGCAGAGATGAGGAGCCCCAGTGAAGGGGGAGAAGAACCAGATGGCTGAGGGCCCAGTACATTTTATATACACATAGAATTGCCCCCAGAAGGGGCCAGAGCAAGTTTAGACTCAGTCAAGTAATTGGCTGGCCACTACCCCGGTGAGGGTCACAGGAGAGGCCCAAAAGACAGTATGTCTGCCACCCAAGGTATGACCTAGCTAAGCCTACGGCTTAAGGGGCCTGATCCAAGAGGGAACAAGGCAGTATAAGTTGCTGAGATGAGAAAGAGACCCTGTGAGAGAGGGTGTAGTGTGTGAGGCCCTAGTGAGAGGAGGGCGGTATGAGTGTGTGGGTCTGAGGCCTGACAATGAGGCATAAGCTTGTTCTGGCTGTAGGGCAGGAGCATATTGTCAGCTGGATGCCATCTGCGAGGCATGGGCTGCGGTGTAGGGGAGGTACAGAGCCACAGATAGTGCCCCCTGGCATTGGGGCATGAATGGGCAGCCTCCCACCTTAATTAATTAAGAACAAGGCATGGCAGGAGAGTCAGGTTGGTGGCGTGCCCATAGGCAAGTGGGGAACCTAGCACTGTGGCTAGGCAGGGAGTCCCTCTTCTCCACACTCCTTGTATCCAAACTCCTTTGAACTTTAGGGCCATTTGAAATTTCAACCTGGCTCCATATTGGTTTTTTGCAGCTGGCCAGCCTACAAGGCTAGTCACGTGTACTTCTAAACTTTGAAAACCTTTATTTTAACTCCACCTTCAGATCTGGTGACAGCAAAATTCAGCACATCATTGGTATAACTGTACATTTTTCGCTTTTTTCTACACACACTTTATGGAGCCTAAAATGCCCCATAAAGCAGCCTTTGCTCCTCACTGAAGCAGCATATTGCTCTCAAGATCCACATTCTAGTGCTAGCAGACAGCTGCTGCTGTCAAGTGTTGAGGGTAGAGAGGAGTGCTTCCCTTGGATTCCTGCCGCCCCAGACAGCAGTGTTGATATGTTATAAAGACCATTAAGCCAGATCCTCAGCTGGTATAAAACAGCATAGCTCCTGGGATCATAACAGCTAATATGTATAAACACTAATAACAAAAGCACATTCCATATGAGAGTCATTAAAGCACATGATTTAACATGGTTCCCAATATTTTCCTAGTCCAGATGTGCCCAAGGTGACATACAGCACCTGGTACATGTGGCAGCACCTGAGGGATGTTTTAACCTCACACACCAATTATGGGAGTGAGCATGTCAGCAGCTGATGGATATGAAACCAGCTCCTTGCTGTTCTACAGGGTCCTTTCATGTTACACTCTGACCCTGAGCTCCCCCTGAGACTCTCTTAACTCAGGTAACACTGAGGGGGTCTAAACCTTCTCTTACTTACACCGGTGTAAATCAGGTGCATCTCTACTCCACAGCTGAGAATCCAAACCACTGCCTTCCTAGACAAGGAAGGTTGCACTTCCTGAGAGCTGCATTATTTTTTCATAGAGCTCTGTTAATTAAAGATTAAAATCATGTGTTAAAATACTGAACAACAGGTGCAGCACCTATCTCGCAACCCCTTTATATGACAATAAAAAGTGTTAATAACAGGCATCCATGCCACATGACCATTAAAATGATCATCTCAAAGCCATTAATACAGCAAATTTTCAACAGAAAATGTAGCATTAAACCCCTATCTAGACAGTAAGGGGCTTTCTCTACCTGCAAAGATACAGTTGTGTGTGGGAGGGTGGTGCTTTAATTAAAAATCCATACTTAGCTGGCGCAGCACTGCACTTAAGGACTCACAAAATGGCAACTTAAGAAGTAAAATACTACACCAAATGCAGAGATGTCTCATGGATAAAGGGACCCTTTATATCACTGATGTCCTGTAAGTGCCACTTTCTTTAATTTTCTCTTTCCCAACAGCCATAAAAGATATGTTAATGGAGGAGGGGTGTTAAAGCAGTAGAGACCATGATATCAAAAACAGACTGGTACCAGATAAATTGCTGGAATGAATTTGTAAGTCTCCATACATGACGGACTATTGGCAGTCAAAGTCAAAGGATGTACATGGATGCCAGGAGGTAGATTTCTAGAGTGTTGCTGTTTTTATTTATTGCTGGTATTGCGGTAGGCCCTATGAACCCTCATATTTGGCCAGAATATTATTGTACTAAAACAGCACAGAAAGACAATCCCTGATCCGAAAAGCTTGAAATTTAAGACCATGCCTGTATTACAGAGCCTCTGCAGATACAATGCCAGCAGGCCCTCTTGTGGAGAGGCAAGTATTTTCTTGTGGATGACATTTTTCTGTCACAATACAACTACCACCCCCAAAAAGTTGAGGCTATTTCTAAGTTTATAATGTTTATAAGTTGAGCTAACAAGAGATCCCTTTTGTCAGCATAATTATGACCACATCTGGATTTCATTGGTCTGGTTATACCAGCTAGAGGCTGTGACTTTTTCACACGACTAAGCTGAAGTAGTTATATCAGCAAAACTTTGTAGTACAGGTCAACCTATGTGGAGGTGAGGCAATAGGTGAATACAGACAGCTGGAGGGATTGCAAAGAAGAGATAAAACAATCCTGATGTCAATAGTGTGTGAATGCTTTAACTGCATGGTACCCGATAACATTAGCTAGAGCTGTGTAACCTGCAACAGATCCTCAGCTGATGTAAAACAGCTTAGTTTCACTGAGGTCAGTGTGGCTGGTTGTCTCAGTTCAGACCAGGTAAAGACCTGGTGCAGGTGCCTCTCATGTGGCCCAATTCTCTGAACTGGTGACAAACAGAAGGATATCTTATTTATTGCTGGGAAGCATAATCCAAAATATGAATTGTGCACTGGATTTTTAAAATAAGAAGAACATCCAGACAGGGGCTAACAACCTGTCTAGCCTCAGGAGAGAGATCAAATCAACCTGCAATGCCATCGCCATCACGCGGGTACTTTAAACAGGATGTGTCCCTTGAGACTACGCAGATCGATGCAAGATGGCTGTGTAGGAGGAGGGAGCAATAACACCAAATATAAAAACAGTCCCTAGGACAGAGGGGCTAGACCTTTCTGATTGGATATGCACCTTAACATGACTCAGAATAAATTTGATAAACCAAAGGCAGAAACAAATTGGATACACACAGCCTGGGGCAGGCATTCACTCCAAAGCCAGGAAACTCAAGCTAAGACTTCATCTGCATTCAGCTGTGTCTATACTACAAACTTCCATGGGCAGACTTGTGTCTGTATACAAGTCTATTACTGGGGAAAAAAACTTATGAACAGGTGTGCCCCTTCGTCCCATGTCAGTAGGATGTGAGTATGGGCTGTACCTATAAAGGCACTATTCCCTTGGTCCAAGACCATAAGGTATGCGACCTCACTTCTATGGGAGGTGCATGGCAAAAGGGAAAGCTGTCCAGTAAGAACTTAACATGGATTTACACCAATTCTACACTTTGCATGTGCAATATGTAGCAAGCACAACATTTCTGGGGTAGTCCCCTGCCTCCTAATTGTCTCCCTTGGCCTGCTTCCTTTTCTGGCACCTTAACTCCCTCCCTCATCTTTCCTGCCACCCTCTGATGTTATTAGAACTTAATTTGGGAGGTGGCCCTCACATAGCCGGGGGGTGTTTTAGGTGCCCTTCCTTGCACTATTCACCATGAGGCATCTCCTAGTCCCGTCCAGCTGAGATGACCACCTGAAAATCCTTCATAGGGGCTGAGAACTCTCCCTCCAGCCCACAGTTAACAGTCCCTAGGGCCTAGCACCTCTATTGAAGTCCTCCCTGAGCCAGTAAAACAGTGAAAAAGCCTGTTTTCAGTTTTCAGTGATAGCTTAGTTTTACTAACATACACTTTACCTCCTCTCTGAACCTACTCTTGACACCCACTTCTGCTCTAGGCAGAACCCGCAGTGCCGTGCCCTCCCACAGTACTCTCAGGAGCCTCCTCAACTCCCCTACAACTGCCCCAGGCCTTGTGGTTCAAGCAAGAAAAATCCTCCCATAACATAAACCTGCAGTCTCACAAACACCAAGGTACTTTCCAACCTGTCCATGGGCTCAAAGCTGCTCAGCCCCACTGGGCTCACTCACTACCTTGGTACATTGCAAGCCTCTCAGGAGCCCCTTCCAACTCCATAGCCAGAGCCAGACTGTTAGCACAGCCCCAAAAACCTGGCTTATATGGCTGCTAAGCTCCTCCCCTTTCAGTCAATATGCAAAGTCAGGCATGTCCTTAAAATTGCTATTCTCATTTTCCCGTATGTTCAGTAACATGGCAGGGGTCCCTGTTACAAATGGTGCATGTGACATGGCTGTATGTAGACGAAACGAGAGGCATGTGTGCACGACACTCTAAAGTGGGTTAAATGCTTTTGCACCACTTTAGTGGAGTCGGTGTTTTCACACCTTGGAGGCGTATTGCACATTAATTCCAGCCGCTGCAGGAAATTCAGTGGCGTGATGCGCCTTAAATGACTTGGGGCACAGAAAACTGAAACTCCTTCTAGGAGCTGTAGTTTGCTGCACCTACAGCCATGGAGTGAAGCACCGGGCTCCATGCAGCTCTGCAGGAAGCCTGTGCAGGCAGCCTGACAGCAGCCCAGAAAAGCAGCTCCACCCAAGAAAAGCAGCGAGCCTGATCTTTTGCCCCTGGAGCCTGCCTGAGCAGCACAGGGGCCTGTTGCTTCCCTCCGTGGCTGCGGTGCTCCCTGGGACCACCTGAGCCCGGTGCCTGCAGGCGGGTGCCGCCTGCGGGGTGGCCGTCACTGCCATGGAGGGAAGCACCAGCCCCTGCCACCCCAGAACTGCTCTGCCCGTTGGCAGCTTGCCCTCCCCTCCCTGCCAGAGTGGCATGCAAGTGAAGGGAGTGTGAATGACATGGGGGTTTAAAGGGCCCTAAATTAAAGCAGTGTTTTTTAAAACCCACCGCTTCAATTTAGGGCCCCTTCCATTCTTCCTTGCCTCACACTTTGTTTACCAAGCAAAAGTACATGGACTCTGACGCTGGGTCAGAAGGGTAGTTCTTTACACCCACTTCACAACAATTTAGATTTGTGTAAATGATAACACAAGGTGAAAAGCAACAGTGATGGTAGGACTGTAATGTTTTGAATGTTTTGTTGTAACCCTAAATATAGCTCTTCTTATTAGAGACATTTTTATTTTATGCACCCTGTAATCTTGGGTAAATCATTCAATGTCTGAGCCTCAATTTCTTATTCTAGAAAAAAGGGAATAAAGAATGCTACCTAACCTAGCACTGAAACTGTGACAATGCAAGTCATAAGCACTTAAACAGCTAGAGCTTCACTAACTCTGCTCTCAGCAGAATCTAAAGAATTGTCTATCTAGGAACTCTTCCCTGAAATGCCGCTACTGTCTTTTTGCTTGCAAGATGAAGATATCACACTTACCTTTTCAGGGCAGAAACCACCAAGGAATATTAGCTAATCCTTTGGTAGAAGTTCTCCTACACATCAACCATTGCTGTTTCTGTCCAAGGCAGTTGACAGAATAATATAGAGAGGGAAATATCTTTAGAAAAAATAAATAGAAAAATATTGCAGTGGGTATTAGACATTCTAGGAAAAGAAATCCTGATAGTCTGAGAGAAGGACATGCAAGAGTTACCTGTTTATAATGTCCAAGCATGACTGGATTGCAAATATAGTTGGCAAAGTCTTGGATGGAAGGGGCTGTAGACTGTTTCCTAATGTATCAGTTGTGCCATTGGCAGATGATGCCTTCATATACCCAGTGACACTGTCACAACCTACTTCAGTGTTCAGTAAAAATAGCAGAGGATAAAAGGCAGGAGTTTTCTGGAGAGAGAGAGGGGCAGGAGATGCAATTAGGGTGTTATATAGATGTTTTACACTGCCTTCTATTTTACTCCAACAATTCAACTAGGCTAGATTGTGCTGTTAAGCACAACTCTAAGCCAGGAGTGGTTCAGTGTTGCCAGCTCAAGCAATTTCATGAGGCCATAATGCAACCAATACATCTCTGATTTGCTCAGTATTCATCTGCTACTCTGCAGCTCACAAGGTTATTTATCTGCTAAGCAACTTTGGAAAAGGTTTTCAAAAGTACCTAATGATTTATAACTATAAACCCTTTTGATATTAGCTCCATCCCCACAATGCACCAGCTGGCACAAAGGGTGTTATAATTCATTGTCTGAACTGTTAGTCAATGAAACTTGACTCATTGGAAGTCTTCATAGATTTCATAGACATTAGGGCTGGAAGGGACCTCGGAAGATCATGGAGTCCAGCCCCTTGCCCCAGGGGAAGGAAGTCAGCTGGGGTCACAGGATCTGAGCAAGATAGGTGTCCAAATGTTTCTTAAAAGACTCCAGAGTAGGTGCTTGCACCACCTCTGGGGGGAGTCTATTCCAGGCCTTGGGGGCTCGGACAGTAAAGAAGTTTTTTCTTATGTCCAGCCTGAAGCGGTCTTGCAGCAGTTTGTGACCATTTGACCTTGTCATTCCTTGGGGCGCTCTGGTGAACAGATGTTCTCCCAGATCCTGATGTACACCCCTTATATACTTATAGGTAGCCACTAAGTCATAGTTTCATAGTTTCATAGTTTCATAGATTAAGGGTCGGATGGGACCTAGTAGATCTTCTAGCCCGACCCCCCGCCAGGGCGGGAGAACAACAAACCCCAAAACAAGAAACGGGACTCAAACGAGTCCAGCCAGGTAGGCATCCACCCTCTTCTTAAAGACCCCCAGGGTAGGGGCCAGCACCACTTCCCTTGGAAGTTGGTTCCAGTTCCTAGCCGCCCTAACTGTGAAGTAGTTTTTGCGGATGTCCAATCTATACCTCCTCTCCATCAACTTGTGCCCATTACTCCTTGTTATGCCAGCGGGCGCTAGGGGAAACAGCGTCTCCCCCAAACCCTTCTGGTCCCCCCTAGTGAGTCTATAGACGGTCACCAGGTCCCCCCTCAGCCTTCTCTTGTGGAGGCTGAATAGGTTCAGGTCCCGCAGTCTCTCACTGTAGGGTCTGCCCTGTTGTCCCCGGATCATGCGGGTGGCCCTCCTCTGGACCCTCTCCATGTTGTCCACATCCCTCTTGAAATGGGGCGCACAGAACTGGACACAATACTCCAGCTGTGGCCTGACCAGCGTCGCGTAGAGGGGGAGGATCACCTCCTTGGTCATCCCTGAGCCTGTGCTTTTCCAGGCTGAAGAGTCCCATGGCTCTCAGCTTCTCTTCATAAGGCCTCTCTCCCCCCACCCCCTCGTGCTCCTAAATACATTAGGCACGCTTGGAAATCTCACCACGTGTAATTATGTACTGTCCATCCCATCAGATCTATGCCAACAATGAATAGCTCCGTTGAAATCTATAAGACTCACAGTACTCAGATTTCTACTCACCTGAATCTGTTTTCAAGGCTGGGGTTTAGTTAATGATTGACACAATTTGCATTTCCAAGATACTTAGCCATATAAGGGAGGAGAATGTGTGAGTGACCACTTAGGAGTAACTGACCTCTTCATAGTAGAACTGGTAATAGGCAATCATCATGGTTATTCTGTTCCTTGAAATACATCCATAAATCATTACTTTAGTCACCCTTTTACCAGGAGATAGGCCAGTGCAGAAGAGGAAGGGGTGGCTACAGATAGATCACTTGGGTAAATAGATGGTAGGCACAGAGATGAAACTATTAACTTAATGGCACTTTGGACTCATGTACTCTATATTTTTGCCCATGAAAGTTGGACATCAAAGATCTCCACTCATACACAGAAGCTGAGGAGCTGACCCAGTGTGAGTATTGTAGTATCTCCTTCAAAACCTGGTGAATGCCTTGCCTTTGTGCTAGAAAAGGTTATCTTTGCATGTATTCACTCTCCTGAATACCTGAGCTTTATGAAGACAAGGTTCTTTGGGTGAATCTGATATCTTTTATTAGACCAACTTAAATAGTTGGAGAACAATTTTTAAGCAAGCTTTCGGGGTCAAAACCCCTTCGTCAGGCTAATTACTCCATGCTCGGGAGGGCAGCACTAATTTGTGGTTAACTTTGGAAATATCTAACCCACAGATAAAAAAAAATTAAGCAGAAAATATCCAAGGATAAAGGGAAAAAAAGGAATGTGCAGTTACAATAATTAACCACCTACCTACAGACAGGACACTGTTCAGAGCTACCTGCTCATTTCTGAAGCAGTTCAGCTCTTTCCAACTCTAGGGTGTCCCTCCCAGCCTTGTCCTCTCTATTCAATGAAATTCTGCCTTGTTCTCATAGGAGAAGTACTGTATTTTGAAGTAGAGCTGCATGAACCAATTCAGAAAATATTCTAAATTTTTAAGTATCCTAAAAATACTATTTCAAGTTTGAAGTAATGTCACCTAGGAGCATGCAACCTGCTCTCTCAGAGCGCCAAACTTGAAAAGAAACTCTTAGAAACTAGAGTCCCCAAAGCCTTGAGATTGCAGCAAGAGATGTGAAGGCACCACACAGCCAGAGAGAAAATTCAGGCACCAAATGCCCCACTGTTTGACTTTCACTAATATTGTTTAATTATGTTGCTACAAGGCAAGAATTCCCATTTGTCGGTAACTGGGAAAGTACTTAAGGTGATGATATTGTTCTGCTTGGGTGGCCTGTGCCTGAAGGTAATCTTTCAAAAGCAGCTGCTTTAAGTGTTAGTTAAATGGTACCTAGGGATTAGCTTGACACAGGTGTCATGTTTAATCTTATTCATATATCAATAAAACTGGTACCATATGTGTAGGTTGGTTGGCAGCACTGAACCTCTGAGACAATCAATATTTCCATTAACAGACTCATCTTCTCTGGTCAAAACCACTGCAATGGACTGAACTTCAGGCTTTCCTACTCTAGCTGTTTCTATAACCTCTTTGTTTTTCAATTGGCTCCTCAAATCGTTGCTCTCTGGAGAATGAAATACCAATATTAACATCAATATTTCAGAGTGTTTGCCATTTGTTTGTGAGGTGAAACTCTACAAGGATGCATTAATATTGAGGGATGGGGTCAAGTATCTTTTAAACATACAGTAATAACACTTTGCACTTATCTAGCACCTTTCATCTGCAGATCTCAAAGAACTTCACAAACATTAATATACTTACAGCAAGCCTCGGTGGCCGGTCTTGTGGTGCCAAACCAATCCTAGAGATGGGTTAGTTGGTTTAGAGAAGTAAAGTATTTTTTCCAAAGTTACACAACAGAGCTCAAAATAGAGCCCTAGGAGTCCTAAATCTCAGTTCTCAACTCCAAGGAGTTGGTCCATTCCCTTCTTGTAATCATAATGGCTTGCTAATGACCAGTTATTGAAGGGTACAGTCTAGACTTAGACTCAGAGCCTCAGGGGACTCTTTAACAATTTATTTGGCTAAGTCAGGGTGAGTTTGTCTTCTAATCCACTCCATCTGGCTTGAAAGAAGTTTCTGGGGTTTCATTTCCTTATTTTATATTTTAGTTTGGTTAGAATCAAAATATAGTCCTCACAGGCATGTTGATATCTGCGAGTGAATCATACCCACATTTACCACCTATTTGCAAGTTCTTGTAACTGGCATAATTAATTTACAAGAACAGTGAGATTTTTTTCACGGTAAAGTGGCTGCTCCGTTCAGTGCTTGTCCAGCTGCCAGCTGTAAGACATATCATTTATCTTAGGGGAAGAGCCTCCACGCCCCTTCATCTCTGATAGCAAGGCCACTCATAATCCTAAAATTGAACTTAATTATCTGATCTAATTTTACATGGTTCAGGGCCTAAACTAAACTTTCACATGGGCTGCATGTGCAGCTGACAGTCATGCTCCAAGGAAAGGAGTAACTTAGGTACAGCTTTTCTGGCCCTGGCCTTCCACATCATCTCCTGTTAGTTCCACCATGAAAAAGCCACTGATTTCAGGGAGTTTCTGATGGTGTAACTGAGAATAGGATTTGCCTGAGATGTTCCTTCCTCAGCCAGAAGTTAAGCAGATTTAAGCTCATTCATATCTTAGATTTTAACATCTGTTAATGGGTGTGATAAACCTGGCAATGTTCACAAAAGGCCAGCTTGGAAGATGGGCCAGAGTCACAAAGTATAGCTCCAGACCTACATTGTCCAGCATTTAGGGGTGTTTGTTCCAGGACATTGGTGATGGTGTCTACACGGATTAGAGTCAACCCCAAAGTTTATATCCACATCTGAATCACCACAAAACTTGGAAGCAGAGTTTGGATGCACAGTTTTGGCCTAGATCATCTCTAATACTTAAGATGTGATCCTCTCAGCTGGTCAGGTAAGCACAGTCCTTCAATTTTGTATTATCAGAGGCCTGGGCACTATAAATCACATGAGGGAAGATGGCTGGGTTTCAGGAGGAATCCACAGGGGAGAAAAAGGACCTGTTGGGGTATAGCAATATAGAAAATTCAGCAATGAAAAGTGGAGAAGGTTTTGGGGTTGTTGAAAAAACTGTTGTTCACAAACAGGGACATTGCTGGATGGGAAGTGCAACAGTTTGAACAGTTACCTCTGTCAATCCCTAGCAAGACTTCTGTTCCACTAGAAATGATTACACCGAACAGGTCATACTCAGTGCTGCATGATTTCTCTCCAGCGAGAACTTTTACTATGAGACTCCCCTGCCGTGCCACCGTGTCCAGGGCTAGGGTGGAGCTCTAGCTCTCTTACACTTTCCTTATTTAAGACTGTGGTGCAAACTGCTTCTGAGGCAAAGACATAGCAATAGGAGTCAATGGACCTCTTCCTGGTTGTCCTATGTATTTCGCTGTTTGGTCTTGGAATAAGTCAGTGACTCTCTCTGTGCCTTGGCCTTTCCATTGTTCAGCAGAGACAACTCACCTTCCAAACAGGCTTTGGCCAAAGTTCCCAAATCCCATCAGATGTCCACATGGATGTAAGATGCTGTGGAAGTACAAGGATTAACTACTCACCTTTTTCCTCTTTACTTCTTTAAAACTAGGTTTGGCAGCTCTTACAAACCGCACTCAGGGTCATTGCTCTATGGATGGCGCTTTGAGATCTCGGAAGAAAAACAGTAGCTGCCTCCTGAGTCGTGTGATCACACCAACAGCACAGTGGCAGCCAGAAGACGCTGCTGCCCCATGCATCCAGCTGCCTTGTTAAACTTTGAGCAGAGGCTTTACTAGCTGGGATTTGTTTAGGTCTGTCTTACATGGCTACAGAAGTCTACAGCTTAAAAATTACATTTTATAATGCTATTCTTCATAGCTACTCCACTTATTTCACTGCATGAATCCTTCTGCTTTCCATCTTGAAAAGGTGAACAAGGAAATGTCTGAGCAGAGGAACATTCAGGCACAGCTTTGCTTCTTGGCTGGGATTCATCTTCGGACAAGTCACCAGACAAAACCAATCCCTAACTTACCAGGAAAGACAGATTTAACACTCCCAAATGAAACGTTAATGCACGAACAATCCCCCATAATGTCCACAGTGTAAATAATTTACTTTCCTTCCAAGCACTGAGGAAGATTAATGGATGGGAACAAAAAAAATTCCAAGTTAAAACATTTGCAGGCCTTGGTGCCATTGCAATAATAGGCTGCACGTGTAAACACTGCAGGGCCTGTATCCATTTAGAAGGGGCTCTGGGACCACACAGCGTATGAGAGTTGCCAATCAACAGGCCCATCCATTCTATTAGGGGCCATTTGTTGTTTCCATTTGGAGTGGGAAGGGGTTTTTGCTGGCAAGGGTTAAGTCACCCAGTTATTTGTTATGATGAACTCTCTGAAAGGAAGAGATTAAAATAAGGCCTAAGTGTTTCTGTGACAAATGTTTAATGTCACCCCCAAGATTTATAGCACTTCTGTTCGTCCTCCGAAAGCTTTTAGTTCAGTGGCAGAGGTTACTGAGGGCTTGTCCACTGGCTGCCGGCTTCACTGTTTTAGCACTGGCCAGAGAGTAATCCAAAATCTCAATAATGAGTAATAGCACTTTCAGCTCCCCATCATCATTTGTCCTACATCCATTATTGTCCTAAGAGACCAATCTTGCTGATGTAAATGGTTCTGGCAGCTGGTGTGTCAGCATTTCACACCTCCACAGCTGTTAGCATTGCCTTGGCAGGCAGATCTCCATCCCAACGCAAGCCCTGCAGCTTTTGCAGAGGTGTGCAGGTACTGCCCCAGGGGCAGGCTGGGCCAGCACTGTGTGCGCTGAATCTCTGTCAGTGCAATGTTACACCTGAAGATTGAAATGCATACAAGTCCTGCAGCAACTGTAACTCACCTCTTGGACTGTGACATGAATGTGATGCTTTGTGCTACCATGAGCATTGTTAATGTTTAGGGCTCCTAGTATAGCAGCAATATGTTAGAATTATGGCAGGAGTGGGAACCATTCCTTCCAATTTTCAGGCTGTGCTGCATGTAAAAATTTCATGGCAAATGCTATCCTGCTCCCTCCCTTCCCCCCACAGGTGCAGAAAGCACAAGAAATAATGCAAGTGGGTGATTCAGTTTGCGGAAAACTGCAAAGGGCCTCTGTGATCTAGGCATGCTTCAGGTTTGCTCAGTGGGTGTTTACTCTGTCCCAGTGTGCAAAGAGCATTTGGGTAGAAAACAGGTTCCAAGTAAATCAGAAGCTTAATATGAGTCAACAGTATAGTATTTCTATAAAAACGCCAATAATGTATGCAGATGTGCTAAAAGGAGTGTTGCATGCAAGTCAGAGGTGGTGCCATGTTAGTCTGAAGTCAGGCAGAAAGTAGGGCAAGACAGCATCTTAGAGACCAACTGCTTCAGAGGGACACAACCTTTTGGTAGACAACAAACTACTTCATCAGATGCTAGGCCTAAGATGCACAGTTTCCAGGGGCTCTACTACCAACTGGAGAAAGTACAGCTCTGGTGATAGGTGGGGAGGCCCTCACTGCAGTCCAGGCTGCTGGTCCACTGCCATCACTCCCCATCCTGCTTGCCTCCCCCTTCTGTAATAACTGCCTCTGTTGCAGCTCAGGTTTTCAAGCTACCTTAAAGCAGCTTCTAAAGTGTTACAGCTTTTAAAAAAAGAATCAGGATCCCAAACAAGTACTTACCAAAACTGGGAAATTCCCTTTAATAGAATCTCCTCCTTTGCCCCCTTTTTCTTTCCCAACCTTCACCCTATCATTTGCATACCAGATATCATTCCCTTTTTCATCCATTTCTAGCCAATATTCCTTCATCCACTCTGAACTCCAGAACTTAATGGCATTTTAACAAACATTTCCCACACAGTCACATAACAGATGTGCAAATAGCTGGCATATAAATAATACAGGCATACCTCAGAGATATTGCGGGTTCGGTTCCAG
>NW_017728964.1:7003955-7009073 GCF_001723915.1 Gavialis gangeticus
GCAATAAAACGAGGTATGCCTGTATGCAAAAAAGCCTAGACCCCTCTAGTTAGTTCTCCTTGTTCATCCACAGATGCCAGCAGAGAGCTCCCACATCTGCCCATCTATATCAGGATGTCAAACTTAAATGAGCTGGTGGGCCAGCTGGTTTCTTACAGGCCAAATCTTGACCACAGGACTTCTACAGGCCGAATAACTCATCTCCGTATCTTGCCCATGGGACTTCTTGTGTGGCTGTCGAAGCCACTGTGTCAGCACAGCCAGCATGTGGGGGTTAACTACTCACTGCCCCACCATAGATTTGCATGCTGCATGGTGATTGAAAAAATCAAAAATTCAGCAGCAGGTAAGTGCAGGGGTGACTGTAACTCCCTGAGTGCTGGCCATGTGGGCAGAGCAGCTCCAGGAACTGCGACAAGAAGCACTGTGGGCTTGGCTGTTCCTTGTCACAACCCACTACCACCATAGTCTAGATAAACCCTCCATGGGCACTTTTTAAACCAACTAAATCCTGGTTGATGTCAATTGTTAAGAGATGTCCACACACAAAGTCAAAACAGTTTAACTAAACATCCACTAAACTTTGTTATTATCTCAAAGGATGTAGCATTCTCGTGACATTGGGAAGAGGAAAAGGAGGAGCAGGATGGTTCAGTAGTTAGGACACTAGCTTGGGATTTAGGAGAAACAGGTTTAATTCCCAGCAATATTATAGATTCTATTTTTAACCCTGGACTTAGTTCTTCTGCAGCGTAATTCCTCATTGTAAAATACACAGTGCTCCCTTACTACATGGGCTGCTTAAAGTGCTCAGATAGTACAGTGGCAGGGCAAAATAAATACAGTTAGATGAGCAATGATTTAACTGTCCTTCCCTAAGCACAGACCCTTTGGACCTGATTGGGTGAGGCACTGTACTGCATCCTTGAAATGCTGAGGCTGTTTCCACAGTCAGCCATGTGTGGGACTGTGCTCCCATAATGTTTCCAGTGAGACGCCTGACTAAACTGCAGAGCTATGGCTAGACTGTGATCTAAGCATGTGCAAAACAATGCTCGATGGGGCAGGAATGGCTCTGATATTCTTTGCCTACCCATTTCAATAGATAAATGTTTTTGCTGTGCTCCTTGGCTGTGCATATACAGGTGTATGTGATGGCACATCACGCAGGGTCAGTGCAAAGGAAAGTTACTCATGAGTAAATTAAGTTTAAATTAACTCACGTGAGCTCCATAATGTGCTAGGATAGCAGATCATAAACCACACTGCAGAACTGACTATGCCATTCCCAGTAGGTCTGTTATAAATCCTACCATCCATCAACAAGCATTTCTCTTGCCTGGAGAAAGCTAATCTCAGGGTTAAAGTCAGAAAGCCCTTCCCTTGCCTCCTTACTGTAACCTGTCTTTCTTATACAGAGTGAGACAAATTCCTCCCCGCTGTAATATTGCCAATGTCCATGAAGTTACTCTAGGGATTAACTTCAGCCCAGTGAGTATCACATGTTTCTGTATCAGTAAATCATAAAGGAAGAAATATCCTCTTTTATTCCAAATGACTCAAGTTTCCCTATCTCCCTTGACAGGACTGGGGGAAAGAGGTTAACAGGGAGCAGCTAGAATTAATGATTTAAGAGGAACAGTGGCAGAGTTTCAATGGCTCCTAGGTGCACCTAAGCATTCAAATGTTTCAATGTTTATCCACACTCATCTGAATCCATTTGGCCTTGCTTTTGTCTGCTGCCATCACACTGTAAAATGTGTGGTCTCATCAGCTCTTGCAAGCTTAGAAGACTGGTAATTAGTGATCACCAAGTAAGTGGTATAGGGAGTGATGCTAATGTTTTTAACTTTTATTGAACCACTGACACAAAATGGTATTTGAGTATTCTGGGTCTGTAAAAGTGACATCTTCTCAACTGGCTGCAGAACCAAGGTCCTGATGTGAATGGACCTTGGGTGAATGGGCCAAATTCTTGCAAGACAGTTGATTATCGTGAACCTCTGATTTGATCCCATATGGATTTCCTATATGCCAATTTTTGGACCTGGCAACATACAGGACATGGCAATAGTGAACCATGATAATGGCTTCCTGAACTCAAAATGCTGATTTACTGAGCCCAAAATGTTTAGATCAGGGATGTCCAACTAGTAGCTCATGGATTTGGGTACTGCCCTTCACATCACTCTTCTGCTGCTGCCACAGTCTCCAGGCTGCCCCTCCCTCCTCCAGGCTGCAACGGGGCAGGCCCTGGGACCCCATGCAATGTGGGGATGCCGGCACAGAGTGGTGGGAGAGGACACCATGCAGTGCAGCATAGTATGTAGTTTACATTTGCAGCATGTGGCCAGTGCACTCAGAAGTTAGACATCCCTGGTTTAGTTGGAAAAAAAAATGTGTGTTTGATGAGCTATTGTAGAATCCACAACAGGGTTTCCGGCACAATGTCCAAGGACAGGCATTCCCAGTTCAGCACATATTTGTATTCCATGTTTTGGACTATCTCTGCCAAGTAGGCTGCTCCAGACCACAAGATTAGGCACAAATTCTTCAGCCGGGATCACTAGTACAAGAAATCTCATACCCCTTTGTTGTCTGTCAGGACAGGTATGTTGCTGATGGTCTCAACCTTACTGGACCATCTGTGCATTCATATTTTTCCAAGGGCAACTGCTAAAACCCTAATGATATATCTCTTTGAGACTTATGCTCCAGGCACCCAGTCACAATCTGGTCTCTTTTCAAAACCTCAGTTGGAGCCCGCAAAATTACAAGATAGCCTCTTCAGCCACAGATCAATTACAAATTCTACCTTTGCACCGTTTTTTGTGCTCTTTGTTTAAAGATGCAATGCTCCACTTTCATCTTTATGTGAAGAGCAGAATTCCTCCACTTTCTATCATACAATTTGCATCCTCTGCCTCTGTTAACTGAGAACTATTAAAAATATTAAGTACTTCAGAACATGCTGTTGTCAAAAATCAGATGACTATCTGATGATTCTCCTATTGCAGGTCCCTATAACTTGTGCATACAGAGTGCAGTGCTTGTTTCAGCCTTCTGTAGTTGTTCTCCACATAGCCAGAAGTGTGTCCCAGGTCGTCCAGAGTTCAGCTCCCAGGTTGGTGGTGTGGGATAGGTCTGGCCATGCTTATCCTGTTTCTTTTGATGTACACTGGAAAAGCGAGGGGAAAAGGGGGCGGGGGGAGAATCAAGCCCAGATGATAAAATAAGTAACATTGCAAGGGAACAAAGCTTTGCTTTCCCTAGCAGCCTCTCTTAGTCCTTCTCTCCCCATTGCACTACATTCCAGCTGCTGCTTTTTCATCCACACCTAGCGATGGGTCCCAGCTGTGCATCAGCATCCCTGCTGCTGGGAACTGTCACCAGCCCACCTGCTGCTACTCTGAGCAGGAGAAAGGAACATCTCACTGGCTTGTATGGGCTCAAGTCCCGTCGTTTCTCTTCAATCACAACCCTGCCTGGTGAAACGTGGCACTCCTTTCCCTGGAATGTCAGCAGCCCCTCACCTGTTGCCTGTGCATCACTGCATATTCTGCTCCTTTGTGTGGTATCATGGCCAAGGGAGAGAGAAAAATGAACTGGAAGGGAAAACAGGGAGTGTCTGATAGATTTATATACCTGCCAGCTGATTTAATATATCAGTCTATATATAACAGTCAAGGCTAATGCAGAGTTATCAGTGCTGCTATTGAACCAGTGGCCAAGAAACTAATAAACAGAAACAAGAAGGTGTTAAAAAAAAAAAGGCTAGATAGGGGACTGGAGCTGCGGGGGTAGAGGGGTTGACTTTTACTGATCACTGTAATAACTGAGGCTAGCATTTTAGTGTACAACACAGAACCAAACTGTGCTTTTTTCATGGTCTGCTTTTGACTTAGTCTGCGTTGTGCAGTAATCATGAATTTGCATCTGCACAGCATCTTCATTTAAGGACCTATATACCATGGTAATGGGCTCTCTAGAGATGTCTACAGCAGCAAGACAGGGTGTTAAAGGAATATTTACCTTTTAACCTTCAAATACCTATAACACTTTTCTACACCCGTGTAGTCTCTCTTTCCTGGTTTGTGTATTCCTAACTTGGACGCAGTTCTGAGAGACCCTGAGTGCTCAGCATGAGCACCTCTACAAAGCAGGCCCAAAGGGGCCTGAGCTTCCAAGACAGCACAAATCAGATAGAACTATGAAACTTTTTTTTTTTTTAAACAGAGGTCATTTAGTCAGGGCTGTTACTCTAGATTGCTTTATTCAAACTCCATCTTGCCTTAATACTCTATGAAGACTGGAATGTAAGAGAAAGAGGCGGAATGCCTGGATGGTGGCTTTGGGTTACTAAGAGAAACAAAGAACCTGGGTTGGTACCGACTTTTCTGTGGTTGAGACTCTGCCATCTATGAGTCAGACTCTGCTTGGATTTTCTACAACCTTGTTATAGGAATTGTGTGCACACCAGCACATGTACATTTGCATATGGAGAGATCCACATATAAACTTACTACTGCATCAAAAAAGACAAAAGCCAGATGCTCAGTGGAGTCCCAGGCTGAAGTTCCCATCATTCACATCTGGAGTCACAAAATCTACTCACAGTTTAGATCACACAGGAACATCTTTTCATGGTTCTTCATCTCTCTCATCTGTGCACATCATCAAACTTCCAGGGTGTTTAGCTGCAAATTGGAAGTGTTTGTTCACCGTGAGTTCAATAATGAGGCCTTTTGCACTGCCAAGACTGAAGGGCATTGGAAGGGCTAAGAGAAAAGGGATCAGTGGTGAGTACAGAAGTACAATTATGGAGGTTTTTGCATTATTGGGGCTGCAGTGCACTGGCAAGAGACACAGATAGATTTTCCTAAAGAGAGGACAATCTTTATGTGGCCTTCATACATGTGGCCACTTATGGGGAGCCACCTGGCTGTGGGTGGGTTGCATCCTGTGGGTAGAGTGCCTTGCCAAGGGAGGCAAGCCACTCTGCAGGATGTCCTGCTGCCCTACAGGAGTGCTGCTCTGATATGCCGAGTAATAGGACTCTGCGAAGCTTCGGTCCCTGATTCGATCCAGCAGAGATGTGGCCCAATTTGGTGGCCAATT
>NW_017728964.1:7014073-7014381 GCF_001723915.1 Gavialis gangeticus
TGCTCTGATATGCCGAGTAATAGGACTCTGCGAAGCTTCGGTCCCTGATTCGATCCAGCAGAGATGTGGCCCAATTTGGTGGCCAATTCTCTGAATCTGAATTGAATCAGGAGACCCTTTAATCTCTCTGAATTGAATCAGAACCCTCCAAATTGATTTGGAGAGATTTGGAGATTCAGACATAGAGGCAGTTTAAATGTTTTTTCCACATATCTCAAGATACCAGGCACCTTGTAAATGCTGCAGTGCTGGGCAGATGGAGCATCCCACGGAAGTGTGTGTGTGTGTGTGTGTGTGTGTGTGTGTGT
>NW_017728964.1:7019381-7020191 GCF_001723915.1 Gavialis gangeticus
GAAGGGGTGGGTGGGTGGGGGGGTGGGTGTGTGTGTGTGTGTGGGTTGGGGGGGGGGGTCTCCAGCGTGCTCAGCAGCAGACCTTGAAGTGGACCAGAAATACTTTCTGTCCACTTTGGGTCTGCTGGGGAGTGTGCAGGGGGCCCTCCTGCACCCTCCTGGCTTGGTGACTGGTGTCTCCTGGGTCTGGGGGGGCACCTGAGATCCCTCTGTGGCTGGCTGCCAAGCGAGGGGGTTGGGGGAGGGGGGCTGCACCATTCCCAGTAGGCCTGGAAGTGGACCAGAAGTACTTGCAGTTCACTTCAGGGTTCGCTGCCAGGCATGTGGGGGCCCCCCACCCCCCCCACACTCCTGTGAGATGCTCCATCTGCTCCAACATTGCAGCATCCATGAGCTGCACCTGGTACCTTGAGGTATGTAGAAAAAACATTTAAAGCTTTGTCTATGGCCGAATTGCTGATTCTCCAAATCAGCATCAAGTTTTCAGATTCAGACTCAGCTGAATTGAATTGGGGACAGTGATCTGAATCAACTAATTGAATCCCTGTCCCCAAATTTGGGCCAAATCCGAACTGAACATGGCCCATTTCGCACACCCCTACTGAGTAATGTATGCATGCCTGTGTGCAGGGGGCAGCTGGTACCAACTTACCTGCACCCACTGCTACTGTTCCTGCGGGGGGGAGGGTGCAGCAGGACGCAATTCCTTTGCGCAGGAAGGTGGGAAAAGGGTCCAAGAAACCTTCATGGCTGAGCACGGATATCCAGGCTGGCCTGAAGGCAAAGAAAAAAGCGTACTGGCTGTGGAAG
>NW_017728964.1:7025505-7025973 GCF_001723915.1 Gavialis gangeticus
GGTTCAACAAGGACAAGCGCAGGGTGCTGCACCTGGGGAGAGGGAACCAGCATTATGGCTATAGGTTAGGGGCTGACCCTCTCGGCAGCACACAGGCAGAGAGGGATCTTGGAGTCAGGATTGACTCCAGGATGAATATGAGTCACCAACGTGATGAAGCAATAGGCTGAGCCTACTGCACCCTGTCCTGCATCAACAGGGGCATCACTAACGGGTCCAGAGAGGTCTTGCTTCCCCTCTATGCGGCGCTGGTCAGGCCGCAGCTGGAGTGCTGTGTCCAGTTCTGGGCGCCGTGCTTCAAGAAGGACGTGGAGAAGCTGGAGAGGGTCCAGAGGAAGCCACTCATATGGTGGGAGCCTCCGCGGCCAGCCCGATGAGGAGAGGCTGAGGGACCTGAATCTCTTCAGTCTCCGCAAGAGGAGACTGAGGGGGGGATCTTGTGGCTGCCTACAACCTTATCAGGGGTCA
>NW_017728964.1:7026237-7028976 GCF_001723915.1 Gavialis gangeticus
TAGGTTTAGGTTAGATATTAGGAAGAACTACTTCATGGTAAGGGTGGCCAGAGCCTGGAATAGGCTTCCCAGAGAGGTGGTGCTCTCACCTTCCCTGGAGATCTTCAAGAGGAGACTGGATAGGCACCTGGCTGGGGTCTTATGACCCCTGCCACCCCCAGTGCTCCTTCCTGCCCATGGCAGGGGGTCAGACTCGATGATCTGTCTAGGTCCCTTCCCACTCATTGAGTCTATGAGTCTATGATTCTATGAGCAGTGAGGATTTGCTGTTGGCTCCACTTTGGCAAGCAAAGGGGCAGCCTGTGGAAGGGGGTAATGACTGCCATCTGACTTCAGAGAAATCTCTTTAGATAACATAGATTTCTGCCTGGACAGCTCCTGAAAGGATTGCAGGCTGAGCCCTGTGATCATGTTTCCCCCTGGTTTGTACCTCCTGTCCATCATTTACACATGTGCAATGCAAATGCTGAAATCTGCCCAGTCAGAATCCTCCATTCACTTGTTCCTGGGGTAGCATTTGCATGCACTACACACTTCCTTTGAATAAGTGTAAATGCAAGATCTCAGGCAGTTGAGAATCAAATTGCTTATTGACAGTCCCAGCAGAGGAAACAAAGACCGCACAGGCTCCAACAGCTGATCTAGCGTTCCAGGTGGGGCCTCTCCAAGCAAAGGGCTGGCTAGCATACAGACCTGCACCCTGCTGTTCTCTCTTCGCCTTCTCAAGGTGGCTCTGAGGGGTAGTGTTGGAGTCAGTTAATACCACATTTATTACCCATGCTTGTGGATGTCACTGCATGCTACAAGGCACTCAATCCAGTAAAGCCCAACAGTGGAGAAATACCAATGGCATTAACCTTTCCTTACAGTAAAATAACCTTTTTTAATGTGCATTATTCAAAAAGGGCTATATTAAAAGCCTGGCATCCCAGTGGAAGTAAATCTTCCCATAATAACTCTCCCCATTGGGCCCAATTGCAAAGAAGTGCTGCATTTTCAGGAACAGCTTGTCCAAAGGTTATTCTTTCTTTATGTTTTTAGCTTAACTAATGGCTTTTCCCATTGTTACTTCCCCATAAAGAACACGATGGCAACAACGAGGCAGCAGAAAGAGGGTTTTAATGCTTAACTCTCATGCTCTGTTTGGACCTTGTCCCCTCTAGCCATCAAATTTTAGAGTTGGGGAAGGTTATTTTACAGGCTCTAGGTCTGTATATAGGTAAAGTGTTAGTAGGCAAGATGGCCGAGCGGTGGGCTTAAAAGCATGACATATAGACCCTGGTGTCATAGGAACAATACTATTTGTTGGCCCACAGGGCAAATGGCTTCTTCTGGCTGCTCTTTAGAGACAGCTCTCAACATGGTATCAAGCCAATAGACTTTTTACTGCTTAACTTCTTACTGCAGCTCAGCAGAAGCACTATGTCACTTCATTAATAGCTGTGAGCCATTCTTCTGGTGGATATGATGGGGGATGAGGGAGGGGAGGAGTGTTCAGACTGATCCCTAGCGATGGGTGACAGCAGATTTCATGCTTCAGTCAAGAGGTGAATCGATCCTTCTAGATGTAGACACTGATCCCACTCTGCGCTGCAGCCTTTCTACCTACATGGAGACACTCTGCACTCTGCCGTACAAAAAATCGCATTAAGGAAACATCAACATTTCACAATTTAGCACTCAAAGGTCATATATCACCTTACTCTGACCTCTTGTTCTACGATACATAGCTTCAATTTGCAGTGTAAATCAATTATGCTACTGTAAATCCAAAATAGCTCCTCTGGAGTCAGTGACTCAGGTTCTCATCTCCTGTACAGAGAGGTACACCTTGTCTTAAATTTAATTACATGACACATATGACACAAACACCCCACATGAGTCTTTGTCTCCCTCCAGTGTCCAAAACTCATGAATAGTTAAGAACCAGCTACGGCCTTAAGTAAAAAGAGTTCATCCTTTAGCTCATGCTGGTAAATGCAAATGTGCCATGGTCAGTCTTTGCAGATGCCCAGGATCAAGGGAACCACTGCAGTCACTTGCAGTTTCTTGAAGTCTGTTTTGAACAGGGATCTCTCAGAAGGCTAGCACTGATCCATTTGCTGCTTCTAAACTGATAGGACTTACATAGAACAAAATCCACTAGTGACATGAATTCTGAAGTAACTGCATATCAGCTTCAATTTGGACAGAAAGAAGAGGAAAAGTGTCAAAATCATGTAGATTGGCTGGTTAGGCAGCCAGTGACTATGCAAAAGCACTACAATTTTCACTAGTTATTATTAGTGTAGGTTAATAAATTATTTTTTATCCTGTGGAAAAAAATGTGAGAAATGAATCGCCCCACTCCTCCCCTCATTTTTACTTAACTTTTGGTCAACATGTTTTGGGCTTCCCAGGAAACCCAGTTTGGTCAGTGTTTAGTTTTTCAACAAACTCCTCAAACATTTTAGTAAAAAAAGACAATTTTTCATATACCTCTTGCATTTACTCAGGAATCTGTTTCCTTGTAGGGAAGAGAAAGGGTCTGATGGACCATTTTCTACCAATGAGTTATTGTGTGAGGACAAAATTCACCCCCTTGGTGGACCTGCTTTTAAAGATAAGAGAATTAAGGGGTAGGAAAGGTGTAACTGAGAAGAAATTTTGGCCAATGAGAATTGCACCAGGTTGTTGTATATGGCTGAATTACATTTTTGGGCATAGCTCACAGATTACCCTTTAAGAATGCATCATGCT
>NW_017728964.1:7033976-7038218 GCF_001723915.1 Gavialis gangeticus
GTTGGTACAACCTAAATAGGAGAAGGGAAAGGGGTAGGAAAGGTGTAACTGAGAAGAAATTTTGGCCAATGAGAATTGCACCAGGTTGTTGTATATGGCTGAATTACATTTTTGGGCATAGCTCACAGATTACCCTTTAAGAATGCATCATGCTGATAGCATCACCACCTGTTATGTATCCTGCAGAAAATAAATTACATTTAAAATAGATCTCATTTTAGATCTGGAATTTCTGGCACCCTTAGTCTGTTAGCAATAACTGGCCTGTTACACCTCAAACTGCTCATCAGATTCATGTTGCACAAACAGATTTATAACCTTGCTGGAAAAGCTGACAAGCAAAACTCCAGCCTCATTCACTAATGTCTTACTAAATTGAAGAAGTCATAAACCACTTAAAAAAATGAAAGTTAGGACAGAAGGTTCAGAGACAAGTGACTGAAATTCCAGGGAAGAGCATCACAAAGGAAGCAAAGGATCAGGGACTGGAAATGAATAAAAGCTGCTGTATCTGAGAATAACATAAGGCTAAGAAAAGGCATTGCAGATTAATTTATTAGAAGGATAAAAATAAATACCTAAAGACTTGAGGAATATACTATAGCAGAATTTAAAAAAGAAAAGAAAAGAAACGATTGAGCCAGAAAGAAAAGGAAGGGTGGAGTTACTTGCTGTAGGAATTGGGTTCAGGAACATATAAACCAGTGATTCTCAACCAGGGTGATGCAGCATCCCAGGTTGCTACTCGATTCTTTTAAGGGCTCCACTGGGTGTTGACAATATTAGCACTGTTACGTATGCAAACACCTACATATGATTCACGGGACAAACCCAGAGATTTCAAATAAGAATCCATGGTGTCAAAAACATGCTGACCTGTTGGGGTCTTGAGTTCTCAGCAACAAAAGAATTTCTCTTATTATTTTTGTAGTTAAAAAAAACAAGTGAAGGCTAAAAGCTGGCATTTTTTGCCTTGAGTCTTGTAAAGGGTAACTTGAGCCTACAAAGGTTGAGAGCCCAGCAGTCTGTACACTAGGAATGGCTACATAATTGCTGTCTACATGACCTTTATTTTGGATTTTGAGAATGACAAAGCAAGGAAGAACCAAAGACACTCCACAGGAGAAAGTGAGAGAATGAGCACAATATACGTGACTCATCTCTGTCAATCCACACTGAATGGAACATAAAATGCCCACTGCTTTTCTAGGTAAGAAACCTGGCCAGTGCTGCCAACCTCAAACACTTCAAAAGTCATGAGTTGGGGCTACAGGTCATGGTATTGGCTTTGAGCTACAGTAACATAACTGAGGAACAAGAGCCCTAGATGCTGCCTTTGTTTGTGGGGGCGTGGGGGGAGAGCAGGGTTGTAACCATCTAGTACCTCCCAGGGTGCCCATGGCATGCTCTGTGGTTAAACTAGGTCAGCAGCCTGGAACTGGACTCAGTTTTCCTCCTGCCACATCTTTGGTGCTTAGGTGTCTCTAGATATTAAGAGGCTGCCTTCAAAAAACAGAGTTAGGTACTTGCTCTACCCTGATCATCAGGCTGAGATCTTTACACCCCAACCTAAGTGGGGCTTCAGGTCCCCACATCACACAGCCCCTCCCCTGCCCCCCCAGTTTGCAGTCCTTTACCAGTCACAATGCCCCATACATTGGCAGTGCCTCCCCATGCACCCCTCTGGGCCCTCCATCCACCTCTACAGCCACACAGGAATATGAATAACCATATATCATCAACTACTTCAGAGCATGGGCACTCCAGTCTTCCTTCAGCCCTATCAGGCCTTTAGCCATACCCGCTTGGGTCACATCAGACCAGCCCCTTCCACATCAGGCCAGTCAAATGTGGCTCGTGGCCCTGCCACCTCTGTGTCCAAGCTCCAATTAAGCTTCCCACAGCTGGGGTGGGGGGGCAACTGCTTCTCCCCGGGCCTCCTAATTCTACACGGTGCTTCTAGAGTCAGCCTGAAGCTCTAAGCCTCCCCTCTCCCCTCAGTAGTGGGGTAGGAGCTCCATGACGGGTGCAAAAGCAGCTGTTACCCCTGCAGCAACTGATTGTGCTGCCACAATCAGCATGGAAACATTTGGCACTGCCCTGTGCATCGCTGTTGCCCCAGGTGCAGAGCTGCCTTGCTACACCTCTGTTGAAATATGCCTTTTTTAAAACTAAATTTGTGGTTCTCTGATTTTTGAGCCTTAAGATTGCTCTTGATCCAATTTAAGTTTTTCTCTAGGAAGAGAAACCTTTTTTTTTAAAGCTAGGTGAGATTTTCACACAATGCTGTGATTACAACAGCGAGGGCTTAAAATTCCTCACGCCCACCAAATATCACTAGACTCATGATAAAAATCTCATGATGGAAAGTCTCACAAGTTGGCAATGCTATTTATTGATTTTTCAGTGCAATAATTAGAAGCAAAATACAATAGCTACAGAGAAATGCACCACCAGGAACTTGCATCCACTTTTAGAACCAAACTTAAGCTGAAACGGCTTTTAAGTTACAAAGCGATGAATATGTTTATATGACAGTTTGAAGAGTCAGCGCTCACCACCATCTCCCCTGCACTGGGGAGTTTTGCTCAGTGGCAGACTCATGCACCTGCGTAGAGGAATAGTTGCAGCAGGAAACAACAATTTGGTCGTTTTAAGTAGGATGCAAAAGTCTGGCCACGCTGACCCCCCAGGTAGCAGATTTTGAACCCTTTAACAGATGGGTCACTGCTGATGGAGAAACTGTGTTGTCAGACTGCTGTTAGAGGACTGCTTATATAAATAAAGGTACTGGAAGATTCTTTATTGGGCCTGTTTATAAGGCTACTTATACATGTGGTGACATTAGCACCTTGCTGAAGAACCACGCTTGGCAGATGGCTTTTTAGGAAAGGGAAACAACTATACCAGAAAAAGTGGAAGGCTTTGCCAATAGGACTCAAAATTCAGCATGGGGATATATCAGGCTCTGCCAGTACAATACAAATTGTTTAGAGTAGACCAGGTCATAGAGGGAAAGGAAACCGCAACAATCTCACACTGCTTTGCTGGGTTTCCTCAAAGCAAGGCTGTGGTAGAGTGGTGAGGCAGTCGTGCAAAAAGACATATGTGCTGTTGCTGGCTAGGCTGGATAGAGAAGGGTGAAATGTTTTTAATATTACAAATAGGATGACATTCTGAAAATTGAAAGTTAGGAGGCACTTTCCAAACTTAATAGGAGTAAAGCACTTGCCCAAGGCTACTTTGGTAGGCTTTGGTGTCTCCTTCCCTGGAGAATCTTAAAAGGAGATTAGACAAACATCTGCTGTTGATGGGCTAGTTATACCTGATCCTGCCTTAGCACCAGGGTTTGAATTACACTTCGAATCTTGGTGGGGTCTGCAAAAAAAAATGGGCTGCCCATCATGATGCCTTAATAAAATCAGAGCCCTCCTGCCTCCCCATTATGATTTTCAAAAATTATAGGGGGGCTCTCATTTCTTATGGGGCAGCTCAGTCCACCCGAGCACCTGTGTAAGTTGAACCCTGCTCAGCACAAGGGTTTAGCCAGGAAGGTGTCTTGAGGACCTACATTTCTATGATTCTGTGAATATTTCCAAACCCCTTCCATATTTCAACTAATTTTAGAACTGGTTGAATTTCCTGAATTTCAAAAATCCAGGTGAAAAAAAAATTTTGATTTTTCTCCACTGCCCAAATTTTTACCAATGCTTTCCCACTGTTTCCTATGTTCTATGTACTGAGACAGTGCCAGTCTCTGTGCCAGCCGTCTAGAACCTTACACATGCCAAACATTAATTTTAAGCTATTGCAGTTCATTTTATCTATATCTCCATCTAACTAAGATGAAAGGGCCTGAGCCATAAGGCCTTCAGTAAACAAAACAAAGCTGTGGCAAGTAGGAACTACACAGCTGATGCACATGGCCACTCACATTCATTATTGGCTGCCAAAGTAGTGTGGTGGGCTTGTTGATGCATTGCCCAGCATGCCGGGCTCAGAAAATCTCAATTCTGATTGGTGGACTATTTCCACCAATCGGTTGACGCTTATGGAGGGGCTGGCCCTGCTCCTACCCAGGGCAAGGTGTGTGACGGCCAGAACCAGAGGGATTAACAAGCAATAAATATGTGCTTCTTGGAGGCATTTGGTATTTTGCCTAACAGGTAATATGAGCTAATATAAAGCTTGTAAGTTCGTAACCCACAAATGTAACTTGTCTGTCATAAGTTTAACCAAAAT
>NW_017728964.1:7038263-7041099 GCF_001723915.1 Gavialis gangeticus
CTGCAAGATTAGCTGACCTAACAGTTTTTGCTCAGGGTTCAGCCTTGACGATAAAAACTGGATCCAACTGCCTGGCACACCCAACACATTCCAGGAAAGCATGTCCAAGAAAGCATATTCAGAGAAACCTAAAAGGGTTAGGGCTTAGGCGGAGTAATGTCAATTTCAAACCTAAAGGTGCTGCATTGTAATTTGTTTATTGGATAAACCCGAGTCTAGGTAGTAACCTTTTATGATAATTTTTAACACCTTTCAATCCCATAGGGTAACTGCTATAGGGCAAGATTGTGAGTGGCTCTAAAGCCAACAGATTAGCATAAGACTAGGTATAAAAAGCACGTGCATCAGGTGACCAGCAGGAAGGAGGGAACAGAACTGTCATTGTTGATCCAAGCCCAGACTCCGGACTCCTGGTGTGAGTGAGGATCAGATCCTGATCAAGGGACCTTTCCCAGTAATCCCTCCGACATCATTGATTGGGGATGCCTGACTTCACTGGAATCACTTAGCGCGCACCTGGCATCGAGGGACTATCGATAAGTTGCCAACCCATGTCTGTCTATCTGTTGTTTTGAACAGCCCAGTGGCTGATACCCTCGCAGTGCCCAGTTGGCCTGTGACAGAATTGATACATCTATCTGTTGTTATTATCTGTTGTTATTATTTACTATTAGCTCTTTAATACTGCATTATCTGCTTATCACATTTATCTTTCTGTTAACTGCTGTGTGAGTAAGCTATAATAAATTTGCCTTTGCTTTACTCCCAACTTTGCCTCCTTGATCCAAAACTGAACCAAACAGCCCAGTGGCTGATACCCTCGCAGCGCCCAGTTGGCCTGCGATAGAATTGATACACTCAGTGCCCAGCTGGCCTGTGACAGAGGTGAAAAGTTGAGACCTGGTTGAAGCCTGCACCTTGCTTCAACCTGATTGGTCCCTTTGCAATCTGGGGGCAGAGCCTCTGGAGGGGATAAAAAGAGCAACGTGCCCAGCACGAGGAGGAGGAGATGCATCGAGGGACGGAGAAGAGAGCAGGGCTAAGAAGACCTGGGGGAGAGCAGCCTACTGGGCGGATGCTGTTGCCCAGATGAGCCCCTGAAGATGCCTCTCCCTGGATAGCAGCAGCGGACGGCTCTAGCCCCAGTCAGTGTGCAGCTGGGAGCTGCGTGAGCAGCTCAGGTCTTCAGCCACTCAGTGCATGCAGCAGCGCATGGTGCCCAGACCCTGGGAGCTGCACATGGCAGCTTGAGTCTGCAACTCCAGTGTGTGGCCAGGGCCTCAGTGCACACAGTGGTGCATGAAGCCTCAGACCCCGGGAGCTGCATGAGGTAGCTCAGGTCTGCAACCTTGGTGTAAGGCCGGGAATCTGGAGCTGGCCAGGACCTGTGCAGGCACTCAGCATGTGGCTGGTCTGAAGCCCAGGTGGGGACCTGGGTCTTGGGGTCACAGAAGGTGGCCCAAGCCCCCAAAACTGAGCAGTGGGCAGAGCCCTCAGTGCCCAAAGCAGGGCACAGGGCAGTGAGGGGCTGATGACCCTGCAGGAGCCAGGAGACCTCAGGTCAGCGCCAGCTGCAGGAAACCCCAGCTGGGGTTGGGGGCATGGACCCTGCCTTTCCCTCTGGATCCGTGAGTTTTGGGGAAAGGGTTCTCACAGGGGAGGAAGCCCCTTGGAAGCAGGACATAGCTGAGAACCCTGTGGGGAAGGGGTCCTAGCCAAGCCCCGAGAGGCTGAGCGATATTGGGGCCTTTCCTATCTCCCCACTGGACCTGTGCCAAGGCTCCTAGCCCTCAAAGGGGAGTCTCCAATATTCACAGTAATGTGAGATACCCAGAAGGGAATGAAGCACCTTATATTTTGTAACTAGCGCCTTACATTTTGTTATCTCTAATGTGATTTGTTTTTTAACTGTTGTATATGTATATTATTATTGTTGGATCCCTTTTTGATACCCTACCTGTACTCTGCTAGTATTTATTGTTTACCTGTCTTTACCTGTGGGTTATTTGGACTTACCTGTGCTTACCTACTGCAGATCAGTTGATTATCTGTGCTGTGTTCGAGACCCCTGGTGGTGGTATAAGTTTTTAGTCACTAATTATAGAATATAGCATCACTTGTAAACTGTATACTGTATATATTTATTAACATCAGATTTTTTTTGTTTTTGGGCTTGTAAATATTTTACATAGATGTAAAAATATGAATAAATTGGTACATGGTTAAGCCATTTTGGTCCTGGCCTGACTCTACAGAGAATAGAGGGATCTGAGCAATATTGCAGATCCCTCTCACAGCACTCCTGCCTGGCCAACCATCCTTTCTATTTGGAGAAGGGAGCACATCCTTGGGTGCACCTGGGTTACAGTAGAACTCTCCTCCGTCACTGCTGCGGTTCTCAAACCTGCTAGATTTGAAGCACCCCTTGTTAGATTCAAGGTATCCTCAGAAAATGCTATGTCCTACCATTCACTCATTTTTTGAGTACAGAAAAATAGATCAATTTTTGTGTTGCAGACTCAGAAAGACAGAGGTCAAAACGCTTTTGAAATCTCTGGGTTTATCTTGCAACTCATGTATAGGTGTTTGTATACCCAAGAGTGGTCATACTGCATGGCACCCTGCAGCACCCTTTCACAGCTCTAACAGTTTAGCTATGCTATTACTTTAAAGCATAAAGGCCCCATGATAAACAGCTGAGTGCTGATTCCTTCCAGGAGAGTGTCTTACCATGAACACATACATAGGCACATACAAAGTAGCTGGTGCACTGTAATAGTTTAAGTCTCTCTGTAACACAGGGATGTTCAACTGGTGGCCTGCAATGTGTTAACAT
>NW_017728964.1:7046099-7046883 GCF_001723915.1 Gavialis gangeticus
TGAACACATACATAGGCACATACAAAGTAGCTGGTGCACTATAATAGTTTAAGTCTCTCAGTAACACAGGGATGTTCAACTGGTGGCCTGCAATGTGTTAACACGTGGCTTGCAGGCCCTTAAAGCTGCCTTTCTTACTGAGGCAGGGGAGGACCCTGAGATCATGCCGCAGCCTGTGTAGATCGCCACATGTGACCAGAGGTGGCCCAGGCGCAGGGGGCTGCATGCCAGCAGCACTGCTTGGGGTTAGTGAGTGATGTGCACTACCAGCACAGCCCATGTGGCAGGGAAGGATCCCAGGGACCAATGTCACAGCTTGGGACCTGTGCAGCATACAGCCCCTAGCCACATTCAAGTTGGTCAAGCCTGCTGTAACACACAGACAGACTCGGTGTTTGCAAGAGCAATACAAAAAGACAGAGTTCTGCTTTTCACTGTCATGCTCACTCTTCTTCCAATGGCCAGATTCATTACAACTGAGTGAAATTTTAGAATTTTCTCCTTTGGGCCAATGAATAAATAAATAAATAAACAAATACTTGGTTAGACTGAAACAAGTCCCATATTGGTGTTTAATTACTCAGTTTTATTCCACCAATTTTTAAAGCCAATATAATGGTCTTTTTTCACCTTTTGAAATGATGGTTGAAATGATGGTTCATTTAAAAACTAAAAGTTTAATTATGGTTACAAAAAAGTAAAACTAAATCTTTCCTTTGGGGTTGAACAAAATGTCTCGTTTGGGGTACAGCAATTTCTTTTGATTTTCTTTTTTTCAGCTCAG
>NW_017728964.1:7051883-7052328 GCF_001723915.1 Gavialis gangeticus
CCCTAGCCACATTCAAGTTGGTCAAGCCTGCTGTAACACACAGACAGACTTGGTGTTTGCAAGAGCAATACAAAAAGACAGAGTTCTGCTTTTCACTGTCATGCTCACTCTTCTTCCAATGGCCAGATTCATTACAACTGAGTGAAATTTTAGAATTTTCTCCTTTGGGCCAATGAATAAATAAATAAATAAACAAATACTTGGTTAGACTGAAACAAGTCCCATATTGGTGTTTAATTACTCAGTTTTATTCCACCAATTTTTAAAGCCAATATAATGGTCTTTTTTCACCTTTTGAAATGATGGTTGAAATGATGGTTCATTTAAAAACTAAAAGTTTAATTATGGTTACAAAAAAGTAAAACTAAATCTTTCCTTTGGGGTTGAACAAAATATCTCGTTTGGGGTACAGCAATTTCTTTTGATTTTCTTTTTTTCAGTTCAG
>NW_017728964.1:7057328-7067851 GCF_001723915.1 Gavialis gangeticus
TTTCACCTTTTGAAATGATGGTTGAAATGATGGTTCATTTAAAAACTAAAAGTTTAATTATGGTTACAAAAAAGTAAAACTAAATCTTTCCTTTGGGGTTGAACAAAATGTCTCGTTTGGGGTACAGCAATTTCTTTTGATTTTCTTTTTTTCAGCTCAGTAAATAAACCAAAAAAGATCCATTATTCACCCAGCTCTAGAGGATAGAGATTACTGAAGAAAAGTTAATTCCGCCTCTGCTCTGCTACTAAAAAAGCGAGAAATGAAGGATATGCTGATTGACGGCAGCCAACAAAGCAGCCAGGAGTTTTGAACAGCACAAAGATAGATTAGCTGCAAATTCTGGCACAGCAGATATATGCTTCTGCTCTAGCTCTCTAATTTCAGCAATACTGTACTTCTGTACAGTACTGTAGAGGAAATTAGAAGGAAACTGAGGCACATGGAGGTTAAGTGACTTACTCAAGGTCATACTGGGAGCTTGTGATGGTCAGGAGTCCAGACGTGTTGTGTCCCTTTTTATGTGTATTACAAAAGTAGCTGGAAGTCCTAGCCATGGAGCAGGAGCCCTGTGTACTAGGCCCCGTGTAACAAGGAACAAAAAGATGGTCCCTGCCCCAAAGAGCTAACATTACAACAAGAGACAGATAGATACTGAGAAGAGAGAACAAGGAAATGCTGAGGTGATACTGATGATCAGCATTAAGAAAGGAAGAAAAGGCCTTGAAGGAAAACAGTCCTCATTTAAGAACCTGGGCTGCCCACACAAGGTACAAGGAGAGCTAGGCACCCAAGAATGGTATCCACAGAAGCCAGGGATGGACAAAGCTAGTCAGTATGAAACCTCATCTCCCAGGTGATTGCTTTAACCTAGATGCAAGGGCAGGGGTAGGCAACCCTGGCACAGGAGCCAGTGTGTGGCATGTGAAGGCATTTTGCTCGGCATGCATACCTCAGGGCGGATGGTGAGGAGGGGGCCAGAGATGCACTGCCACAACAAGGATCGCACCCCTTGCAGCTCCCCCACTGTCTGCCGCTGGCACGCCAACATCTTACAAGTCAAGGTTGTGGGTGTTTTTGGCATCCTGCCCTCGGGTGTTCTGGGATGAGCGTCTCTCAAATCTTAGAGCATGAAACTGTTCCACTTCGCATAAATACTTGAGATTCCCACCACTACCTCCTTCTGTGTCGTGTGCAAGGCATATGTCTGAAATATGCCTACTGCTCAGGCTTTACGGGTGAGATGGGCAGGGGAGCTGCCAGCTTGGGAATCCTACTGGGACTTGGACATTATGCTGCACAGTGACAACAGAGCTTGGGCACTTGTCCTGCAGCAAAAAAATGTAGGTGCCTCCAGGGTTAGGCAGCAGCTGAACAGGAGATCTTAGAATGTACATTTTTTACTTCAGTACCTAATTCTTCTTGTGGATCTAACTCTAAATTACTTGCTCCACATCACCCAGGAAGTTTGTGGCAAAACAAGCCTAGAAACCAAATCTCTGAAGTTTCAGGTAGTGCCCCAACCATGGGGCCATCCTTCTGTACACACAGTACAGCACATCAGCCGACGTCTTTTGCATCATGTTGAATTGAATTGCTGCTACTACACCTACCCAAAGGGGCAGATTAACCACTTATTGTTTCCTTTGGCTCCCAGCTGGCTGGCTGTTTCCACCTGTCTTTACCTATATTGTCAACTCTTTGGGGTAGAAACCCTCTTTCCATTCTGTGTATGTACTTTGCACACCAGGATCTTGGCCTATGACTGCGGCAATGAAACTATAAATACAAAAATAACAATAATAATCAGTCTGCATGATTAAAAGCTGGATATATGATAACATGTTCCTATAAGTGAAAACAACATGACAAACTTCTGCTGCATCAGTAGCCCTATTCATTGCAGGATCTCCTGGACCTGTCCTGAAGCAGGAAACCGAATTCACACCTTCTTCCAAGCTGTAGGCAAATAAACAGCTTACCCACAAACTCCTCCTTCTTCTGCTCAATGAATGACTAGTTTTTGCCTCCCGTTCTTGGCAAGAGAGGGTCTATGGAATACCCCAGCTCTAGTTCCTTTTGCCTTTTTCTATTGGGGTTTGGTGGTTGGCATCACCTTATACTTTCTCTGGAGTCCGCAACGTCCCTTACAAATAAATAAATACATATGATAGGTACACAACTTTTCTGTTTATAAATGCAACCTTCAGGGAGTATTTTGTCAACATTTATTCACTGTTTAGATTGGAATCATTAGTGACAGCACGAATGCTACTTATATGCAGCACTGATGATTAAAGCAGCAAACAGAGACATACTTAATGCTGTCAAGATTCGGCATGGATAGCGGAATAAGGAAATCTCACTGGTGAAGGGTAATTAGCATGTTTCCATCTTGAATGAGAGAGCCCTGTGGAATAATTCAAAAGTGCCACCAAGAGGACTGCATGATTTATCATATCAATCTTCTTCCACACATGTGTAACTCACAGTTTAAGAACATAACATCTTGTATTAATTGTGAGACTAGATTGCTGTGGAATTGTGTATTTAACTCAGCAAATCATTTTAATGAAAGCAGGATTTCTGATGGTTTAGGAACTCTGCCATCCTTTCTGCCAATCAGGTGAAAACGTAGGGTCCAGTATCAACTGGGGGAAATGAGCACAGCTCCATTAATGTATGTATAGTTACACCAGTTACATCCTGAATGAAAACAGGACCTTGGTCTGATCATACTTACATTGCTCTGGCATGGATGAGGTTCCACTGGCATTAGTGGTGCTACGGCTGATTTTACACCAGTTCGCATTAAATTGAAATTAGGGACAGAAAATGATATTCTGTGTCTGAAGAGACTGGAGAAGCCGAGCCACAGGAATATTGGTATGGACACTGTTGCTCAATAGTGCAACTAGGACCAAGCAAAGGAGGCCCACCTCCCCCTGAGTCAACTGTGGCTAGTATGTCCTCTCCACCACCTCCCTCTTCATCCCAGCCCTGGGTGCTCAATGAACTCTCTATGTCACTGTTGCTGCTTGCTGAAGAAGAAACGAACACTGTTTGCTGAGTTTTATTGCCTCCGCTGCTCAACCGTGCAATGCATTTATATGGTAGATAAATATTTTGCAGTGTAGTCTCCAGTTGACTCTGCCTTGGGTAGCTGCATCCCCACTCTATTGAAAAAAAAAAAACCTCATTGGATCAGCTCAGGGAAAGGTTAGATCATTATTGTACCAGATAAGCACCAGTGGTGGGCCTTCCCCATCCTCACCTGCTTTTGCTTCCAGAGGAAAGTGAACTAGAGCTTTTTTGGCATATTTAGGAACTGCTAGCTACTGCTGTGTATTCTCCACCAGCTTCAGTGCTCTACTCAGTAAAAGCTTTCTTATTTGCCTAGTATAAAGTGAGGAAGCTGTGTTCAGGAGTCCTGAGATCAAATGCACTGTATGGCATAAATGAATTCGTGGAGGAGCTAGGTCAGTGATTCTCACATCAGGACCCTACATTGCCTTCTTGTCAAGGGTGCCATGCAATGTTAACACTGCTAGGTGTACGAACATGAGTCACAGGATGGACCTGAATTTCAAATAGGAATCCACAGCATTAAAACCATTCTGACTGGGGGTCTTTCTGAGTTCTTTGCAATAGAAAAATTGTTCTTTTCTTTTTCCATAGTTAAAAACAGGAGAAAGATAAGAGCTGGTATTGTCTGAGGGGTGCCTCAAGTTTATAAAGATCGAGAACTACTGAGCTAGGCAATGTTTGATCTCCCTTAGCCCAGCATAAAACTGCCCACCACAACTGGTCATTTGCAGGGGCATTGTAAGTAGTTTCTATGCCTTGGATCGCAGCAGCTGTCACCAATCTTGCCACTCCCCTCCCCACCCTGCCTCAAAATGGCACCCAGGGCTACTGCCCCTATTGCCCATCCCGAGCCACACTGCTGGTTCATTTGTTCTAACATTCAGGTACAATGATCTCTTGCTTCCTAACGTCTGTAAACTGTTTTAAGGCTCTTGCATGGAAGCAGCTAGAGCAATGGACCCCGTCCTATGTGTAAGAAAAAAGGCTGAAATTCTTCAAGTCCCACAGGGCTTAAGCACCTAATTGCCACTGAACTTCAATTTATGTTCTTGGAGGATCTGGCTTAGAAAATATAAACATTAATTTAAGCTTGTTATATATTTTTCCTTGGCAGAAGACAAAAAGAGTCTCAAGGACCATTTTCTAAGCACCAAGGCTGGGGAGGCGGCTGTGAACTTGAAGGCTTGCTGATCCTGAAGTCCAAAATGTTCCTAGTTTAACACAGTACTGATGCCTTTACAGCTCACCTATGTTCCCAGTGACTCCCACCCCGTGATGTCATACTGCTTGTACTGAATTGTTGCCTGGCTACCCAGGGATATGTTAGTAAAGAGTAATTATCTAGGCTTGAATCTACTTAAACAGACAGATACATTCTACTTGTGGAGGTGGTGGATTTTTCATCACTTTCAGGTTTTCAGCTCTCTCTAGAAGATATTTAAGAGCTCAGATAAAAGTTATGGGCATGGCACAGCTCTCTGGTCCATTTGATGCAGGAAGATAGATGGAGATGAGCCCTTCTAGCTTTAACATTGGTGGATCCATGTTCTGAGTTTTCTAGAACAACTCATCCAGGATGGATCTGGGAAAACTTTTGCAAAAGATGAGATCCCTTAGAACAGAGGTGGCCAACCTGCAGCATTCGTGCCATAAGTGGCATGGATAGCCTCTGTGTGTGGCACACAGCAAGCCAGAAAAGAGACAGGTAGCACAGGAGCAGAGAGGGCATGAAGCAGAAAGCAGAGCAGCAGATCAGGCAGGAAAAGGGGATGAAAAGGCACTTGGGCCATGTGCCAGGCTAATTGTGGCACGCCTGCCAAAAAGGTTGGTCCTCACCAGCCTAGAATATGTCACTGTCAGAACAGAGTTATAGGCCATCTAGACTATCAGCAAGACTGCCTACGAACAGACGGCCAAAATCAAAGTTCAAGCAGCAAGCCAAAGGTTGTGAGCCAAAGAACCCTACCTAAAACAGGCAACAGGAGATAAGGTTGGACAGGAAATGGAAGAAAGACCTTAGCAGATGACAATGTCTGACAGAGAAACATTAAGCAAATGCTTGCTTGCAGTCTGCTCTGATATGGCAAGACATGCCATTTTTGGGATCTGGGATAAAATTCTTCAGATCCCATTTCACCATTAAATTAACATTTGCCAGAGGCCAAAGAGAGACAGTGGAAATACTAAAGCTTTCAAAACTAGTAGGAAGCAAAAAGCAGCAGCAGGATGACTGTGAAATACCTAGCTCACGGTTCTGGCTCTGGCTGGCATCTTTCCCCAGTGGAACAGAAATAACCCCACTGCTGTTTATGCAGTTTATCCAAAGAATATTTTATACAACATGTAGAAAGAGCCTCTGGAGCAGAGCCAGAACCAAAGACCACCTCCCTCCACGGCAATCCCAGCGAGCCACCATTCCTCCTCTCTTCCCCCTCCCTTGCCTCCCAGCTGTGGTGCAGAAGCCGTCCACCTGTGCAAGTACTCCTTGCTGCCCTTCTTAGCCCTGGGTTTCCTGTCCTCCCCCACCTTAGTAACTGGGGCAGGGATTTCCTGCTTCGGCAGACCATGCACTTGTGATGGCTCCATGTGACTTCAATCAGGAATCATAGTTTCATAGTTGGTAGGGTTGCAAGGGACCTGAGCAGATCATCAAGTCCGACCCCCTGCCATGGGCAGGAAGAATGCTGGGGTCAAACGACCCTGGCAAGGTGTCTATTTAGCCTCCTTTTAAAGACCCCCAGGGTAGGAGCAAGCATCACTTCCCTTGGAAGTTGGTTCCAGATCCTAGCTGCCTTGACTGAAGTAGTGCCCCCTGATTGATATCTAGCCTGAATCTACTCGGCCAACTTATGGCCATTGTTCCTTGTTACTCCCAGTAGTGCTTGGGGGAACAGGGACTCTCCCATTCCCCCCTGGTAAGTTTATAGATGGCCACCAGATCCCCTCTAAGCTTTCTCTTGTGAAGGCTGAACACGTTCAAGTCTTGTAGCCTCTCCTCGTAGGGCCTGCCCTGCTGCCCCCTGATCATGTGAGTGGCCCTCTGGACCCTCTCCATGTTGTCCACATCCCTCCTGAAGTGCGGTGCCCAGAACTGGACGCAGTACTCCAGCTGTGGCCTGACCAGTGCCGCATAGAGCGGGAGGATCACCTCCTTGGACCTGCTCTAGATGCATCTATGGATACATGACAAGGTGTGGTTAGCCTTCCTGACCGCATCCCCACATTGGTGGCCCATGTTCATCTTGGAATCAATAATCACTACCACTAGAGCAAGAAGTGCACCCTGGGAAGGCACCTGCTGCTGAAAGGACTGCTAAAAGCCTTGCTCCCTTCAACCGAAGTGGTTTATTGTGCTGGCTGAAAGGAGGGGTCTGCTGCCCCAGAGGACCATTTTGAGTTCATGACCCGAAGTTCTGTCGGCAAAACTAGAGACTAAAGGTTCTAGAGACTCATGAGTCTCTTTTCTCTGAACTTTGTGGTCATTAAACCCAGTGAAGAGTGAGCAGAAAGTAGATGTAAAACACAACTGAATCAAAACGGCAGCATTTTAAACCACTGGGCAACTTCTCTGCCTGGATGCAAATGAACAATGAATAAAAGTAGTGGAAAATTAGGTCATAACAGCTATTCCTAACTTTGTCTTGCAGTCAGCAGATAAGTTCCCATCCCCAGTATCCTTCAACTGCAACCACCTGTTTGCAAGAGGGGAAAAAACCCCCCACCCCATTTTAGCTGTATAACTTCTGCACTTGCTTTTACAGTGAAGTAGTTGTCACACAAGGACTGCCATGTTCAGATACAAATGTCTGCCAAGCGCGGGATTGGACTCTTGTTCTCAAGGACCAGTGTTGCTGAAGATGGAGGATAAAGGGCCTAGCACACAAGTACTGGTGGGCAGTAATCAGTGCCTATAATAGTAACAATAAATGAGCACATGCCTACCAGTTTGCAGATTAACAAACCTTCACTAGTTAATGAGTCATTCAGGGCCTTACTCCTCATGCTGTTATGTTCCTTACACCATCACAAAGTGAGTGTGAAACCAGGAGAGTTGTTGTTCACAGCTACTCTGCATGAACTTTACACTGCTGTGAATGCCACCAATAGTCAGGGCAATGGAGAATCCAGCCTTCAGTAAAACAGGATGGGTTCTCCCACAGCACCTCAGGAACTTAGGAGAGCAAGTTTGACCAAGTATTCACTCCCTATATATATCTACATTACTCAGTGACCTTCAGTGGATACATATACAGCCAAGGTAGAAAAGTTGTGCTCTAGGCTACAGAGGCAATTAGACCTATGCTCCTAACTCCCTCAGGCATATTTGAAAATGTCACTCATCATTAATAATATGTCTCACTCCAAGAATACCTGATGTTGTGACCTAAATTTCACTAGGCCAATAGCTGTAAATGTGCACAGTTTATGTCCAAAAATGGTCATGTGCAATAGACACAAAACTGCCCAATCAGCTCGGTAATTGGAAAGGAAATATCTCCCAGCCTTGCTGAAGGGCAACTCCCTCAAAATAGGGAGGCATCCAGTGAGTGTCATTGCAATAGGTTGGCATCACTAAATGCAGAATATGTCCCCATGGAGGCCACCGAGTAAGTGAGATGCTTTGGGTTTCGCTTTAGTATTTTGCCATTTGAAAGCATTTTCCAAGGTAAAATATAACAAAACAAAACAGAACCAAAAATGCATTATCCCTGCCTTAAGTACAGCAATGTCATGATTTGCTATCAAAGCCAACTGGGAATTTTGCATGTAGAAAAACTATATGATTGGTCTGTACAGAATATGGCCCTTTGTCCTTTTTGATTGTGATACACGATTAATATTGGGTCTCCTGGACTGTAAGAGTTGCCCAGAAATGTACTGCCTGGTTTGTTTTACCAATTATCTCCTCACACACAATGAACTGAAAGATTTGGTACTCCTCGTTGCTGCAAAGAATATGTGCAAGGAGAGACCCTCACCATCTCATGCTTCTCAGGAAAATCTGTGTAGCTTCAAATATTGTCAGACACCATTAAGCAACCAGATTAATCCCCAGGCATTTGATGTTAGGGTATCTGATGCTCTGCACAGAAACAGGGCATCAGCAAGCACAGAACAGCTATGAAGCTTCAGCTATGCAGAGCCAGCTATACCTTTGCTGGATGGAAGGCCTGATCCTGATTCAAGCCCAACTCCTACTGATTTTAGGCCACGGAGAGAAGTGCAGAAATAAGATGGCCCTGAAACAGCAGATCAATGGTTCACTGAGGTGCCCATATAAGCTGTGTAATGCCTAACCCCTCACTCCATTGCCATATGGGTGCTGCCACAAGATTTCTTCCTGCTATAGTCTTAGCTAACATAACATGGAGTCTTAGCTCAAGTGGCAGAGATCTATTTTGGTGCTCAAGGTTAGGGACAGAAGTTGCACATAAACTGGTATAAGTGATCAGAAGCCGGCTCAAATCTGTAACACAACAGAAGTTCAGTGCACATAAACTGCTTCCAAAATGGCCAAAACTGGTTTAAGATAAACCTGGATGGATGTAGTATCAGACTTAACTGATTTAAACTAAATTGGTTTACTGAACTTGTGTCCCAGATCTCTTCCAGATTCAAGTTAACTCACAGTCCCCCAGCATCCCAAGATGCTTTGCACCTCTCCCACAAACCCCTCCACCCTCCTTTGCAGGGTGCTTGCTGATGCTCCATTTCTGTGCAGAGCATCAGATACTATAGTCAATATTTGGTCAAACTGGAGCATCAAGTCCGAGCAGGCCCAAGCTGCCTGCTCCAGCCATGCACAGAGGCATGATTTAGTGCCCCCAGCTTCTGGTCTGGGCCACTACAGGCACATGGCTGCATTTCTGGAATCAAAAGTAAATGTCTGTTCATTTTCTTATTGGTTCAATCTACACAGTTTAGACTAACCTGCAAAGATTGAATCAATTCAGCCATAGGCTTTTTGGCTTATACTCGGTATTAAGTCTGTACTTAGCCCAAATCTCCACATTCAGACCCTCCTGATGTCTCATGTGGAAGATCATTACCCTCATAGGAATAATCATCCTATGTTTAGGACACAAACCTTGGGAGATCTGGTTTAAAGTTCCTACCTTGCCACAGATCTTGTGGGAAAGTAGCTTAGGCCCAGATAGCAGTTAGGCCTAACTCCCAATAGAATCACATTTGAGGATCCAGGTCTAAGCTTCACTGCACCTCAGTTTCCCACTTCTAAAACATGGATAATAGCAAATCACAGGTGTGCTGTGAGGCTAAATATATCAGAAGACAGTGAAATGCTCAGATAATGCCTTAATGGGTACAGCATAAGTAAGATTTGTTAATCTTAAAGAGTGTTAATTGGAGTATCTTGTGTACATGTGGTTACAGGGATGAGCTACTAATTTGCAATGAATAAATTGTTGCTGAATTTTGCCTGTCTCTTCTCCCACATTCCATGCCAATGAATGCTTGAATTGGTATTAACTGAATTTGTTTCCAAATGCCTTCAACTAACTATTCTTTGTCTCAATGGTAGTTGCAAAAGGTTCCTCCTGGAAGCCTGCACTGTGTGGATTGGTGCAGAAATCATGTGGTATCATATCTGTAATTCTATTGGATGACAAATGTATAATACAACAGGCTGAGTTTCAAATCCAAGGGTAAAATGTGACATTTGCAGATGACATTGGCCTTGGTTGCCTAGAATCTGCAGCATAGAAATAGAAATTGCAGAGGAGAAAGACCCTGATTCTTCACCTAGTGTCAGCACCCCAAACATTTTCCTGGCTCAAATCCCTATAAGAAAGCTTAGAAAACATCCAGTAAAGGCCAGCATATAAACTGCTGGCATGCAGGTGGGATCTTGTACCGCACAGGATTAAGCCACTGCTCTCCACAGCATCAGACCTATTAAAGCAACTGGGGTTGGGGGCTGGGATGTGTGATTCCAACTAACGGTAACTTTGGGTGATTTTCCTTTTGGTGCTTTCTAGGCAGGGAATTTGGGGAGCCATGGAAGAGAGGCTCTATGTAACATGCTGCTACAGAGCTAGAAGGATATGTAGAAGAGCAGGGTCTAAGTCTACTCTATGCAGTTATGTCAGCTTGGGGAGTTAATAGCTCTTACCCCATACATGATGCATCTAGCCTGCAAAACCTCTGGTACAGATGGTGCTAAGACAACTGAAGAGGGCTTTTGTTGACCTAGCTTATATTGTTTGGGGAGGTGGTATAGTAAAATGGAAGAAAAACCCTTCTTCAGGCATATGCCACATTTCCACCATGGGGGACCTCCTGATATAGCTATTAGTTACCTAGCTAGATGCTCTGCAAGCTCCAAGGGACATCAATGGAAGGCAACGTGGGGTGGTCTTCTCTCAAAAGGGATACTCACCTCCGCTGGACCCCCCCCCCCCCCCGCATTATTTCCA
>NW_017728964.1:7068169-7079091 GCF_001723915.1 Gavialis gangeticus
GGGGGGGGGGGGGGCACCAGTCATCAATCACCGACCAGGGTGGGTCCCTCAGAGGCCGATCACCAACTCTGGAAGCGCTGGTGGCAAAACTGAAAGTGCCGCCGGTGCTTCTCTCCATGCTGTCAATGCTTCTCTCGGCCAGTGCCAATCTCACGAGAGGCACTGGCCACTGCTTCACTGAGTGCCCCCACTCCCCAGCCAGTGAGGGCCAGTCTCAGGGGGACATGTGCCTCCCGCCCCACCGTGTTCCCCCTACGCATCGCCTGTGACTGAGAGAAGCTGTGCATTGTGTGAGCTGCACCTCTTGCCAGTTTGGTTACATGGAGAGGAGCGATGCAAAGGCAATGCTGTGTATAGACTCCTGAATTCCCGAGCTCAGAATTAGCCCATCCACCAGTCAGGGCAGCCCTCTCTCCATTTCTTTCAGGTCAAATAGATTTCGTGCTTTTGCTTTGCTCATGCAAACCAGGGAACCAGTGACTTATTTCACAACTGAAGCTCAGCAACAAGCAAGCAGAACAACCAGCTGCAGCAATGGGAAGGGACAGAGAGAGAGAAAGCTGCTGTCTGTTTAAAGCTCCCAAGAGCTTCTTAAAAATCAGTGAGTAAAGGAATGAGCTTAAGGAATCTCCAGAATGCTTCTGCTACTACAGAGCTCTGGGTGCAGCCATATGCAAGCTGCCTTTGTTTCAGGATAAACCCTTCCTTTCAGTCCACTAAATTACCTTAGCCATGCATAAGCACAGAAGGAAAATAGACAGAGAGGGGACAGATTAATGGACTGGCCTTTAACCTTAAACCCATTCTAACTCACTGGGGAAATGTATTTCTCCATCAGCAAAAACTGGAAAACACAGGCAAAAATCATTTGCTTCTAAAGACAATTATGACAAGACTTCTAATGTGTCCACAGGGATAAGGAAAGTGAACCACCACCTACTGCCCTTTGCTAGAAGCTTGCCAGCAGCTGAGTGGAGCTGCAGCGCTAGCCTGTGCTGGGGACTTGTTGTCCTCCCTGTCCCTGGCAAATGGCAGTCTTCTGGAGAACAACTGCTACAGGGCAAAGCAATAGTCAAGGAGCCAACCAGCATGAAGACAAGAGCTATAGGTTCCTTCTCATCTGTGGCAACGGTCCGTCTCCCGGCTGAGACACTGAAGACTGAACCAGGGCCCTTTTTAGTGTGGTCACACAACATGATTGCTGTAGAATAAACTGCCTTTAGAGTAAAAATAGAGTCAATTGACAAAGTACAACTTTACTACAGAATGAGTGTCTCTTCTATGGGACAAAATGACCCTGCCAAACAATTGTAATAACTTTACCCTGGGATAACTCACTACATCAAGGGTTGGCAACCTACAGCCTGTGGGTCCACAGAGCAATATTTAATAGAGGGGACTCTCCCTGCACCAGACCACAGTCAGAGGGCCAGGGCTACTATTCCACGATGCAGGTGGGCACTGGGCAGAAGCAGTACCAGGTCCCAGTGCTCACCTCCCTCCAACCCGAGCTGAGTTATTCTGCTTCTCTGCTGGTAAAACCCTGTACTACAAAGTAGGGTTGTGTCTGCCCTCTCAGTCAAATTTCGTGTGGGGGTAGCCATTTGCTCAGTGGAAAGAGGTTATTGTTGGCTCTCATACCACCTAGTGGCAAGATGATACAACCTACTGCAAGGAAGAGGTGGTTGTGTGTCTATTTTCTTTCTCTGGAGTAAATTTACTACAGAGTAAAATCTGGAGTAAAATACTCTATAGGACTCAGTGGTGTGTCCACACCCTAAGCTGGGTCTCTAGAGCCAGGACTATACAGTACCTGAACCAGTGGGGTCTGGTCCTTACTTGGCACTTGGCCAAGTAGCTTCAGTCTCCTTTGTGCCCTTTAGAGGTCTTTTCACTGCCCTTTCATCTCTCTACCTGTCTGTCCAACTGTCTTGCCTTTCTCCTTTCCTTGCCAACACCTTTCTATTTTAGGAATATATATATATGTCCCCTTTACTAAAATATCCACCTATCTGGGTTTACCGTTACAGCTTCCTATGAGGCAGGGTAGTGTAATTAGCCTCATTTTATGGAGGTGGGGGAGTGAATCTGAGTGCCAAGGTCAGTCTGAAACAGAGAAGGAAATTGAAACTGGTCACCCAAGTCCCAGGCTAACACTCCAACTCCCAAACTACCTTTCTTCCTGCATTGGGACCAATTCTCAGAAGGTGTAAAACAACACAGCTCCATTGATTAAGCCCATTGTTCATAGCCTCTATCACTCACTTCCATGGGGTAAATTTGTGTAGAGTGAATGCAGGTAACAGGAAAAAGTCAGTTATCTATGGACAGGCAATACAAAGTCTCTCCTGGTCAGAAGCATCTAGGAAATTCTGTGCAAGGGAAGACAGGAAAAAATAGTAGGTCTGAGGGACAGAAAAAGACAAAGCTTCAAAATTCACAGAGCTGGGTACATGGCCTAGAAGTCATGTAATTCAGAGGAATTCCCTAATGAGCTGCCTCCCCCTTCTGAAATACATACCCGTTCATGGAAAAAGCCCAGCTTCTCCGAGCCTCCCCTGGGACTCTTATGAATGTAGGGCCTCTCCCAATAGTAAAGATAAAGAGGCAAGAGGAAAAACACTCCATCTGGTGGGACTTGGCATCTCTTATTGGCAAAGACCACCACACTTTCATGCTGTCTTGTCTCAAGAAGACAGGAATGCTCTCCTGTCCTCAAGAGTGATTGTAGCCAGACATCTGCCCCAAGCAAGACTCAGTGCAGGTATTCATCCACTTCATTCCCTGGCCAAGATGGCTGTCAGCATCTCTTAGTTCACTAACCTCCAGAGCCAGGGAAATTAAGGGTTCTCCATAGGGAACAGTCTCTTTAAGATTTAACCCAGGAAGTACCAACATCTGCTCTACTTCAATTCATCCCAAAATTAGGGTGCGAACACTTTCCCAAGTGTTTCAACTGCATTCATTCTGGGGCTGTTTGATAATTATTCTTTGCCAAGCAGAAAGACGGAGCATGAATTTTCAATGCAAGGTAAAATTTCACTCAGGTGGAAAAAAGAAAAAAAAAAAAAAGCCCACAGCTTTGTAATTTTACTCCCCAACTAACAACAGTGGAGTCCCTGCAAGTCCTGCCACAACTACAACGAGCAGCTCCTGGTCCTCTTGGTGGAAATTCTCCTGCACTGATTCTCCAGTACCTGGATTTGGAGACCTCTGAAATACTTTTCATAGGCTTTTCTAGAGGTGGGAGTAGTAGCTTGAATGGCTGATGAAGATTTGGTGAAGAAAGAGAGACTTGAAGGGAGACCATATTGAGTGCTGAGTAGTTTGTTATCACACCTCTTTCTATTCTGCCATCATTCCCATACACCTGTGCACACATAGACACAATCCTGCCTTATTATTTGAGATAGGTTAAAAATAAATAAGAAATACCAATAGTACCATACCAATCTGGCTTCTTTAGAGTGTGAGGAAAATCTAGTTAGCAATTCCATTAGCTTTTGTCCTCTTTGCAGTCACCTACCTGCTGTAAGGCTCAAATGTTGTAAAGCCAAAATATCATCAGGATGGCTAAGATGAATCAGCAATCAGGATAAAGCTAAAGTGTCTTGAGAAATGTTATCACAAGATTTCTAGCTGAGATCTAATAGATCCAGAATAGCACTCTAGCCTTTTAAGTGCTTCCCCACGGAAAACCTTTTGAAACCTGCCCAGCAGTCCTCTCAACCCCAGGAGCTCTGCTTTTGCACTTGTTATAAAGGCCCTAAATGTTTTCAGGTGACCTGCTACCACTGATGGAATCTGCCTGAAGACGCCACTCTTGATTGTGGGGGAAGTGAGCAGAGAGAAGTCACTGTAGATTGAAAACTGCAACAGAACAGCCTTAACTTCGGCATTGGACTGGATTCAACCTTCAGCATGAAAAGAAAGGCAATATACACAGTGGCTCATTGAGCCATCCATTCCCCTCTGCAAATATTTATGCTTTAAGCTTTCCCACTTAAAGGCCTAATTGGAGTCTAGGTGAGCAGCACAGTAGAAGAGAGCCTAATAGAGACATTGCAGTGCTATTAGCACAGATGGTTGTCATATGTATGCAAATAAGGAGCAAATTGAATTTGGTGTCCCCTCTCACCAGCTGTCCTATCAGCGCTGGCTCCTGCAGCAGCAAAAGACACTACCACTGCTCTGCTAATCTGTCACCGCAGATTAATTACAACTAACACATTAATCATCATTTGTTTCCTGGTACAAAGGAAGTATCTTGTTCTTTCAAGTACATTCTGTTTGCATGGGGCATTCTGGGCCTTTTTAAAAAAGAGAAAAAGGAAGGACACAGCTTCATTAGTAAAGGGAGCTGGGAGTGTGAGGTGGCCAGGGTGCTGCAAGGCCAGGGCTCACAGGCTGCCTTCTGGCAAGCCAGTCCTAATTCAAAGGAAAAGAGAGTGAGCCCCAGCCACCTGTCAGGGAACTCAGGACAGTTGCTTTGCTCTACTATCCTTCTTGGGATGCACGTTTCTCAAGCTGGCATAGTCCCAAACCAATGGTGTCGCTCCCCATTCAAGTTGGAAGCTTCCTAGGGGGTAGTTAGCATCAGTGCAACCCTTTAAATACCATCAAATGAAGCATCTCTAATGGGTGTAGTGGGATTCAGAGGCTCCCCTGAATATCATGTATGGCCTGCTGCTGCCCATGAAAGCCATGGGAAATCATCCATTGACATTAATGAGAACAGGATCAAGCCCTTCTTATAAAATTGAAACTTAGACCACCTCACAGAAGGTCCCTAAATTCCTCATGACAGCTGCTCAGAATGAAATGTTAGAATTTCCTGTGAAACGGAAAGTAGGCAAAGTTTTTTTCATTATGCAACAAAAGCAGTCCAAACAATTCATTTAATCTTTGTCCATTTTCCTAATGTTGTTGACATCAACCTGTTCCTATGAAATGTTCAGATTCTGACTAAACTGCATTTTCCAGTGGAAACGTATTCTACTGAAAAGTCTTCACCTACATTTAAAGCACATTCTGTAGCATCCATAATTCAACTCCTAATTACCAGAAACACCCAATTGCTGTTTGACCAAAGAATTAGAATCCAGCCTTACTTCTGAAAGATATTAAGTACTGTGACGTGGCCCATGACAAAAACCAAATGTAATGATGCTCTATCTTATCCAAATCATATGTATCATCAAGACCTCCAGATGCACCAAGAAGCCCAGTCTGGAAAAATTTCAGGTGGGAGAGGCCATTGGGGCTGACACAGGAGGAGTGATATCCTCATAAACATCATAATATGCAAGGGTTATTAGTACAGGTAGCTATTTTTAACCACCCTGATGCCAAGTATGGATCAGTATGTTGTAGTCCATGCTGCCTTCCCTTATAGAGATGTACACTTTAGGAGGATGTGGGACTTTTGTGAAATCCTAACTACATTTTGCCTGGTATTGCAGCATCATGTCACTTGACACAGTCCTTCAACTACTACAGAAGTCCAGGTGTAGTCATGAGCTGGGAGCCTAATGGAGACCTCAATGAATCAGCCAATTATCCACATCCCTAAAAAAAAATTGCTCAGTTTGGTTTTTGGACAATGTAGTTGACTCTGTGGATACAGCAGCAAAGACTCAGCAGCTTCACATCTCATGCTGGCATTTCATAGGATCCTGGTACAGAAAGCTGTGGAGCAAGTCATACTGAGATGCCAGATTATGGTAAGCCATGACTGAGCACTATCCATTCAAAGGCCTCAACATTCATGAGACTGGCTTTAACATCCTGAGGGTGTGCAAGTGGCTGGGGGCAGCGGGGCAGACAGCAGGAAGGGCAAGCACAGGCATGGGAGGGGTAAGGAAAGGGGAAACAAGGGCTGGGGTCTGGTGCCGACTGACTGCCTCCTCCCACCCCCAACTACTTTCCCTGCACAGTAAGAGAAAAATATTTAAGATGACCCCTCAGTAGCTAGATTCTATACATGGAAAATTATAGGCAATATATAATTTTCCATGTATAGAATCTAATTATTGGAAAGTCACCTTAAATTCGAAGTCACCTTGGATTTGGCAAAATTCGGTAAGTTTCTATTTGTCTAATTAAGCTGACGTTGCATTTCAGGTAAGTCTAATCGTACACTGCCTTCACTATGGTGTCATACTGCCTCCTAAGAGCTGTAGTTTTCAGTGCTCTGTATGTCATTTTGCCCGATGGACTGTAGTCACATGATTCTTATGATGTGTCCTAGGGTTAATCAGATGGGGCATCCCATGGTGCACCAGGAAAGGCTTCGTCTGGCTGGGGATCCAAGCCCATAAGGGAAAACGAGACACTTAGAACATCAAATCCCATCCGGCAGTCGATGCTGCAGGTCCGTGCAATTTGATATTGAACTGATGCCAAAAGAAAAGGTTTAGTTCCACAATGTAATGGAGCCAGAGGTTCCTGTGACTTTAAGAGGGAGATTGCAGCAGAAACATCCACAGGCAGCTGAACATGTGCTAGCCACAGGAGAGTAGGCAGTTAGGGACCTATAGGCTGCAAGGGCTTACTGCATGGCCAGCTGCCTAGCAATAAGACAGTAGGGCAGAGCCTGGGGAAGGCAGCAAGGGAGCATCTGCAGTTTAGCCGCAGAAACAGCAGTAGGCTGCCTTGCAGCTGAGAGGACACACCGTGGCTGGTCAGCATAATGCCTTCCCGGAAGGGGAGGAGCTCAGGGCATAAAAACCTGGGTTCCTGCGGCAGGAGGGCAGTGCAGCCCAGACCTCTGTGAGGTCCAGACCGCTCAGGCTGGGGAGGAGCGGGAGCGGGAGGTGCAGTGCAGGCTATGTTAGACACTCCCAGGACTGAGAGAGGCAGCGAGTAGGGAAGGAGGCTTCTGCAGTAGCATGGTGGTCCAGAAGGGGCTTTGAGTCTTTTAGTTGGAAGCGGCTGCTTCAATTTGTGTTGCGTTTAAGTTTGGTACTAGAGGTCTCAAGTTGCAGCAAGGGGAGTTTTAAGTTGGTAATTAGGAACAACTTTCTCATGGGGACGGTAGTAAAGCTCTGGAATGGGTTACCCAGAGAAGCTGTAAAATCTCCATCCTCAGAAGCTTTGAAGACCTGGTTAGATAAATCCTCAGCTTGGATGATCTAGTTGTGGATGGTCCTGCTTTGAGTCAGGGGTTGGACTAGATAATTTCCCGAGGCCCCTTACTACCTTAATTTTCCATGATTTCTATGATTGGGTGATGGCTTTAGGGGTGGTAAGAAAATCACACAGGGATGCCTGAGGGTCCTGCCAGGTTTTGAGTCTTGTCAAGATAGAGGGAGACAGAGGCAGACTGAGGCCAAGAGGGCCAGAGCCTTAGACACAAGAGGGCAATGCAGGTGGTTGCCAGGTCGGAGCAAGTGGGCTCAGGCTACAAGTCTACGGCTGGAGTAACCTTAAGGCTAAGAGGGCCAAATCCTGTATAGGAAAGTGAATGGTGAAAGAATGGCACCTGCAAGGCATAGACATGGCTGTGGGAGGCTGGAGGCCAGGATTAATGCCCTTAAGGTGATTTAGTGTCTAAGGGCAAGGCTGGTGCCAGCCAGCCATGAGAAACAGAAAAAGAAGAGGACTGAGGCTCACTTCAGGGTCCTGGGAGCAACCTTCCTACAGGACAAGAATATCCATCAAGGCATGGCAAGTGAGATGAACAAGGGAGGATACCCTGACGAGCCGAGGTGAAGCAGGGGTAGCTTGGCGGCAAGTGGTGTCACAGCCACCCTTGGGGTCAGGGCCTGCTACACACAACTTGAAATATTTTGAATCAGGTCAACTGACCTGGAAGGAATTATTCTGTGTGAATTTTCTATTGGAAAAATGGGAACCAATCATCAACGCAATAAAAATATGATTGTGCACAAACTGCAATACATGTTGAAAAATACTCTCTGGGTAAAAGTCCTGGCCAGCTCTTCCCCATGCTCCTGTCCCAGCTCAGGGAGGCAGCAGTTTGATGAGGAGTCCCCTAAATGTTCATATGCTAATTAGCCTGCAGCCCAGAACCAATAAGGTGCATTGGAAGTTGAATCTCTTGTCATTCATTAAATGAGAGCGCTTGACATGACATGACTTCATTGTGCCTCATACCACTGACTCATTACAACCAGCACAACTGCAACAGGCAGTCAGCTGTAAAAGAAGACTGATGATTGGTGAAGTTACCTCTGATGTCATCACGGCTCAGTTAGGAGTGGCACGAGCTGTTGTCTATAATAAATCTAAGCATAACAGGTAGACAAACACCTAAAATGATGTAGCTTATTTATAACCTGATTTCTTCAAAGATAGCCTGTGCATGAGATTCCAGTGAGTTTATTTCCTACCTAAAAAGATTTTTACCATTGCGGACTTGTCCTCAGCCCAAAGAAGGGTTCATGTGCCTGAAAGCTTGCAAAGAAAGAGAATTTTTTTGCGATTTCTTAGTTGGTCTAATAAAAGGTATCATCTCTGAACCAAGAGTTTTAGAGTTCTGCATAACTATACATAGAAGCATTAATCTGCTATTGGGGGGGAAAATAAAAGAATAAGTTTTCAAATAATGCTAATTAATACAACTTAATGGATTTACTGATCAATTCTCAGGAAATTCATTTTGTACCAAAAGAGCAAATGATTTTGAGGTGAATATGCTACTTTCTGTATTCATAGCAGAGGTGGAATTCCATCTGCAAATATAAACTCAAATATACCTGGGGAGCCAACACCTCCATAATAATGTACATACATGTATTGTGCATATGATCAAGTTACATTAACATGAAGGGGAAACTGCAGACCAGTTTGGCAGGTTTAAACTTGTGCTTCCAACAGCCTGTCTGCCACCTGACAGCTCCTATATAGCACAGGACCACAGTAATACCACTAGTGATCCTATTTCTTGCAGATGACTGATAATGAGATTACATATTAGCTCCTACACCCAAAGTAGGACAATTGGAACCACATCACTCATTTAATCCTTAATGAAAGAAATGATTGTCAGAGACTGACATGCTTACATATGTAAGGCCAAGCCATTTATCTATACGCGGTCCTAAGGCTAATAAAATACTGCCATGTCACACAAAATTCTTGCAACTGTAAATCAAAGGACAACATGTGTGGTGACTGGGATAACTGTGAATGGTCTGACTAAACTGATATTTCTGATAGATTTCTTGCATGATAGGTCATGCATGAGGGGGATGTGATCATTCTTCCAAGAGAGGTAAACTCTGGCACCAAGATGTCTACTCCTTAAAAATTGCTTGCTTTTCACTTTCTACAGGTCTGTCACTGTTCATAGCGCAGAACCCCAGACTTTGTTCTGTTTGGCATGGGCTTGGCCAAGGCTGGCTGAAATTGGGAAGAGTTTTTCACAGGGGTCAACAATTTGCCTTTCATCACCAAATCCAAGTGCTACATTCAGTTGCACCTACCAACAGGCGTCTGAGCTGATTTCATCATTCAACAGTAAACTGTTGCTGAAGTGCCTTGCAGCACCTTGACTCTTGTAAATATGTCACAAGTGAGAATTTCCTACCCTCTGTGTACCTACTTTATTCCCCTGATCAAACTTAGAGAAGATCAGATACCAAAATAAAACTATTCACCAAATAAGGTAGTTAGTGAGTAAATTTGTTAGGCTGTAATCTAACTCACACAACATCAGAAGAGCCCCTGGGTATACCTTTCTTTCAGCTCGCCTCTAAATTCTGTTCCTAGCTCAGAATTTACTTAAGGACTAATGGAAATACTGCACTTACCCTTCTTATGCCAAATAGTGCACATAAGGTACTGTGCAAACACCAAACAGTGCAGTTTGCTATAGGGAGAAAGACACTGGGGGGCTGATTTTTAAAATGGTCTTCAATTTTAAGTGACATGGCTGTGTTAACACTGCGGCTTAACGTCGTCCCATTTTAAAATGGCATTTGAAATATAAACATGAAACACTGAAATATAAACATGAGACATGCCAACTACAGTGCAGGTGTTGCAAGCCTCAGTCCTGCCTTCTTAAAAGGACACTATCGACCTAATTATATCCCATTTCTGGAGAAAAATATTTAATGTTTTATGGCTACCAGCAGGACCTGAGATCACTATTACTTAAAGAGATAAAAGAAAGACATTGTCTCAGTTTTTCAGTTGGGCTTTGGACAGCTCTCTCCCTAGAGCAGTTTCACTGCTGAACTATATTCAGTTTCCCGTGGTATATGTGGGGGTCTTTCACATTTAAAAATAGAAAACTCAGCTGAAAAAAAATGCCAAAAATGAAAGGAGGAATCAGGAGCAGAGGCAGCACTGGCTACTGAGTTTTTAGCTCAGTTTTTGCTAGATTTCAAGTGAAAAGCAGCCCTTATACTTCTCAAGTGAAACAACCAAGCTGGCTATTTATTTCCCGTTGTTCCAGCCTTGCCAGTTACCAAGAGCTCTAGCTAGCTGACTTTAAACTCACTGGATAATCTGGAGTCATTAGTACAGAGGAAGGATTTTTTGAGTTTCATCCTCAGTAAACAATTTCTAATGACGAGGAAAGCTCAGGGTGCATCCCAGCAAGGTGAAATAGTTATAGAAATCCTGAATGATATGCTTTACAGGAGATAATATTATTCCAACAGCCACCCTCGATGTCCTGTCTTTGTCCTGAAAGTGGCCTTTGTAGTTAGTTTGCATTCCAGCTGAGAGATGAAGTCTCCCTTTACCACTTGAAACAGATTTGGATGCAAACACACACGCGCGCACAAGTTGCCACCACCGGTGCCCATGCCCCGCTGTCTGGATAAACAGAAATCTATTTTGGATCAAAGTCGTCCTGCATCTATTTTGCATGCCTATTTGTAGGATACCAACAGGTTAAGAAAAATGGGCTGTAAATTCAAGGCAGAGCCTTTTCAGTGAACCTCCAA
>NW_017728964.1:7084091-7099623 GCF_001723915.1 Gavialis gangeticus
AAGTCGTCCTGCATCTATTTTGCATGCCTATTTGTAGGATACCAACATGTTAAGAAAAATGGGCTGTAAATTCAAGGCAGAGCCTTTTCAGTGATCCTCCAACAGTGTCTGGATGCTACCCAAGTCTCTACTAATTGGCCCCATGAGATGCTCCTGTTGCCACACCCTAATCAGTTTTCTTTCTAAGCCCGACTGGGAGAAACCCCCTAGACAGAAGAGTTGGGTTTTTTTGGTTTGTGTACAGACAAAAATAACACAGCTTTGAATCTATGTGCTCTCTCCTCTGCCAGCCACATACAAATGAAGGGCCAAAAGCAACTCTGAGAAGTCAGCAGATTTATTCCAGATTTATACCAGCCTTTATGAAAGTGTGTATTTTGTCCCTAAAATTAGGATTTGCCCAGGATTAGTTAAGAAAGGATGAAAACAGGGAGCAGGTGGGAGGAATGGAGGCAGAGCTGGTGTATTTTTGACAGGGGGTAATAAAGGATTACAGTTTTAAAGAATGGGATTCAGGGGGGTTCATGCTGTTAGCATAACAATGAACTGTCAATTGAAAGGTGGGCTGGATGACCTGTGAGTCTGCTCTTCCAGGGAGATTTAGAAATCCCCCTTGTATCCCTCAAAATGATACCCTGTCTTCCACAAAGGCAATATTATTGCCAGCTTAGACGTAAGAAGGTTGCTGGCAAAATACCCGTTACTTGTGGGGATGGCAGACTAGAGTTTTCCCAGATGGATTCAGCTCAAACACTTGCCTCGTAAGGGTGAGTCTCCCATGATTTGGTTGTTGACTAAAGCAGCAGCAACCAGAGAAAAGCAGATTAAAATAAAATGAACAATTACACTGACGTTCCTCTTTTCCCAGTCTCCCCCTCCACTGCACAACGTGATTCAAGTGTTTGCTCTTACATTATACTCCAGGCCTGATTCTTTACTACTCCTGAGACTTGTGTATTATTCTATATTTGTTTGAATTTTCATGTGAATTTGTTTCACCTATGTCAATGGCCCTCATTTGTTTGCTTCCAACATTTATTTTAGCCAGTGAGTTTGCTGGCTGAGATGTTCTTGCAAACAGCCCTTTTATAGCAAACACAAACGGAGCTCGCTGAATAACTGACATTTTCTTTTAAGCGACCAATCCTAAAAAATAAAACAAAAATAATTCTGAGTTGAGCAAAATGAGTTTTTTTCCAGTTGTTCAAGTGGGAAAGAAACCCGTGAAACAAAATGCATTTGAATAAAAAAGAAAATGTTACATTTGATCTGAAACAAAATTGTCATATTCTTTCATTCCCATATTAAACTTGGATCAATTCTGAGACAAAACAGGGTTTCATGATGCAAAAGAAACAGTTTGCTTTGTAAATGTCAAAAATGAAATGTTTTGATTTTTTTCTTCAGTTTCTTTTCTACTAATTTAATACGAGTGCATGAAGCCTTCAGTTGATCTGAATATTTACATTTGGTGACAAATGTTTCATCCAGAAATTTTGCACTGGTGTACTGGAAAATACTGATGTAATCATATATAGGTTGGGAACACGTTGGACTTGTCTAAAGCCCAGCAGTGGTGGGTCCTAGCAAGAATGAGGCTGGGCACACTCCACCCACATCCTACCCGCCAATGTTTCCCAAACCCAGAAATGTGTTAGGCTTTTCTGAACTCCTCTCCCCATCACCTTTCAGACACATTCATGACCAAGGATGTAAACAGACCCCTGCATATTTTGGGGTTTTGAGTGTGCCTGCAGATGCAAATAGTTGGGGAACCTGTCCTTACCAGGACTCACTGTCACTGAAGCATAGACTATCCCCTAGAAAACTTGAGAGCTCCAGTGTCAGGCACTGCACAAACCCCTGTTAAGAGACAGTAAGCTTTCTGGGGCATCAATGACCTAATTAGACAAGACAAAATGGAGCAGGGGCTGAAAAAAAGTATTATTCTCCTAATTTTGCAGATGGGAAACCAAGGCATGAGGAGATCAAATGACCAGCCCAAATCATGTGGCAAGTTAGTGGAAGAGCAGGGATTGGACCTAAGTCTCTTTGAAGCCCAGGATGATTTACAGAAGGTTATCAGAGCATTTATATTAATAAGCGTTCGCATTAGAAAACTGGCTCTCACAGTTAGCTCAAATAAGCACAGAACAGAAACCCCCCATGAGACCTGTGTGTCAAGTCACAGCTAAACAACACCAGGGGCAGGCCACCTACCAGCCACTGGCAACTGAGAGCTTCTGAAGAAGTCATGACCCCAGAATCATTCACAGGATCTATTCTGGAAATGTTCCTACAATATGAATTCATGTGATAGAAATCGTGATCAGCTGAAAATCATTATACAGAGAAAATGAGGCAAACATGAATTGATTATGGTATTAGTTTCTAAGTATTTACCTAATTTCACTTGCCAGGTTCCAGGTACTAGACTTTTTTTGCATCTTGTCCCAAATAGATTATTGCCTTGGTGGCAAAGAATAAACACTACCTTTACAATGACTATAAAGGGGGTTCTCTATCAAGGCCTCGGGCATTAATAAAACTTTTGGTTTTCTCTAGCTCTCTAGGTCCCAGGATGTCTACCAGGCTGTTTGAAGCTTGCCTATGTTACCTGCACCAACGGCTATGACAGTCATGGAAGTGCAGCTCACAATACCGGACATGAAATATTCTCCCATGTGAGTCTTTTAGGATTTTAAAGGTAAGTCTTAACATGTTTTGGTTTTTTTCTTTTTGCAGTATTATGTCAGGGAGTCTTATTCATTACCTTCTTTGCCCAGTACCCTAAACCAAGCAAGCAATATGTCTGATAAAATGAATGAAATAGCATATTATTGTTTTCACTGGGACAGGAAAAAAAATGTGCATGCCTCAAAGTATTAAAGCACTTTACCTTGACATTTTCAAAATGCCTAATGGTGTTCAATGTCATTTCATTTCAAACTCCAGGTCCAGCTTTCCAAAAGAATTCTGTCTTGGTCAACTTTTTAGCATATGTACAGTAATTGGGTCCTCATTTTTCAAAATAGCTCATTTCCCAAAAAGAAACTTTGGGGAAGAGGAGAAAGAGTAAAAAATGCCTGCCAGATTTAAGACAAGCCCCATTGTGAATCATTGGGATCTTGTGCTCCTAAATGCCTTGGGTCTCGTTTACACACAAACAATAGACTGCTTTAACTCAATGGGTATAGGGCAAGTGGTATACTGCTCCTTCTGGGGGTGCAGATCTACTCGTATGTAAATACGCTAACACTGTTACAGCAGTTCCTACATTACAAGGAAAATAAATGGCACCAGTATAGGACACCTTTATACCTGTATAGCTGTGTCCACAATAGACTCTGTATCACTTTTAATACAAAAATTATACCCCTAACACTCATGATTTTATTGATACAAAATTATATAGAGAAAAGGCACTTCTGAAAATCATTGCTAGCCTGGCCAGTGTAACGTTTAGGCAGCCCCACACTGCTATATCATGTTTGCTTGAAACAGGAACAGGGAGTGACTACCTAATCCACTCAGGCACTGGCAGGGGTCACCAAGTCCCTGTGGCGCCATGGGTTAGCTGATCTGCTTGGGTGGAATGCCCCAGAATGACAGCTTCAAATGACGTCAGAAGTCATTTCCAAAGCAGCTTCAGCCTACACAGCCACAGCAGGAAGCAGAGAAGAGCTGCCCCCCATGGAAACGTGAACTGAAGAACAGAAACCACTAAGCAAACACATGAATTAGTCTAATGCAGGCATATTAAACTCATCAGGCCCCTTGGGCAGAATAAGGAACATGGGGCCAGTCTATGGGCCAGAATGCATCAGATCGACCTCACACCCCACATATAGCAAGTGGGGCCAGGGCTAGCATACGCTGCATGTAGTACACAGGCTGCTCTGGGGCACATCACACATAATGTGCAGATCCAGTCTGAGGCCCACCAGCAGCACCACATGGCGCATGGCAGGCCATATCTTTGACAAACCGGGTCTAATGAAAGTGAGGAAGAAGAGGACCTGACCTGCAGCACATTATTTACAGACATCGTTCCAGTGACCTCTGCCTGCACCAGCTGGAAGTACACTGCTCTCTGTAGTGTATCTGCAATAATCCACTTATCAAGCTGGAATCTGTAGATGGTGTGTGGCATGGGGTATAGAGCAAGCGTAGCAGCCTTTATAGCTCTATCGTCATAGGTGCTGAGTACCCCATGTGAACCTAAAACAGAGAGCTTCTGCTTCATTGGGTGTGTTTGCATGACACCTGAAACTTTCTTTTGGCCTTTCCTTTTCTACCTCTGATTGGCGCATAGGCTGAACACAGGTGGCTGAATTACCTAGGCAAAGACTACTTCCCTTCCAATAAAATGGTTTATCTTTACCTTGACAAGGTATGTAGATGTTTCATGCGAATGGAATTTTGCTCCTAAGCATATTCACAGAAAGGGAGACTGTCATGGGCATCTCTGCTAAGATCTTTTGATATGGAAGGTATCTGTGCAAATACATGCATGTGTATTCACTCCCATGTGTGCCTGGGAGTCAGGCTGTCAGAGAAAAATGTAAGGGGAAAAAGAACTCAGCTCCGGTGTATGGCCCTCTGAGTAGACACTGCTTTTGCAGCATAGTTCCCTGTCTCTATGACTTTTCCCCTCACAGTAATTTCATTAAGCTGTGACCAAGCACCTGTTGGACTTTCATGCACAGTCTACTTATTCACTGGCTAGGTACAGGTATTCAGAAAGCTTGAGGCAGAATTGATCTGAGTTACATAGTTTTCTATAAGCGGTAGATCGGTACAAACAGAGCACACATTTGCCATATGGCAGCGGGTGGAGTTGGAGGGGCAAATCTCAGACTGGCTTCCATCATTTTTAAAGCAGTCTGTGTGTGCCGAGCCTCTGTTCGGTTACAGGTATAGACTGGTTTTGTGTTCCAATCACTTATACTAGTAAAAGTGTCATGTCTGTACCTGGCCACTGTGTGCAATGTCAGGAAACGAAAAGAAGTGTGGAATAAACGGCAGCAGATGAAAGCATTTGACTCTCATTCTTTGGGTTTTACAGGAGCATTTTCTTTTAATTGAGTGGACCATTGTTTACTGAATGCAACCTCTTGCTTCCCCTTGTAAGTGTTCTACCCACTTTAATTAAGAGGGAAATGAAAATGGAATATTTCATCTTGCAGAGGGGGCAGGAGGGGACACAGCTGAGGCCTCTCTCCCTAATACTGCACCACACAGCTTGAGATAATCAATTGTCATCATTCATACTCACTTTGCAGCATAATATCGGATGGGTGGCAGTTGCACTGGCTAAAAATAGCCCAAAGATGACAATTATTATGAGGCAGGGTTCTTCTGTGCCATGTACAAACAGATCAGATTGTACCCTAGGTTTCGGATTCAGAATGACAGATCATCCATTTTAGCAAGTGTTCCCCGGAACACAAATTCATTCAAAAAGCTAGCACGCTGGCGGGCTAAATGAAATCGGGGCCTTGGGATGATAAGGGGAGATGTTTGCCAAATATCTGGATTGAACAATTGGTTTATGACTGCAAGAAAAACGGCACTGAGAAAATGCAGCACAGAGACAGAGAACAATCACATGCATTTTAATAAAAAGCAGGGCAAAAGCTACATGCTGTGAATTTCTGTGTGTGTATGAATAGAAACTTGAGAGGCACTTTTGCAAGAACTATCCTAAGCTATGTAGGAAAAATAGAGAGGGAGTGAGATTGGGTAGAACAGGGAAAGCAAGGGACTACAGTTGGGAGCACATGCAGAACATGAAGTTTTGCAGCATATTTACATTTATGTGCATGAAATGGTTAGTTGTCTATGCTCAGACATATTTGTCATTTGCATGTGGCCTTGCTATGTTTGGTACACCCTGCCCACCACTTATTTCCAGTATGCAGAATGAGTTTGTGTCTGTGCTCACGTGTGATTTTCCCTTGTCCAGAAGGTTAACACAGATTTTATGTACTTCCAAATAGGACTGGCGTGGGTCTTAGTGGAACATATGATGCACAGGAGCCAATTTATGGCATTTCTTTACATTGTAGAGGTTTTATGCTAGCTGCTGAGGGTTTACATGGACTGGCTGACGCAAGATTAGTTCATTTTAAATGTGTAGTTTTTACATTTAATTCCATATGCTTTCATCACATTTCTTTTGTTTTATAAGATGTGTCTGTGATGGGGTGAAGGCCCAGGAAGGGAAAGGAATTAAAACTTTTCTGACAGGCTGGCAGACTTACAAACCTGGTGACTAGAGATTTCTTCTGTTAAATCATGTTCATATCAGATGCTTCAGTTGTGCATGAAGATATAGAATAAGTATTGCTGGGTCATCCAGCCAGGCTATAAGTGAGGTTGGGTGCAGAAGCAGAAGTAGCAAGAGATGGAGAGAGATCTAGAAGGAAAAGCCAAGGTTGTGAAGCAAGCTCAGGGTGGAGTTTCTGTTGCCTGTCTACTATTTGAGAGCTTGATCCTGAATCTTCTCAACTCAATAGCAAATTTCCATAACTTTCAGTAGGTTTTAGAACCATAAAGCCAAACTCCAGGACAGGGATAAACTCAAATTTTGTACAACTTGGGGAAGGTTTTCAATGATAACAATAAGAGTTAGGTTCCTAACGTCTACTGACTATGTGCGTTTGAATTATCTCCTTCTCTATGGTTCATTCAGGACAAAGGAGAAAGCCATACCCATTTACAGTGCCCTTGCACTCTGCCAATATGGAGATAAGCAGGCATTTCCCATATGATACTAATAAGCATTGTTGGTCAGAAGATATGTAAGCCTACAGAAATAGATCTCTTGTCCCAGCCTGTCTTATGGCTAGAGCAGGTCTTATAGGTGCTTTGAGTCTATGGTTGGTCTTCACAATTTTTGCTTGCGGTCTGTTGGCCTTCAAATGCTCTGAAAGTATGCGGTATGAATATGTGAACTAAACCTTCTCCACCTGAATGATTCAGATCAGCCCAAAGTATTATTTTGTTTTATTTTTTTTTCTCATTACAGTAAGATTACCCACTCCCAAAATCTGGGATTAAAGCAAATGTTTCATTCAAGCTGAAGGGTATCATTGTATTTTCATGCACTTGTAATAAAAGCAAAGGACAGACTGCTTCAGCTACCTTCTCCCTTTTGTCCAGTAGCTCAGTGGTTAACATACTCATCCACAGTGCAAGAAACACAGCATCAGGTCCTGTTTCTGTCTGAAGGGATTTGAACCCACATCTCCCTCCTCCTGTGGGAAGGGTTCTCTGAAAATGGGACACCACCATCTCTCCTGTGAACACTGTACCACTTTTATAGACTATTTAAATATTCATTGAGTTAGAAAGCAAGCATACGAATGAATCTACTGCTTAGTGGAAAGGGTGCTCAGCTGGAAGGGAGAATGGAGTATATGAAGCTGATACTAAAAGACCAGCAGTGAAAATGAGTATGTTAATATTACTAATGCCAACTGTTCAAACGTAGTGTGGCAAGCCCCCAAAATGTTGGGATTTTAAAAAACAGCAACTGTGACTTCTTTTCATTTGCCTTCCAATGTTGTACCATTTAGGGAACATGTTTTCAAACTTTCCCCACAACCACAACAGACTCCAGGAGTTGGGACTTTAATAAAAGCATCACATGTTACAAGATTTGTAAGTGTTGTTGCAAAGGGATTTGAGCTGCAGAAATAAAACAAACAGAAAAGATGGAGGTATTTTGTTCCCCATAATCTCTTGCGTAGTAGTTAGGTGCTACTTATAACGCAAGTAAAACTTTCCAAACTGATGTGTTAATAGTAGCTTTTACTTTAGAAGTGCTCCAAATGGTGTATCCTGCTGTTGCTTAACTGTGATGTAATGACAGCTGAAGTATAATGCCTGACTGATTGTGTGATGTATGCCAAAGTCGGGGCCATACGGCCTCATCTCGTATCTGAGTAAATAGCTGAGGTAGGAATAAAGCAGAATCTTAGAATAGTGCTCCTAAATTACAAGAGGAAGGAAGTATGAGGATGGATTCATAGGAATGTAGGATTAAAAAGGATTATCTAGGTGATACATATTCCAGTGAATAATAGTTTGCTCCTATGTAGTTCTGGGTTCTTGCCAGAGCCTAATTTCTGCCACCTTTTATGGATAATTTATTTGCACTTGTATAATCACGTGCATATATCCTTTCCCCTCCCTTTATTCTTTGAACGTCTCAGTCATTATTATTTGCATTGCATAATATTTGCGCAGCCCAGTTGTGGGCTAGGACTCCAGTGTTTTAGGTGCTGTACATACCCAGAGCAAAGATATGGTCCTTGGCAATGTAAATAGACATTCATAACACTGTCTTCTCCCAGTGCTGAGTTTGGCTTATTGAGTATATATTCTGCCATGTGGCTTACTTATTACATATTGTTTCCGACAGAAAGCATTTTCTCTTGTTTAATTTACAACATAGAAGGAATCAGATCTGCTCTATGCATGTGTAAATGAAGTTACTTCTCCCTAGGTATCAGCAGTGAACTAGCAATGACTGCTGAATAAAAGGGGCTGAGATGATAGACATGGCTCGTATATAAAACCAAGACCATAACAGCTTGATGCTATTATATATTCCTTGGCACTTACAAGTAGAGTGGAGAAATCCTATTTTGAGTAACTGCATTCTGCTGACCTACAATTTCTTCCAAATTTCAAAATTTAATCACAGAATCACAAAAAAGTATGGCTAAAAGGTCCTTCAGAGGTGGAATCATCCCTATCCAGACCATCCTATACACATCCATTGTTTAATTCAGTACAGTGCTCAACATTTTACCCCAGTGGGCTGGATAGACAATGCCCCACCTGTCCAAGGGCCAGATCCTGCCGGTGGTTACAATCTAGCACCGGGGCCGGCATTATCCAGCCACGCAGAGGCGGGTGGTGCAGCACCAACTGCAACCTGGATCTATGGGGGAAACAGGCTGTGGCTTGACCCCATGGGGAAAACAAAGCATGGCTTGGCCTATGAGGGGAAAGGGGCATGGCCTGGCTCTAGCCCGGCCCTGTGGGAGGAGGGGACATCGCCTGGCTCCACAGGGGGAGGAGGTATGACCCACCCTCAAACTGGCCCTGCAGTGAGGGAAAGGGAAATGGCCTGGCCCCCAACTTGGCCTGGCCTGATGAGGGTAAGAGGGGTGGTAGGGGAAGAGGTATGGCCCAGTCTTGATACAGATGTAAGGGAGGGCCACCACTCCCCTGCCACCAAATTTTCCACCCCATGGAGAGTCAGATGCAATGGCTCCACAGGCTGCATTGGGCCCATAGCCAGAGGTTAAGCATCCCTGGTTTAATCTATTAGTTAAACTGCACAGTTTGCCCTAATACAGCCAAAAGGCATAACCACCTAACATGCCACAAGTGGAACAGGCTGAAGCCTGAACAAGGGCTGGGGCCTCAGGGGCTCAGTGCAAATTTTGCATAGAGAGAGCATGAGAAGGAGAGTCCCTACAAAGGGGAGGACAGAGAGTAATCAGTGAGGTGTGGGCATGGCTATGGGGGCAGCAAGGAGGCCACAATAATAGCCCTAAGGCACTAGGGAATGGACTGCCTCAGTCTCAAAGGCAGCCTGCATCTGAATACATACCTTTTAGATTTATTTTCCTATAGGAATATATATTTTGATCGTCATAGGCCTAACTCCTGAGCAGCAAGGAAGAAGACAGTTTAGGCCTTGCTAACATGTGGAAGCTTTTTTGGCATAGATGAGGTGTGAATTTAAATTGAAATAGTTGAACTTGATATCCTTTATATGGGTGCCTGCAATTGCAGGATTCTGGTCTCACCAAGCTAGCTCGTCTCTTCCAGTCCTATACCAGAATAACCTGCTGTTATTTCCCATAGGGACCAAGCTTCAAAGGCTTGTCCCCGTAAGGGAACTTGTGCTGTTAAGAAGATACAAAGGTATCAGAGACTTCAGATATAGACTACTGACCAGCCCAAAACAAAAGACAACAAAGGTACAGGATAATATGAGCAACATGCATTTGGTAAGCAAATAAAGGGTGAGATCCATTTTAGCTCTACCTTCTGCTCCGGTGTAACCATATCCTACATTAACAACAAAAAAACAGAGCTGTTCATATATTATGCAGTATTACTAACCTGCAGTGAAAAGCATTGAAGTGTAATACATGTGAGCAAAGGAGAAGATGACTCTGAGAGGGAGGGTTATTTTCCTTTAATGTTAGTTGCCTTGTTCCTGAGGTTGTTCAGAACTGGGCTGATGATGTCCAGGCAATTTTAACCAAAGTGGTGGGGTTTCTGCAGACTCGCAGGTGATTTAACCTAAGGAGGAATGGAGGTGAGTGTTTGGTGAAGGAATCAAGATGGCTTAAAGCAGAGAACAGTAACAGATCTGGAAATATCAGCTTGGTTCATTTCTCAGATTAGACCCACTCAGTATTGGTGCCATTGTGATGCTGATGTTACCAAGTAATGATACCTTGTTATCACTTCTGATTTAGTACAATAACAGCACAGCATCACCTCATAGTATCAAAAAGTCTTCTCATTGTGACAATTGTACAAAAGAGCATCGACATGCCACTCAGCTCATACGTAGTACTAGCCAATTGCTCATCAGGAATGACCGGGGGGGGGGCAGGTGGGGGCAGAGCACCATCACCCACCACCTCACACCGCCACTGTCTCATAGGAGCAGGGGGAGAGGGGGGCAAAGCTTGCTCTGCTGTCCCCTCCGTCCCCCTCAGCCTGTGCCGCCATCACCTCCAGGGAGCAGGGCCGGGGGAAGGAAGCACTGGCCTCGCCCCCCTGCTCTGTCCCCTCTGTCATGGTGGTGCTCTGCTGCGTCGCTGCCACCTCCTGTCCGGAACGCTCTTGGAGCACTCTGATTGGTTGTTGCAGTCAGCATTGTGATTGGCTGCTGAGACAACCACTCAGAGTGCGAATAAAGCGTTATGTACAGACAGACAGACAGACAAAGGCTTTTATTATATTAGAATTGTACTAGCCTTGTGCTGTCCTGAAATGTAGGTTCAAATCCTGGCTTTGTCCCAAACTCCTTGTGAGACACTGCAAGTCAATCACTCCATGCTTCAGTCCCCTACCTGTGCCATGGGCTCGACAGCACTTCCCTGCCAGCCGCCTATCAATGGGTACAGCACAGCTTTGAAGCTGGGTGATGAGATATAACCTTCTGTTGATGCGAAACTGGCCCTTGGCAGGAACAAATGGGGACTGTTGTCTTCTGGTGGCGATACAATAGTTTATATGAAATGAGATGGCCTTAATCCAGTTCCTGTAGGCAGTGGTCTAGCTCATAAGAATGACGGTTAACAGTAACACAACTCTTTCAGGCAACTTTTCTTCAGAGGACTCCAGGGCAGAACAGGCACGGAGCCTGAACTCCTGTAAGCATCTTAGAGATGGGGCAGTGATGTGAGAAGGTTGTCCTGTTGGCTGTGCATGTCAGGGATCAGCTCTACCACTAAGCAGAGAAGTCCATCCCTTAGGGCTGTCAAATGGGCACTTTTCCACATGTCGTAGAAATATTAACTCCTTGCAATATTTTTGTTTAGAAAGTGCCTGTAAAATGGAAAGCACTTTTCTCATTCATCTGATGGTGTTAAAAATAAGGTTGAAACCAATTACAAGAGTCACACAGAAAGAAGCAAGTTTGCTATAAGATTTATCTCTGAAGTCTCCAGAGACTTTTTACAGATATCTCACAGGCCAAATCCAAGCCTGCCTTAGTTTAAAACCAGCCATATTCTTTATAGGGTAGCAAGAGAGACCAGTATCTCCTCATTCTCATTTTTAGCTATGGCACACAATAAGGTTATGTTCAAGATATAAGTCCAACAAGATTCATGACTTTAATTTTGGAATATAATCCTCTGATGTTCATTTTTTCAAGCTGATAAACATATCAGTAGAAGAAAATTAAACTGTCTTCAAATAGAGCTCGTAATCCTACCTCCAGCTTCAGACATCCTAATGTCCCCACTCCTCAACCTACTTATTTGGCATTCTTCATTTAGGTATTTATAAGACACCAAATTGACTGTGCCTATTAATTACTTTGTTCCAGCCCAGCTCTTGCTGAACTGCACAATACACTTAATAGTATGATTCATAAAAGTTCTTTGGAAGTGACTCAAGAGAGCTTTGGGATTTTCAAACAGTTTTTTGAAATGTTAATGATTGTTTAAAAGCAACAACAAACAATTTCAATTGGGGATGATTCGGTTAATAAAAGGGTTCTCAAATCTACAGCAAGGGATTGGAAGTGAGACGTGGGGAGAATGGGAAAACTAGTGCTTTGCTGAAATAGTTTAGAGCAGGAATTGAAGCTTCTTTAGAGGAAAAACATTCCAGTTGGTTAAAAAAACAAAGAACAATTATTAAGAGTGTGGCTTTGTCTGGATTATGATTTAAAGATGTTGTATTATGTTAGATAGCTTACGCTGACTCATACCAACAGAAAGTCTAGTCAAGACAAGGCAAGTTGAATTGAGTTAAAATCTCCTATGCCTGTGATAGGAAGGAAGGATGGGATAGTGGTTATGATGCTAGGCTAGGGATACAATCCTTAACTTTCACCTTAATTTCTTGCTCTACTGCAGGTACTCTGGATAACCTTGGGCAAATCACTTTTTGTTGCAACTTTCATCTGTAAATTGGGGATAGTAGCAGTTCCCTTCCTGACAGGGGTATTTTGAAGTTAAAGACATTAAATGGTGTGAGTCACTTGGACACTGAGATATTGAGCGCTATAAAAGAATGACAGAGAGAAGATTTAACTTGACTGGCCTCACATAATTCAAAGTACAATTGCTAATACAATGTAACACCATATCTTTTAGTCCTAGTCTACAAGAGGAAAAATAACGCTTTGCAATGATGTTATTGTCATTTAATATTGTCATTTAATTGAAGAGAACATAGGATCTGGACTTGTGTTTCTAAGATAAATTAAAAGAATCTAAGTGATTTCTCATCATCATCATCAACTGGTTCTATCTGGAAAAACTGCACTGATATTTTTTAGATGCATATTTTCTTAAGATAATGCTACCTTTGCAGCTCTAGTCCCAAGCAGAATCCACAATTTAAAAAGCGTGAAAATTAAAAATGAAGTTATGTTAACTTTACAGACCCTTAAAAATTATTTGTTTCTAAACAGCAGAGAGGGATGTTTGTTTGGTATTAGATTTCCTCCCCCAGTGCAGTTTGCTCCCTGTTAAGATACAGATATCTTACACTTTTAATGGTCAGTGTCTTGGCCAATGCACACCATGGTTTGAACCACAGGCCACCTGTATAGAAGTGCCTGAAGCATAGGTAAAGTTTCCATAGGTAAAGTGCCAGGCTATGGAACAATGAATGTCTCCAGACCTACCATGTCCCCAGTTCTTCCAGCACAGAGGGACGTCACATTATCTACACCGCTCAGCTTTCTGTATACTAACGGTGTTTCATATTCAGAGACCCATAGAACTATTACCTAATCTTCACTACACCCATGTAGGAAATAAGCATTATCATCCAAGTGTTTCAGGTAGAGACATTAAGTCACAGATATTAAACATATGGCCCTGTAACAGGGAACCGTAGCCCTGTTACTAGGAAGCAGAGCAGCCTCTTTAAGGCCCAAGTCTTCAGAGCACTGTCTGCCAGCAGAGCAGGGGTTAAAGGATAGCCCTGCAGGCTGGTCAGCAGACTGGGGCTGTCACACAACTGTGGGAGAGCTCAGGCCAGAGCTATATAAGCCTTGGGCTGAGCCAGCTGAGAGGGCAGCTCAGTAGGGCTGTGTGAAGCTTCAGTCCCTGATAGCATTTGATGGAGATTTGGCCAGATTCGGTGGTCGAATGTCCGCATCCAAAGTAAATCAGAGGACTCTTTAATCTCTCTGAATTGAATCAGAACCCTCCAAAAGATCTGGAAAGAGTCAGCGATTCAGACACAGAGACAGCTTTAAATGTTTTTTCTACATACCTCAAAGTAGCAGGCGTCTCATGAATGCTGCGATGCTGGGGTGCATGGAGCATCCCACAGAAGCACAGGGGCTCCCCAGCACGCTCAGCAGCAGACCCAGAAGTGGACCAGAAGCACGTCCAATTCTGAGTCCTCCAGGGAGCACGCAGAGCCCCCCCTCCCCTCCTGCACTCCCCCAGCTCAGTGACGGGTGCCTCCTGGGTCTGGGAGGGCACTCAGGGTCCCCCTGCAGCCAATCGCTGAGCTGGGGGGATGTGGGAGGGGCCCCCCTGCATGCTCCCTGGAGGACTCAGAAGTACTTCAGGTCCAGTTCCGGGTTTGCCACCGAGCATGTGTAGGGCCCCCCCAACTCCTGTGGGATGCTCCATGCGCCCCAACATCACAGCAATCACAAGCCACACCTGCTACCTCAACGTATATAGAAAAAACTTTTAAAGCTGTGTCTATGTTCGAATCGCTGATTCTTTGAATCAGCATCGAATCTTCAGATTTGGCTGAATCAAATCAGGGACAGTGATCCGAATTACCTAATTGAATCACTGTCCCTGATTCAGGCCAAATCTGAATCAAATAGGGCCCACTTTGCACATTTCTACAGCTCAGGCTGTGACAAAATGTGGACTCCTGACAGCTACAAGAAACTGTGAAGCAGCCCTGCCAGTGAGAGCACCAGGCAGAGTGATCCAGAGACACGGAGCCATGGCTAAGCGGGCTAACTGCCTGTATTATTTTTTCTTTCTTATAGCCCAGGGTCTTAGTGTTTATGCTGTAGTTTAAATTGGTGGTTTCCGGATGAGTCTATAGGGGAGGTGGAGGCTTCATTAGTGCCCACAGGGGCCAGAGAGCCCAGTGACACAGGGGGCGCAGTTGCATAGAGCCATGGGCCCAGAGATGAGAATAAGATTGATTAAAGCTAGTGCCTCAAAGCCAGGTCCAATATAGTGGGTCTGAGCTGGACAGCCTAGCTACATAAAAAGGGGAGGAAGCTGTGTCAGCTGAGACCACAACAGAGCGAGCAGAAGATGCAAATAACACCTATGGGGCATGATAAGGGAAGGTTGGACTCATGCAAATAGCCCCTCAAGCATGAGCTCATCATCTCCAGGAGTTTGAGAGCCAAGACCAGATCTGAGAAGCCTTGGGGCAACCTCCCTTTTAAGAACCCAAAGGAACAACAAGTCATGGCAGGAGAGTGAAGGTAAGTCTGTTCCTGGAAGAAAATTAAAAGTAAAGAGGGACTCTGGGGTTCCTCCAGGCATTCTTGAATGCCTCTGGGGATGGCACCCTGTTATAGGCCCAAAGCAACACACAGAATAAATATCAGAGACAGGACTGGCCTGCAGAAGTCTGTGAACAGATCACTAAACCTAACTACTTTCTAACACAAAACAAATTGTACACAAAACAATTGTATTTGAAGTAACTAGTCTGTCTGAAATAACGGAGTGATTACTTAGCAATGCTTTGAGAGGGGGAGCTCCCCCTTCACCTTCCCCTTCCCCTTACTCCCCTCTCATCTCTGCCA